>NC_081566.1:14045402-14183338 GCF_022355385.1 Mustela nigripes
CCCCCCCCCCGTTCTCAGCTCCCAGCAGGGGGTTCCCACACTGGCCTTGCTGACCTAGTCAACATTCCCAGAGTTTGGGAGCGCGGAGCGCGGAGGGCGGGCGCTGGCTTTCCTTGTTCTCAGCTGCCTAGACGTGCCCCCTCCGTGCCCCAAGCCCTTTGGGGGTGACTCACTTCCAAGCTGAAGTTCTTGGGCACTCCTCCATATCCCTGGAAACCTTCCGCAATAATTCACATACCCCACACCTTTCTCCCATTTATTGTCCGCGAGGTTTGATGTTAAGGATCACCTTTTGCCTTTATGTTTCCTGGGACCTTCCCCGGGGATGAATGGTGCCCCACGCAGCACGGAAGTTGTGTGAAGAGTGGGGGTTTTTTGGGTTTTTTTCTTGTTCTTTTTCTTAATTTATATGAACTATTGGCTGAGTGCCAGTACTCAAAGGAAAATAAGTCCATGCTCCACAAGAGGGTGGACGTGGGGAGGAAGGGAGGCTGTCCTGGGTTCCTGCCTGGGTTCCTGCTCTAAATATCAACGGTGGCCTCTGGCTGGCCGTGGCCTCTTGTTTGTCTTCCTAAACACTGGGAAGATATGCAAGATGAGAGGTAGAGGTGGACAAGAGGCAAAGATACGCCTTCAAGAAGATGATGGGTTTTTAGGAGGTAAGCGAAGAGCTGCCGTCATCCACGACTGCTGATAACTCTGTGACGGAAGTGAGCTAACCTAATGTCTGGCCATCGTAGACATTGGAGTATTAGGTAAATGAAAGGATAAATGAATAAAATGGGTTTAAGGTATAGCAACCTAGACTCTGATCGGCTAGATAGTAGAAATTCCTGATCTTTGAGATATTCAAACATTGCAGGAAGGGAGCCCAGGGAGCCCGAGACAACCGTATTTCTGAAGATCATCCAGAAAATATTAAATGCCTATTTGTATGAGTTTTTTCTTTAAAGATTTTATTTATTTATTTGACAAAGGGAGAGAGCACAAGCTGGGGGAGTGGCAGGCAGAGGGAGAGGGAGAAGCAGGCTTCTCACTGAGCAAGGAGCATGATGTGGCATTCGATCCCGATACCCTGGGATCATGCCCTAAGCCCAAGGCAGATGCTTAACTGACTGAGCCACCCAGGTGCCTCCGTATGAATTTTGATGTCCTACTGCAAGAAAGCAGAAGTCTGAGCAAGTACATCTCTGGAAGCTTCATTGAACAGCCTTTCCGTCTTCGTCTCAGCCAAATTGTTGGGTGGGAAATTATCTTCCAAGTAAGTGGCAGTGTCTCTCATATCCTATGCCCCAAACAGTATTTCTCTGGCCTTCATCACTCTCTTCCCCTCAGTGGAAACTGAGTGAAGAGCAGGTTCTCCTGCTGGAGGTACATGTACGTGGACTTGGTGGGGGAATCAGCATGACAGGTGGTCATTTCCATGAGCTCCTGGGGACACGGATGAGACTCAGACTAGACTCCCAATCCAAAAGTAAACAGAAGAGGAAGGAAATTCAGAGGCAGAAAACTTTTTCTTTTCTTCTTCTTCTTTTTTTTTTTTTTTTCTTTTTAAATAAATCTGTAAGGAGCCCAGAGTAGCAGCTACTGGAAGGGCAGCCCTAGTCTGGCCATCAGAGAGACAGGAGAAACACAACATTTGAGAATTAAGGGGCACTTGAGGAAGGAAAAGTCAGCATATCAAAAGCTGAATTTGGGGGGATAAAGGTGTGAAGAAGAAGATTAATGGGCAAGAGGTTTTTAGGGAGTGTTTCTGGAATTGACACCAATTGAAGAGAAGGGAAAGAAGCAGGACTTCACAGAGGGAGACGTTCAGCTGTGATGCAGTCTCAGCTGAGACCTATGGGAGGTCTGAAATGGGGATGACACTCCAGAGATGTCCTGAGTTGGGGGGAGGGAACTGAGTCTTTATATCCTCACACTCTCAGGACCATGACTGATATTCCTCCTCTCCCCTGTCCCTCTACCCTAGATTCCCTTCACCATCAGCTACTACTTCTGCTGGTCCTGTTGGCTTAGCGGTGCCATAACCCAAACCCTTATTCCGAGAGTCTGAGCTGCCAGTCACTCTGCCCTTTGCAGATGAAAGCTGTTATATTTGTCCATTTACTGCCAATTCGGCAAGAGAGAACCAAGAGATGCCCAAGAGCATCACTTGGCTGCCAAACATTTTTTTCTATTTCCTTCCTGTAACAACAGCCCTACTTTTCCCCAAAAGGCAAGATGGTGACTTCTCTTCTTGATGGTGACTTCTCTTCTTGATGGTTCATCCTTACACACAAGACCTCAAAGGGCCAATTAGTCATGTCCAGGGTTTTGTTATGTTTTCGAGGTCTCAGCTAAACTTCCTAAGATCCACCGAATTCCACTATTCTTATAATGATGTCTCCTGCCAAGTTTCTCAAATATGTGATACGTTGTCCCAGCTAGCACCTCCCCCTCTGCAAAGGCATCATCCCATTTCCCCAGGTAGGAAAGTCATGACGATGGCCCTGCAACCATGTGTGGGGGATTACTTGTGCTTAGTCCCTCACCAGGGATGGGTTCTTGTTACCAGCCAGGTTGCAGGAGATCCAGTGAAAATTCTCACTTCTTATACCAACAGCTACATTTGGGGTCCCTGGGGAGTAGCCTGAGTTGAAGATTATGTGTAAGAGGTTTATTAGGGGATGCTCTTGGGAATAATGCCTCTGAAACAGAGGCTGATGAAGCATGGTTAGGCAGAGGTAGAAGTGAGCTGTGCTGGAGTTACAGCTGGGGCCTCAGGGAACTCCAAAATGGATGTGTTCTGCAGAGGTTTCCTGAGTTGGGGCAGTGAGACAGGATTTTATGGGCCCACTCCAAGAAGGGGACATGACCTTGTGCAAGGCAGTTCTCTTCAGCTTAGACAATCCCCAAAGTGGGGGAGAGCTAAGGATTGTCTGCGGGCAACACTCCCAGCAGCATGGGGGTATCTGACGTACATTCTTTTTTTTTTAAGATTTTATTTATTTATTTGACAGAGAGAGATCACAAGTAGGCAGAGAGGCAGGCAGAGAGAGAGGAAGGGAAACAGGCCCCCTGCTGAGCAGAGAGCCCGATGCGGGACTCGATCCCAGGACCCTGAGATCATGACCTGAGCCGAAGGCAGCAACTTAACCCACTGAGCCACCCAGGCGCCCCTCTGATGTACATTCTTAAAGGGGGTCTTGGGTGGTGCATTTTAACACCCAGGGCATGACTGATTCTCAAGGAATGATATGATCAAAGACAATGAAGGTTGCAATAAAAAGTCATTGGATTTGGGGTCACATGGGTGGCTCAGTCGGTTGGGCATCTGGCTTTGGCTTAGACCATGATCCTGGCATCCTAGGATCAAGCCTCACATCAGCCTCCTTGTTTGGCAGAGAGCCTGCTTCTCCCTCTCCCTCTGCTGCTCCCCCTGCTTGTGCTCTCTCTCTGTCTCTCTGTCAAATAAACTAATTAAAGAAAATTTTTAAAAAGTCATTGCATTTGGTACTCAAACCACAATGACTTCAGAGTTACTGGATTAAAGGGAGGACTTTAATGTGGGACAAATGTGACAAAGCAGAAAAAAAAAAAGGAAAGTAAAAAGAAAACTCTGGTTTAGCATTGTTTTTGTCAAAGATTGAGTTGGAATTGAATAAAAAATAAAAACTCAGCCATTCAAATTCAGAGTTGCAAATTGGTAGCTAAATGTATCTAGCAGTCTTATATATTTTTAAAAAATATTTTATTTATTTATTTGACAGACAGAGATCACAAGCAGGCAGAGAGGCAGGCAGAGAGAGAGAGAGAGGAGCAGAGAGCCCGATGCGGGACTCGATTGCAGGACCCCGAGATCATGACCTGAGCCAAAGGCGGAGGCTCCACCCACTGAGGCACCCAGGTGCCCTACCAGTCTTATTTTGTTCAGTTTTAATAATTGTAACATTTTATTTAAAAACTTGAATGTATAGCTTTTCTTGACAAATGAGAGGTTCAGATTATACAAGGCCAGTATTCCCGTGGGATAGCAACAATGTGGGCTAAGTGACTTCTTGCTTCTATGAAATGAAGCAGGCACTCTCCAATTAGCCACAGTCCCCACCCCTCCTTATCGTACCTTAACTCATGTACTGCTGCCAAGTGTCTGTAGGGATTTGACCTTGCAACCACAGTTTTTGCTGCTTTGTGAATTATGATATCAATTTAGCAGTCCCTTAATATAACATTGGGTTTTTCCAACTGTAGGAGTGGCATGGGATTTTTATATTGATTCATAAGTTGTAAGTATTGATGAAGGATTTCCATTTTGTTGGGCCTCCAGGCCCTGAGGTACAGTGGTGAACAAAAGGGGCAAGCTGCCTGCTTACATTCTATGGTATAAGCAGATGTCAAATGAGCCAGTCAATTAATGAACAGTGATTTCAAACAGTTCTAAGAAAAGATGAATAAAAGATCAACAAGATTGTAAGTAGGGATGAAGAAAACCCAAGAGGTTGCTGTGAAAGAGTGTGAATGAGGGGTGAAGAGGGGAGTCAGGCAAAGCCTCACATGTGGTAAGAAGAAACTAACCAAGCAAGGAGCTCTGGGGTTAGGGCCAAGTGTGGCAGACAGAGGGTCCAACAAGGGTCCTGGCCCTCATGTGGGCATGGACCTGCGGTGCTCAAGCAGCAAGAGGTAAGCCAGTATGTTCATTTGGAGACAGTGAGGGCGATGGTGATGGAGTCAGGAGGAGGCAGGGTTCCCATATGAGGGAACCTGTGAGGATCTGGATGAGAAATGTGCATTTCATTTTAAGAAAAATGGTAAAACACTAGAAGTTTTTCAGCTGGAGAGATATGTGATCTGAGTTTTGTTTTCAACAAGGTCATGCTAGCTACTGTGTGGACTATCAAGGGGGTCAGGGGAGGAAGAAGGGAGACCAACCAAGAGGCTACTGACATAGTCCAGGCAAGAGGAAAATGGTTGGTAAAGTCATGCTTCCCTGGAAGGTTTCATAATCAGGTCAGGAAAGTAGGATGCATGCGCACACACACACACAACACACACAGACCCACACACGTACACCCCTATGCAGAGTAAACGCAGACAAAATAGTTCTGATTGCATCCACAGAGCCTTGACCACACCAGGTTATAAGGAATGCTAATAAGTCCTAAGGGGAAGCGTTGCCATGGAGGAGGTGAGGTGGGAGTTAAAGGAAGCAGGAGCCCTGAAAGAGAGAAGGAGAAGACATTCCAGGGAGTAGGTCCAGTGTAGGAAGGAGCTAGTACAGGGGAGTGAAGAGAGCATGGCTGGGCCAGGGTGTGCTATAGACCACGTGGCAGGCATGAGGAAAGTGGAGGAAGTCAGTGGGCAGCTTAGTCCTACACAGTCCAGTATGGTGGCCACTAGCCAGCTGTGTCCCTTGAGCACTTGAGATGTGGCTAGTGGACCTGAGGAGTGGAATTTTAAGTTCATTTAAATTTAAATCTAAAAGCTGAAGCAGTATGGATTATTTTTTCTATTTAATAAAACTTCACTATTTTGGTTACATAGGATTTCAACTATTGAAAATTGGCATCCAAACTGAGAGGTGCCGTATGGGTAAATGACAGACCAGATTTCAAAGGCATAGCACACAATAAAGTAGAAGAGCTCCTTAATAATGGTATATTGGCCACATGCTGAAATGATAATGTTTTAGATTTGTAGGTAAAATAAAATATGTTCACATTAATTTCATTTTTTTCCCTTTACTATTTAAAATGTGATTACTAGAAAATGCAACAATGGGACACCTGGATGGCTCAGTGGGTTAAAGCCTCTGCCTTCAGCTCAGGTCATGATCCCAGGGTCTTGAGATCGAGCCCTACGTCAGGCTCTCTGCTCAGCAGGGAGCCTGCTTCCTCCTCTCTCTCTGCCTGCCTCTCTGCTTACTTGTGATCTCTGCCTGTCAAATAAATAAATAAAATCTGAAAAAAAAAAAAAAGAAAATGTAACATTGCCTATGACCCACTGTCGTCTATTTTGATAGCACTGCTCTCGAGAGCCAGGGTGAGGAGCTCCCATAATTTCTCATCCAATAATTCAGAGTTGACTTTCAATCAGGGTCCTCAAGTAGTGATTGCTGGCTTACACCACCCTAATCTTTATAACAATAATGACCCATTAATTAATCACCTCCTACGATGCTCTTCGCCAGCATTTATACAGTGCCTACTTATCTAGTGCCGTTCCAAGCATTCTCCACAACTTTATATGGGGATGTGTGCACATCTAATCCTCGCACAACACGGGAGACTCATTCACGCACGGATCCTCTGGTGTGGTTGGCCGAATGGGAGGTCTGACTCCTGGTGGGAAGGGCCATGCAGGCCTGGGGCAAGGCTGGGGGAGAAGAGAAGCGCTAGCCCAGAAGTGAGCAGGGACGTTGTCTGGTGAAGCCCATTCCTCTTGGAAAAGTGGCCTGAGGCTAGATTTTGTTGAAAAAAAAAAAAAACCAAAAAAACATTTTTTGGCTCTCTTGGCCTTGAGGATGAGGGGGTAGGGTGATACGTTAGAAACATCAAATAGAAGAAGGAAGAGAGATGTTCCAGAACAATACTTCTTTATTTCCCATCTTGAGCTGTGAAAAGAGAGGTTTCCTGTTTATGAAAACACAATGGGACTGCGTTCTGGGGCCGCAATGACACCACCACCAGCAGGTCCCAGACTCTTCCTCTTCTTTGTCTTCACTTTCAGGGTAAAGCTCCACGGTGATCTGTATCACATACAGGGACACAAATGTGGCATGTGGCCTCACACACAGACCCAGACACAGCATGCGGGTCAAAGAATTTCTCTTGCTTTCCTGCTAAAATTTCCACCTCCAGCCATTGTCCCCCCAAGGGAGTGACCCATTTTGGGTTAATGACAGTGACTTCCTCTTGCAACCTCCAAAACACAGTTGATACTTGCTCTCCAGTCCCCCACGGGGTGTCAGGGCAGAGGAAAAGGTGATGAAACAGCCTCTTGTCCATTTCTCCTCTTTGTTGTGGTGAGAGGACATTACAGTCGCACTTCCTCTGCAAAGGGCAGGCAGGAGAAGGGAGCAGATGGGTACACAGGTGTCCCCTTCCTGACCAGGAATGGCCAGGACACAGACCATGAGCCCTCCACCGAAAGCAGCAGTTCTCTGCTGCTTTCAGAAGCCAGTGGCTTTCTACTGCTATACCTCAAGGTGGGTCTTGCTCAGGATACCGAACAGTCTGCTAACTTTTTGCTTGCTGTGCCCAAAACCTTTATCCGGGGAATCATAGTGAAGCCAAAGTTGAACAGAGTGTTTATCGTATGATGTTGAACCATGGGTGAGTCTCAGTATTCAACCATTTGTGATCTATCAAATGGTAATTTCATAGATTTTTTTTTTAACCTAAGAATCTGAAATGGTGTGTGCCTTAGCCCAATGGAAACTCTCCATGTTTTGCAGTGATTCCTGAATGACATGGCAAAATGCCCAGTTCCCCAAGAATTTTGTCAGACTGAAGGTTTTTTATTTCGTTTGGTTTTGGTTAGAGAGAAGGGGACATGGAAAAATAATCGGAAGAGGTAAATTAATTTTGAAGGCCAGATAGTTTAAGACTGAGTTATGAAAATGGTAAGAATTGGCAAAGGTTGGCTTGATCAAGGATGAAGACAGTATCACAGAGTAATCTAGAAAGCTTTGCCAATTCAGATAGGGTATGAGGAGGGAATTTAAAAAGTTTAGGGCAACTTAGTAAAAAGGAATAAAGAATTCTCTGCTCCTCTTCGGTCACACTCTGGGATAACACCTTGGGGGCCGTCCCATGAGCTGATGGGACGCCATGTGAGTGTGGCTTTCTTCCTGTGGCTCTAAGCCTGCACAAGTTCCTGGCTGCAGGGGTCCAGTGAGAGGTGGTCATCTTCTCATCTTTAAGGGCTTTCTCCACCAGCCTCGTAAACTAGGTCTAGGTGAGGAAGGGACCAGAGTAAAGCCAGCCACCGAAGGAACTGGTTGTACGTGGGCGTAGCCATGATGCACGATGTATTCACGTGGATCCCCTATGTCAGGAAAGGGACCTTTGGGTGGGAACTCCACCACTCACGGTTTGATCTTCTGGCTTATTTTGGCTAATCACTGTTTAGCATTGAAAATGGATAGCGGGTTATAAAACCTTACTTCTGGAGAATTCAAATCCTCTCTCCAGGACTTAAGATTTTCATTCTCTTGTTTTTGCGATTATTTAGCAAATTTCCTTCAAACCTAGCTCTATGCCAAGAGCGGAAGACACAATTTTTGCCCTTGTGAAGTCAAATATTGACATGCATATTGAGTAAAACAATGAGAGAATTATCAAGGAAGATGATTACTTTAAGTGTTCGACACTTGTGTTCGACACCCTGCCCCTGTCAGCCAGGGTGGCCATGTGGCTAGATCGCAGTGATGGGGGCTGGACAGGGGGCATTGCTCAAAGGGGAACCAAAGTCAGGGTCAGCATAGACAGTTTAAAACCAGGGTAGTGGTTAGAGGCTGTACACACTGAGAGCTGAGAAGGATGGCATATCCAAACAAGAGAAAGAAAGCATGTTAGATCCTTTTTTTTCTTTAATATATAGATGTTTAAATATTTTTAATAGTTGAATCTATTTTCCCTTATGATTTTTGCTATTGCTTTTAGGTCAAGAAAGTTATTTTCCATTCATACAAAGTTAGAAAACAGATAAACATTCACCCATGTTTTCTTGTAGTCAAGAAAATGTAAAACTGGGGTTGGAATATCCAGGGGATACCCTTCCAAAGACAGAGAGGTGCAGTTGGGGCTCAGATGCAAAGCAAGTGCAGATTCCTAAGATGGGGCCTCATCCTAGGAATGAGGGTGAGGAAGGCAGAGCCAAGGCCACAGCTGAGAGAGTATATCTTTCAAGGCATCAAGAAGAAGATGTCTCAAGAAAATGGAGACAGGCCAAGCAAGAAGACCCTGGGAGAGAGCTCATGGAAACGCCAAAGAGGGGTTTGACAGGAGAGGGACAAAGCCCTACACCAAATTTGGAGGGCAGTTCACTTGGGATAATGTAGGAAGGGGAACCCGAAGTTCAGAGAGGCTCCAGCATTGAGTTCCTCAGAGGTTCAGCTGCTGTCTGGGACTGGCATTGGGTAACTGAGGCAGCTCTGATTTTTTTTCTAAAGGCTTTAGGCACTCGCTGGTCTGTTTCTCCAGGACCTCCTTAATATAGAGGAACCCAGAGCTGCTCTGACAGAAGGACTCCATTACTTTGTTGTTACTTAAGAAAGACACTAAGAAAACAGTGCAGGAAATAAACAATGTCAAGATTAAAAGGCAGATCTGGGACAAGGGTCAGGAGAGCCTGGGGGGTGCACTGAAAGAGGCACTTGGAGGACCCTTAGAGAGAGTATCTCCTTAATGCCTACCCTGAGAAGCAGGTAGGTAGACGGAAATGTGATGAATATAAGCCCAATTCCAAAAGGAATTTGGGCATTAAGAAGTCACAGATCAATCTCACGGCTTAAAAAAAAAAAAAAAAAATGGTAGCACAGAGTGATAACTTGTCCCATGAAGCGTAACAACACAACACAAAACAAAACTTCTAGAAACATAATCTATGAAAATCCTGTGCCGGGAGAAGATCCACGAGGGGAAGTGTGTCTGTGCCTTCAGAGCTGAAGATACTATTGTGACCCATCTTCTGTGTTCTCTAGAAATGGATTGGGAACTGATAGAAGGTGCTGACCAAGTCACACAAACCAATGGCACAGTTGTGGAAGTCACCAGCTAGCTTAAAGGGCTAAAATCTCCTGTTAACAGAAACTCTTCTCCGCAAAGCCACTCAGCCCATCCAAAAATGGAACCAGCCTTTAACTCACCTAAACAAGGGGCTGAATTTTCTAGAAGTATATCTAAATTCTAATTGCAGCTCTTGTTACCGGCTATCTATGTGACCTTGGGAAAGTTACTTCCTCTCTTTGGGACCTCAGTTTTCCCAGCTATAAAATGGGTGGGTTGAATGAAATGATCACCAATTGTCCTTCTTCAACTTTAGCAATCCACAGTGAGGGAGGTCAAAAGACAAGGAAAAATCAGAACTCTCTGGGAAAAAAAGCTAATTTTGAGACTTAGTATTATGATCCTTCAAAGCAGACAATATCTCACAGTTACTAATCTTGTGATATTTTTAGGTACTTGTGATTCCCCAAATTTCATGTGAACAAAACGCATGGGAGTTTCACTTGCCCAGCTTGATGCTTGACAGTGGGTGTGAAGCTAAGATATGAGGGTAGCATGTTACTGTTTTGCACATTTATGATTGTTGGTTGCATTTGTTGTCAACAACTCTGTTCTATTTAGGGAGCTGGTGATCAATAAGGCAGATAATATTTTCATCATATTCAAAAAGACTAATGTTGTGAAGACAGCCTGCGGAGGGGGCTCTGTTTTCTTAGCAGCTTCACGATTTCCTGCAGACGGTCTCCTATGCAGGCTCTGTTCTTTGCTGGGTCTGTCCTCCGTTCCAAGGACCAGAAGAATCAAACACAGTCATTTGTTAATGCTAGAGGGGAAAAAAAAAAAAAAAAAAAAAAAAAAAAAAAAAAAAAAAACCCCCAAAAAAAAACTTTTTTCACTTTTGGGAAAAAGAGGGGGAAAAAAAAAAAATCATGGCAAGATTTTCTTTTTCCATATTTCCAAACAGTGGGAGGAAAATAATGGAATGTTTGCCTTGAATTTTGTATTGCTTTGGCTGCAATGAAAAGATAGTTTCTTGAAGGCAAAAATCTGTCTTTTGTCTTATTATTGCCATCTTCAAACACAGGAAAATCTGTTCTAGCTGGCGGTTTTGCATTATTACTTTTTTCCTCAAATCTGTCGTCTGCATCGGTTGTGGGATTTCTTGACTCACGCGTGGATCTGAAGGGCACAGTAAGGAAAGAGGCTGTGACTCATGAAATAGATCAGGATTTTCGGCTTCTTCTCTCTTCATCGCCTTCTCTTCATAGCGGAGTCTGGGGACGCCTGGCATAGGCTTTGCCTTTTCTTTCCTACAGAGTCCAAAGTGATGAGGGAGAGGGTCTTGTTTTGGGAGACATCAAAGCAAGAGCTTTCCCTCTCCATCTGTACCCAGAGATCATTGGGAAGAAGCCCTCAATCCCCACCACCCCCAACATCTCCCCATTAACAAGAGACTCCCCAGAATTTGGACTCAAAATGTTTATACATTAAAAATAAGCCATCATAAGGGGTTCCTTTTTGATCGAATTATTTGGTGAGATAGTCTCAATCATAATAACCAGAACGTACTACTTACTCAGTAGTATTTGTTAAGGGAATGGATGAGGAAGTGGTAGGACATTATGTGGCCCCAGATATTGGCTGATTTTGTGGGAAGCTGGGGAAAGGTTACTGGACTCCCAGGCTGGAGGGTGGCAGGGACATTGTGATTCGCACTGCAGTGCTTTGTGAGCTAGAAAGAAATCAAGAGCCAGGAGCAAAGAAACCGAGAAGATGGACATGTTTTGATCCCTTACACCCTAGCATGCGGCCAGATTCAGAGTTTCTAGAAACAGGTGAAAAATTCCACAAAATGAGTTGATTTTCTTTTTCTAAAACAAAAATCCGGTCCAGTCCAAAGAAATTAATTTTGAGGCAGCCATTCATATTTATCTTTATTTGATTTGAATATGTTTGTTTAAAAAAAAAAAAGTCCTTAAGACACATGAAAAGGTCTCAGAGAGTCAAAGACTGAGAAGATAGCCACAGGTCCCAGGATCTTGACTCCTCACAACTTAGGAGGCAGGATGGAGGGGGAAGCGGCCCCTCCTCCGGGTGCAGGATTTTCTGAGATTGCCCAGCCTACATGCCCGGCGTGGGGTTGGGGTGTCAGGACAGGGCTCGGGACTGGCAGCAGTGGAGCTCCTTAGATGGGACACTTAATGGCTTCTCATAACATGGTGGTTTCTCTGAAAGTGTTCTCAGAACTCCACGCCTGTGCCTTCTCTGTGGTTCTTTGGTTGTTGGAATGGCCATATCCTTTTAATGCTATATACATGTTTTTCCTGAGGAGCTAGCGAATAATTCTCATTCCTCCAAATAAAACTTGAGTTTCACTCACTGAACATCCATTCACCCATCCTTCAGCTTTCAACATCAAATCTCTGAATTTGATGAGAAAATATTTTATGGGCTTCTTTGAGGTTTCTGGGGATCTCTGAGAGGAGAGATTATGTTAGACTTGATTTTTCAATTAATATTCTGAGGCTCTCCACTTCCTAGGTCATGACCTGAGGCTCAGATCAAGTTTAGGGTCACTGGAAAACAAAGACACGTTGATGTCCTCGCTAGAAAATATTAGATGCTGCACAAAAACGACGAAGATTTTTCTCATTGGTTTTCTCTAGCTCCCTTGTAGCTTCTAGGCTGGGGGCTTTATTTTATGGAACTTCCCTCATGGAGACAGAGAGGTACTTATTTGCATTTTCCCCATGAAGATGGGTGCCCCCGGGTCTGTCCGGATGAGCTTTCTTGAAAGGACCAAGGCTTTATGGCAGTGCATAAAGACGATGTGTTTTATGGAGTTTGTAAGGTCTCTGCCACCTTCCAGAAATGTGTCTTGCTGTGTTAGTAGACCCCCCAACTAGCAGTTAGTGACAGTAAACTTGATACATGCGGGACGTTTTGTAGTTCTCAAAGCACAGCCTGGCAGATTCCTCTCTTTTAAGCTTCAAGAACCCGCTCCAGCCAATAGTACTACTCGCCCCTCCTTGATAGAGGAAGAAATGGACTCAGACATGGCCTGTCCCAAGTCACACGATCATGTAAGACATAATTAGGGTTCGGAGCTAGGACCACTGCCCTGGACACCACACCAGGTCGCTTGCCCAGACAGTGCTGTCTTGACGCTACCCTGTAACTTTGGACCTCACCCCCGGTTCCTCTCATTAGACACTCAGGGCTTTGGAAGTCCTTTGAGCAAAGCTGTCCCTGGGAACGGTTACAATACCAAGGCCATGAGCAGAAGGGAAGGAAAGGAAACTTATGCAAAGAGGTAGAAGCAGATGAATTACCAGTCTGCTGATTTTCTACTTTTTCTCCTTCCTAATTCCAAAGCTGGCCTGGGTGTCGTATCGAACATCTGGTAGCCCCACTTGAACCTTCTAATTATTGACTTCCCTTGTTTGTGTGGAGAACCGACCCATTTGGGGGACACCAGTTTTCCAATGGCTTTGGTCTGCGCTGGGAAAGGTCATTACCCCAAGCAGCTTTCTCTTTTTCTTTTCCTTTAGAAGAAATCAAGGTGATGGTTTTGGTTTTTCACAAAGGACAGAGAGGTAGAAAAGAGAAAAACTGGAGTCGGCTACACTCTGCCCGTTCGGCTGTATCTCCTTCTAGCCATTATTCCATTTTTTCTCTCCTCCCTACTGTTTCCAACTGTATACACCATTTTGTTTTACAAATTAGGTGACAACCGAAGGTCCCAGCTTCATCTACCTGATTTCCCCCCTGTTGTCCTTGGTCCATATAGAAAACGTTTTTTTCCATACCACACAGTATTAGTCCACAGTGTAGTTTTACCATAATTTATTTAATAATCCCCTACTTCGGACATTAAAGCTGTTTCTGATTTTCCCCTGTTATAAATAGACCACTTCCTCTCTGCTGGTCCCTCTCCGTTCTGGGGCCTGTTTTTGTAACTGGGTTCCTACTTTGTTCTTTGTCATCGAACCTCCGCCCTGTGCCCCATTTCTGGGAACTGTGTCCCTGCTTGGTTTCCTGCTCAGGGCCTCAGTTCCTTCCAGGGACTGGAGTCCAGTCTCTGAAATCCAAGTCTCTCCCTGGCTGGCTCTCTCTCACCTGCTGCCAGGTCCCCATGCGGGCGGCTGACGCCAACCCCGTCGCCTGCTACCGGACTGCGGGGTGACCGTACACCTGGCCCCACCCCCAGCAGGCTTGTCAAGTTTGAGGTCTTGATTCTCCGTGCTCGGGTGTGAGCCCAGACCTTGGAGGCCCAGGAATAGGAGGGAAGATGGTGGGCAGAGGCTTGGAGAGGGGAAGGGTGTGCAGGAGTGTGGGGGAGTGGGCATGTGTGAAGCAGGAGCTGGGGGTCGGCGTGGCTCATCTCCAGGGAGCAGGAAGCCAGCACATTTACATTTACAGCATAATTTACAGTGCCCCAGCTCACCCTGTTCGGCCTCAGATACCGTGTTACTTATCCAGGAAAGTTCTTTCCCTCCCTTTCCGCCCACCTAACAAACCCTCGTCCTTTGAGTCTCAGCTTAGATCCAAGATTTTCAAACTTTCACATGCTGTTCTTAGTGTCTCTAACTTTTCATGGAACACTGAGGCCCAGGGAAACCCCCAAAAGGCTACTTGATCAAGTAGTTAGGTCTGAACGACTTAGTATTTATGCCCTAAGAACTTAGTAGCCACTTGAAGAACAACCCTCATGAAGGAAATACAGAATTTCAAATTTGTTCTTAAATACCTCGGTGACTTCCTCTTCGGGTGCACAGAGCTGTGAGACACTGTCCGCTTTCTTACACTTTACACTGAGATAGGACACTGCATTGATTTTTACACAGTCCTTTTTCACACAGCAAGTGCAGAAAATCCAGCTCGGTAGACGGGAACGTATCTGCCTCGTTCTTAGAGAACAGGGCTCGGCACTGACGAGGCTCTGAATCAGTCAGTGCGGGGCGGAGTGGAAAAACCGGAGTCCACCAGCATCCCGTGCCCGATCTCCTTCACGAGGCAAGGCTGGAGGATTCGGAAGCCACGGAGCTGAAGTGCTGGGTTTGGTGAGATCAAGGCCGGCGCTCCCAGTTGGAGAGGGGAAGTGATCAAGGTTATGCCGGAGGACGGACGCAAGGGATACGGCGCCAGGTGCTAAGAAGGATGCTGCTGATTACAGAATGAGGCTGACGGAGTGCGAGCCACGATAAGAAAAGCTCAAGGAGAGGCTGAAAAGGAGATTGCACGAGGGGTCAAGACAGATAATGAGAAATGCTTCCCGTACATAAGAAATGTCCGCTCAGGGAGGACGGGGGCGGCAGCCCCTCCAAGACAGAGCAAAAGCAATTTATTGACAGACACAGTTTCTGAAAATTAAATGGATCTTTGCCTTGGTACGTTCACAAAAGAAGGGCAGAGGACAGATCCCACAAAGACACAAATTTCCCAAGGGACGGAGAAGAAATATCGTGGAAGGTATGGAGCGTGAGTGGAAGCGAGAAAAAAACCCTTATTTTTATAGCATGGCTCTGACCTTCTGGGGCTGGCGAACGGTCCAAATGGGCCATCAATTGAGGAAACCAATCTCTTATCACTGGCCTCGCTGGCCCCAAAGCTGCCAAGGGTTCGGTGCCCACATCAGTCCTCAGGGACTCATTTTGTCACATTCTGTTCCTGGGTCTGAGGTGATCGGCTCCAAACAGGCTTCCTTGCCAAGTCAGGGCAGTGAGAAAGCTGCACTTTTTGAAGTCGTTAATAGTGTCTTCCTCAGCTGATTTCTATACGGTATTGTTTTCCGGCAAAGGAGGAATAAGGGAAATACTTGAACAATAACGCTCTGAGGGAGTGTGTACAGGGAAATCATTATCTCTTATTGTGCCAATAAGTTTCGAGGCAACAAGCCAAGCTGTTCCGACGCTGAAGGAGCCCCGGCTGGCGCGCTGAAGGGGAAATCCGAACCAAGAAGGGGGGCCTCCCAGAGACGCCCGGACTGTCCGACGCGTCCTGGACACCGACTGTTTTTCTGATCCTGGGGGTGATGGTTTTCAACTCTGTGCCTCCAGGAGAGGCAAGAAATTCTCACAAGGAGGATACAACGGAAGAGCTGATGTTACTGAGCCTTGATTCCGTGCCAGGCACTGCCATAAACACTTCAAGTATCATCTCATTTAAAGCTCACAAACGCACAGTGCGGGAGGCTGCCGTGACCCCGCGTTCAGGCGAGGAGACAGGGCAGGCTTGTTTGCAGAGCCTCGCTTTTCCATAGTTCCACATTTACAAAGAATCTCCTAACTAATTTGTGACTCCCGCCTGCCTGCCCAGCGCTGGAGGGTTCAGGACCAACAGAGCCCCCCTCCCACCAGCCTCAGCCAAGGCTCTGTGCAGGACAGGGGGGCAACAGGCAGGAGAGAGCCCACATCAGAGGAAAACGTTCAAGGTGGTAATCTGTTACTTGGATGAGTTTGAGAATAATGCCATAGCAATAACAACTAGCTTTCTTCTCTCAGCTTGTAGAAATGGTGGTTGCACGTAGAGTGTTGGCAGGTCATGTCCACTTAGAATCTGCATGCTTTATGTCTCCTGTGAGTAAGACATGTCTGGACACGTCTGGCTTTCCTTCCTGTTTGTATTTTCTGATGCTTATGGAGGGTTTTCTCAATCCTTCCATGCTCTGGTCTTGGTGGGCTTTGCTGGAGGGAGGTAATTGACAAGGACCCCAGAAAGCTTGCTTCCTGCTGCTGTCCCCAAATGTCTTCTATGCCTCAGAAGTCATGTGCCAGACGTGCTGCGTTTGCGGATTCCTCCCTGGGCTGTGTTTGCCATCTCCCTGTTAAAAATGAAGACCGTTAGAAGGTAAGTGTTTGTGGGTTGTAGTTGAGCGGGTCTACTCATGGGAAGCGAGACATAATGAAAAGCCCTGCAGCAGGGAGCGTGGGCAGGGGAGCTGATGACCGTGTGTGGGGACCTGGGGTTAATGCAGAGAGGTCCTCACCGCTTGCAGAGGTCAGGGCCCCTCAGGGAGAAGGCAGGTGGGTGTCTGTGGCTTTTGTAAGAGCATCTGTGTTGCTTCCCTGTAGAAGGCCCTCCTGGTGGCCCAGTGAGGAGGCAACTTCATGGTTAGCACGAGGCCTCCACCACGGCTCTAGGAACCCAGATGTCAGAAGGTCCCGAAGGGAAATAACAGTTGGAAATCAGGCTTCCACAGTGGCGACAGGACGGAGGGTCCCCATGTGGATTACATGAAGGTCATGTAGGTATGGCCATGAAGGTATGGCTTCCTCATGGAAACACAAACCTGGACAAGAGCACAGACGTGTTTAGACTTTTAAACATGTTTTTCCTGGTTATAAATGTAATCCCTAATTATTAGAGAAAAAGGCCAAAAATATTTTTTAAAGTTTCATCAAACATACACACAGTTAATACTTCATTGTTTTCTACTATATATATATATAATCTCATATACTTATATTTTAAAATTTATATTTATAATAAATTATGTAATCTTGTACCTTGCTTTTCAATTAATATTGTATGGAACACTTTTCATTAATTCTTTTATTAACATAAAATGGTTTAACTAATACAATTTTAAAATTTTTATGCACATGGTATGGGTATACCATAATTTATTTGACCGTTTCCCCATAGTTTAGCATTTAGGTTCTCTTCATTTCTAGGTGTGCACATGTTTGTCAACATTTCTAATCTCTCTTTTTAAGATTAGATTCATAAGGCTGGAACTATTAAAACAGAGGACAATTAATTGTTAGTAGATGGTAAAAAAATAACATGGTGAGAGATTAAAAGTGATTCAGGAGAGAAAGAGGACGGAGAGGAAGAGGGACAGAGATAGGGGGACAGAGAGAGGGGAAAATAAAATTATCCTTAATTCTATCCAAAGCAGGTCCATCCCTACCATTTTTTGTGGTCTGTAGCAAGACCATGAGGGAAGGCCCACATGCTATATATCTAAATATGTAGAAGTTGTAAACCCAGCCAGCTGTTAAAAGAAATATGTTCTATCCTCATTTCTGGGACAATCTGAACGTTCAGATCCAAATTCAGAATTCTGGGACTCCTTGAAGTGTTGTGCCAGAGCATGGCAGCATGAGGAGAAGGACCTCAGGCCTGGCCGGTTCCTTTCTTGTCGCAGCTACGACGCTAGCCTTCATCTTGAGGGCCCTTGTGCACACCTGGGGACACTCCAGTCCCGTGCTCAAGCTCCATCCACCCCTGCAAACAGCTTCCTCCTGGCTGCCTCCTTGGGTCCTGGGCCTGCGCACCAGCCACACAATCTACCCTCAGGGAAAGGGAACCAGGAAGAAGCTTACGGGGTCCTGGAAGTGGGAATTCCAGTGCCCTGGGTCCTGGAGTATGTACTAGAAGGAGGATGGGCCAGGCCTTCAGGTGGGTTCATCCCTTTGGCCTTGGGAGTCCTTACCCCATGGAGAGGAGCAGTTTGGGAGAAGGGCCAGAGTGAACCTTCTAGATTCCAGGGCTCTAGGAAAGCCCAGGTCTTTGTGTGGTTTATAGCTCTAAAGAAAATCAGAAATAAAAGTTGAGTATTTATCTTTTAGACGCTTTTCTACACCCACACCCACAAATAGGATTATTCTACGTGAGCTGTTTTATAATCATCTTTAAAAACCGGAGATGTTGTGCACGTCCATACACGAACACTTTCATTAGGGTTTTGTGAAGTGTCTTCCAGTAAGGTTTTCTATTCCCACCGGCAGTACCTCATTTTAAAACCAGACCCTGTTCACGGTGAGCATTTTAATGTTTATTTCATTATTGATGTGATAAGCAAAAAATGACATTTCCTGTTGATCGTTAGTGAGGTCGGACGTGTCCCCGTACATTCACGCGCCGGCTTCTTTTCCCTTGGATCCATCTCCCTTCACGTCTCTGGACTGTTTACTGGAAGGCATCATATCTTCAGCACATCATAAGTGCTTTTTGAGGCCCAAAGGAGAGATGGGGTGGTGGCGGTCCTGGTGATGGAGGAAGAGTCGAGGGGACCCTATCCCCGCAGCTGGTCACGAACCATTGCTTTGCCCGCAAGCACTGAGACACAGAGGAGCCCCCAGAGGGGGTCCAGAGGAACCAGGCGTCTCTGCAGGAGCTGGGAGGATGTGGGGAGGAAGCGCCTACCGTCAGCGATACCAGATCTGCCTCCACAGAGGAAACGCCGTGGACTCGTTTCCTGACCCCTGGCCATCTTAGGGCTTCCTATATAATGATTCAGTCCTTCTCCCTCAGGAAAATATAATTTGGCTTGTGACCTTGAAGTTTATTCGGATCGTGGAAGATGATTATGGGCTGGAACAGGCTCCCCAGGGCCCCCCCCCCCCATCCTGGATTGCAGGAAAACAATACAGGACAGTTGTCGGATGACGAACACGTGCGGACAGTCCAGGAGGGTTAACCTGCTTCCATGGGACAGACTTGTTTATGCAAGGACTCAACAGATCGAGTCAGCTGGAGTCACCTGCAGTGGCCAGTGGCAGCAACGTGCCCCCTTTCCTGTTCGGGGCCCATCTGCTGGGTGCGTGGACACAAGGGTTGTCCCAGAGTCTACAGCATGTCCTATGAACAACAACACTCTTCTTGGGTTGCCTACGGGGGTTGACCCCATATATGCTCATGTCATATCTTCTATTGCTTTCTGCGTGAAAGTTCTCTGGCAATACACAAGGCTCCTAGGCGGGGGGCTGGCCTTTGGCTCCTTGATTCTTATTCCGTGCTGGTGGTGGTGGAGCCAGGGGGCATGCTCCTTCCTTGCCTTGTTTTCGTTCATTCAGGGGACGTTCCATTTGTGTAATACTCCTGGCCTCACTCCCTTCCAGAAGAGGAGGCATGACCCATCTACCTGGTCAAACGAAGAATTCCTTCCTTCTTGTCGGGGTCCAGCTACCCAGACGAAGCACAGGTTTTTTGCTCTGCCCCTTCCGGCTTTGGGCTTCAGAGGACAGGCCCCCTACATGTGCCCAGGGGGGAAGAGGTGGTAGAAGATTAAATTTAAAACTGGGGAATTATCCAGCCAATTCCTAGGACCTGCAACTCATACCTTAGTGGAATATTTCCCAATGAGCATCTATCAGAATGATTTCATCCATGAAATAATGAGTGTTGTCAGGGAAAGTAAAGGGACCTGTAGTCATGTGGGACAGGGAAGAACCATGTGAAACGAGGTTAAACTGGTTTACATCCTGCAGGACTTCTCAGAGCGTTGAGTGACCTATTGGGCATTTTGGATCTTGTGGGAGTGCAGGGAGACCAGGATATGGGGATGGTATTTAGCCCCTGGATCAAAGTTGCTCATTTCTATCTTAAAGTCTTTGATGTTTCTCAGAACACACAGTGAGAGGAAGGGTTTATAACGTAGCCATCAAGCTGGAGTCTCAGCACAATGGGAAAATGTCACCGGTATAGATATGAAATGTGTGGAGGGAAGGAGACCTCACGCATTCACAGTTCAGGCTCCTTCCTGGAGAAGCCTGAGCAGTGCAGGGGCTGGGAGATGAGGCAACAATCCTGTGATGAATTTCTGCTGAGGCCGGGTGGATGGACCAGACCACAGACAAATGCGGGGGTGGGGTGGGGGAGAGACTCACCTCTTCCTTCAAGATGCTTTCAGCCAAGTGAGAAAGTCCCTGCATCTGTAGTTCTCCAGGAGTAGGCCTGAGCCATAAGCATCGGCATCACCTGGGAACCTGTAGGAAATGCAGATCCCCAGGCCCACCCGAGACCGACTGAATCAGACACTGGGGCTGCGGACTAGTGATGGGGATTCTGACACTTGAGCCAATTTCAGAATGCCTTGGTTTGTATGGTACCCAAGTCTGCATTCTCATTCAGGAAGAGCCTCTGTATCCCACATTCCTACAATCAGTTACTCTGTTTGCTACCAGTTTCAAGATAAATGGTGTGAATAGAAGCGCCTTGGAAACTGAGGAAGGGACGTGGCCCAGTGGCAAGGGCTGAAGATCCTCCAAAAATTCCTTTTGTTTTCCTCATCAGTGAAGTAGAGGGACTAAGTGCTGCCCTGCGTGGCTCCTGGTACTGTATAGACACTAACTGGAACATGTAGCTGAACAGATAGATGCAAGGCTTTTCATATGTGTAGGGACTGGTCCTGGGTCAGCATTCTTTGAGTCTTGTTTTGGCAACAACTACAGTCTCAGTACAAATCCAAAATTGTTTTGGAGTCAGGCATTCCTTTTTTTTTTTTTTTTTAAAGGTTTTATTTATTTATTTGACAGACAGAGATCACAAGCAGGCAGAGAGGCAGGCAGGGAGAGAGGAAGGGAAGCAGGCTCCCCACTGAGCAGAGAGCCCGATGTGGGGCTCAATCCCAGGACCCTGGGATCATGACCTGAGCTGAAGGCAGAGGCTTTGACCCACTGAGCCACCCAGGTGCCCCAGGCATTGCTTTTATACCAAGACTTCACCTTTAGATAACCACTTGAGTTTCAGGGGGGATATGGGGAGATCCTTCCCCTCCAAAATAACATCATGAAGTCTGTTTGCCTTGGCAAGGGAAGGTGTACAAGATTTTTTATCAAATTATTCCTGATGTAACCTTAGCTTCTCCTTGAGAGAACAAGAAAAAAAAAAGTTTTTCGTTTTTTTTTTTATTCCCCCACTATTTAATGCCATTTTCCAAACTGAGCCCTCCGCGATGAAGGTTGAGGAAATCATCACATCTTTCCTCTAGGGGCGGTGACTGTCATCACTTCTGCATTTCCTGCCATTGCCTCGATTGCCCGTGTCATCAGCAATTCTAAGTCATTCTCTCCCAACCCACCTCCCCAAAAACCCAAGAAGGCATCTGCTGGGTAAACTTCATCAAGACGTCAGCATCCTTTCACTCAGGTAGTCCTTATTATGAATGGCAGAAATTAGCGAAGTGGTCTTTATGAGTAAGAGGACTTGGAGGTCCCTGGATGAATAACTTTCGAGATAATTCTCTCTGTCCCATGTTGCACCAGCTGGCTTCACTGTGCTGGGCTCTCCATGACCAGACTCTCCTCCCACAGACTCATCTTGGCCACTTCTTCATGTCCACTATGAAAAGTTAGCACAGTCACAACTCACCTCCTTGAGGGGGTTGGGCTTTGGGCTAGAGTAAGCTTGGAGTGACAGGAGGGGTCTGACTAAGAGACCAGGAGCAGGGTACAAGCTCTAGTGAAGACTAATTGGGACAAAAATATGAGGAAAAGTCCATAAAAGGGAAATAGTGAGCTTTAGACTGTCAGCTTTGTGAAAGACTATCTCTAGCTTTAGAACCAATATGGCAGCAGCAGGCCAGGGTTATGGTTTAAAAAAAAAAAAAAAATGTGTCTGTTGGGTTCCTCTTGCTTTTGTATGGATTCCCTAGTGGTGACCATAAAGGCAGGGAAGGTCAACTTGCAGACAGGAGCTTTAGGGGTAACTCTAAGCTTGCTGCATGAGAAGCCACAGTGCCTCGGGGTCTCTGTATTGGAACCACATTTCCAGGCAAAGTACAAGAAGGCCTGGTGCTAGACGGTACACACCCACTGCTCTGGCCCAGATGGGACTGCTGTCACCCAGCAAAGCCATTCCTAAGGCCAGTGTGGTTGGTTCACTTGTGAACGTTGGTTCATATGTGAGCAGTTGTTCTCCATAATCCTTTGGGTTTCGCCAGATAAGAAGGCATTTTTCACAGCTTCAGGACATAAAGGTCCAAGACAGCATGGCATTGGCTGTTCCCAGGGCTGGGTGGAGGGAAGAGCTTCCTAGCTTATGGCAAAGACCAGCGAGGGTCTGTCTGATTTTCATTCTTTCTGGACATGTGTCTGTTCTCGGCCAAGTTCACCAGGTTACAGAATCATTGATTGGGTCTAGCCACTTTTGTTCCATTATAGCAGCTGAAGATCTGCCTCCTGGAAAAGTGAAAAGGCTTACCCAAGATCACAGAGCAAAATATGTCAGTCCCAGGAATATATTCTGGTCTCCTGAGCGTTCTAGTTTTTCTAGGAATTACATGGACATGAGGATCCCTAGAGCGGAAAAGACTCCCTTAGGCCCAAGGGGGTATCCTTTGAGAGCCCCGTGCACCCATTTGGATTTTCCAGTGGGGGAGCCATGAGAGGATAATAACCCAGCTTGAGGAAGTTTATGCAGTTAGAGGCAAGTTAGCAGCACATTCCTAATTCTGAGCACTGGATAACAGTGCTCCTCTCCTGTGGTTCTTCTTTACTGCTTTTGGTCCAACTAGAACTCTGAGCGTCTCTTTGGCAGTGGGAATTAATGTTTCCCTCCACCATATTATCAGATGTGTTGTATGTCTTTGGTGTCAACCTCATTCCCAATTCATACTCTAGGAGGGCAGACATCACTTCTTAATCATTTCTCAGTTAGTGGATGTTTCCTTTTGGTTGGTGAGGGGAGAACACTGGTCAGCTTGGGAGAAGCATCCCACTCTCCCCCAGAAAGTTCACCATAGGGGACCCGGGGTTAGGGTTATGGTTGGATCATCCAGCCTGAGGACCAAGGGCTTACAGACCTTTGGGATTGTGACCCACAGGAGGAAATATCTTTTATATTAAGGATGCGTTTTAAAAAGTTTAGTGAATCAATACCATTCTTATGTGTGATGCACTGATATGTTCCATTCCTTTCTATTTTGTTAAAACTACTCATCGTGACCTGGTAAACTGATTCTTTGTTCCACCGATGGGTCAAGACCCCGCAATCTGAAAACCACTGCCTTGGAGAACGCACCTTCGGCTCCCTCTGAAACAGCATGGGGGAGTGGGAGGCTGGGGGTAGGGGGGGCTGGAGCTTTATGCAGCCCAGGCGGGCTGCTCTTGGGGGCTCCGGAGCCAGGAGCACATGGAAGGAACAGTACTGGGGCTCTTGCATTGGCCAATGTCCTCATTCTGTGGATAAACAGAAGACACGAGCCTTCAGTGCCTGCAATCTGCTACCTTTCAAGAGCTTTCCAACTCAGCCTGAGAGAGGAAGGAAGGAAGGCTTGATTAGAAAGAAGCAAGCCACCTCCTCTGCCCAGAACGCCTCTAGTGCTCGCAGGCTGGCTGTGGCCAAGGCTTACTTTCACCATCGGGATGCCTGTTAAGAGCAAGACGTCTTGTAGAAAGGCCAGGATGAAGGGACAAAGGATTTGATGGCACTCGGCCCCCAGGCTGTTCTTCTCTCTAACTGGTGCCTCCCTCCATCACCGCATGCTTCACAGAACGTGCCATCTGGGGCCTTGATGCCGGAGATGGCTGGGACTTTGGGAGGCGGCTGAGCTGCTGCTAAGACAGAATGTGTCCCTGCGGGAACGTACACCGCGTCCAGGGGAGGCATCCAGCCTGCCTCCCTTTGAGCCTGGCTCTGCCAATCTCCATGGGGACTGTGGAGAGGGAGAGCCATTCTCTGCAAGGGGCAACTTGGATGGGGGGGGGGGGGGGGGGGGGTGCCGAGGGGGCTTTTGGGGGGGGGGGGGGGGGGGGGGGGGTCCGACAATTAAGAAGTGTTGTCTGGTTAGTGGACTGACTCTAGTTCCACACCCAAAATGAGCCAAGTGCCTCTTGAGTCAGGTGCTTAAAGGAATCCTGAGACACAAAGTGTCCTCCCCACTCCCCCCACTGCAGCGGGCTGGAGATTGGTCAGGACAGGACTGGAAAAGCAGTGTAAGCAAAGGGCCAGCACGGTCCCGGCTTCTAAGGAGCTTACACTCCAATCAGAAAGAGGATATTAAAAACAGAGAGCTATTAATGCACAGGACATGAGCGAATGTAAGCAAATGCTAAGTGGGGCAGAACGTACGTGCTGCCGGGGCTCGGGCAAGGGGAGGCGTGTGGCAGGAGCGGGTTGAGCAGCCCGGCCGTCCTCCCCGAGGCCTGGGTGGGAAGGAGGCAATCCGAGGGGCGGGGCAGCCGGGGAAAGGCTGGGGGTGGGGAGAAAGGGAGACGAGGGTGATGGGCCCTGCTGTTGCATGGGAAGAAGGACAGAGGGGTCAAGTTGGAGGGTGAGGCCGTCTATGCAGACCCTTGATGTTTAGCTAATAAATGTCCGGAGGGAATTTAAAATCTCGATTCTTAGTCCTTTGATGGCGTATGTGACACATGCAGCAGGGACACATACTGTGAGGGGGACCCAAGGGCAGGAAATGGGGCTATTGGGAGGATATCTGATGGCACTGGGCTGAACTTCCAGGGGTTGGACTGCTGAGAGTCCCTGACCCTCAGGGACAGATGGGTGAGTAGTGGCAGGAAATCATGAGTACGTATGTTTCTGGAAGCAGACAGGCCTGCGTTCAGACCCTCCCTCTGCCCACTTTGCACCATGAGATGTTGGCATCTTCTGTGGGCCTCAGTGTCCTTGTTGCCAACAAAGGGGACAGCACAGTAATCCCTGTGGGTCACATCGATATCTGATGGGTCTGAATGTTTGTGACCCCCCAACATTCTTATGTTGAAATCCTAATGTGATGGTATTTGAAGGTGGGGCTTTTGGGGGATGATTGGGTCATGAGGTTGGGGCCCTCCTGAATGGGATTAGTGCCCTTAGAAAAGTGGCCGCACAGAGCCCCCTCGCTCCTTCCACTGCGTGAGTTCACAGGGAGACGTCAGGCGGCCTGCAGTCCACAAGTGGGCTGTCACCAGAACTAGACCGTGCTGGCAACCTGAGCTTGGACTTCCCACCTCCAGTGCTGTGAGAAGTAAATTTCTGCTGTTCACAAGCCACCATGTGTGCATTTTGTTTTAGCAACCCAGTGGACTAAGATAGCCGTCAATAAAGATAGTTACTATTATTATTATTATTATTATTATTATTAGTTATTACTCTATCGCTGTTTTTTTAGGTTGGCCCCCTGATTTCTTAATGCAAAATGGCAGCCTCCTGCAAAGTTCACCCTACTTCCAGGGGTCACCCAGACATGTGTCACAGGAACTCATCACTACACGGTGGCTGCCTGGCACCATTCCCCTTCTGTGGCGGGGGGTGGGGGGGCAGGGAGGTCACACATCTAATAAGAATGACCATGGTGATTTGCTGGGTGTCACTACCAGGCATTACCCATGGGCCCCCCTAAAATAAATGGAATCTGTGCCAACCAAATGTATGTGAATGGATACCAGAGGATAAGAGGAGACAGGGCAAGGCAGTGACCTGGACATGGAGATGGAAGGAAGAACAACAATCTGATCTCATTCTGTTTAATTAAAAAGTAAAAAAAAAAAAACTCGAGTGCCTTCTCTGTGCTGAGCACAGTGCTATGGCCATGCGCTCTCGTACTGGGGAAAGAGCCACCCGATAACTGACTCCAATAATGAAATATTGGAAGTTTGTTATGAGTTAAGGAAGCATGAATATTATACTCTAGATAATCCATTCAAGGAACCTTTTGTTTTTAAGGGGAGTGTTGAGTAGGAAAACTCACGTGCTCTTGCGAGAGATGAAAGCATGTCCCTGCGATTCCTTTACAGGAAGCCCTGCGCCGTACCTCCAAGGGACCTGTTGAGTGGCTGGTGACACGTGCTGACCGCTTGGTTCACTGTGACAAAGACATTCCAGCGCCCGAAAGCCTGGGATGGAAGCACAGAGATGAGCTCCAGCATGAGAGTTCTCTTACTGCTCTGGCTCCGTGTCTCCATCAAAGAGGTTTTGACAGAGGGGTCTTCTGAGAATGAAAAATGTGAAAGGGGCTGGAAATTAGGGAATTGCTCTCTGCAGCCTTGTTTCTTTGGGGGATTGGTTTCCTTCCTCGTGATTTATTTTTCCACTTTGAAATATTTCATTCATTCATCCCACAATTCATTCATGGCATTTCATCAACACGCCACTATGACAAACTGGGCTGACTTAATTTTTTTGCTTTAGCACTAAAAAAAGTTCTCCCAATTCGGTCACATTAGGTCACTCTCTGCTCTAAAAAGTGGTTCCTGATTTGACACGGATTTTTAAAACAATACACTGGAGAATGGGGCAGGGGGAGTTGGGAAGCTCTTTAATGATCCCATTGTAACTTCTAGTTGGCTAGCAGCCTGAATAACATCAAAACAACATCACACCCACAACTCCTTTGAGAACACTGGGTGAGATCATGTGCCTGGAAACACTTTGACGAGTCAGCCTTGCTCAGAGAGGATTTTCTGGGAGCAAAATGGGAAGACTCTAGGCTCAGGGGTCAGACACCTGGGTTCAAATCCTGAATTCATTATATACTGGCCCCATGAGCATTAGTGAGTTATTTATCCCTGTTAGCTGGAGGTTATGCATAGCGAGGAGTGTTTGGGATATGGCGGATTCAGCTAATGGTAACCATTATTATTATGCAAAAGCAAGGCATTACTATAATCATTATAATGATTCTTTTTATTATTTTCAGCCTTAGCATGAGTCATGTGGCCTCTCTGCCACCTTCTTAATGATATTTCATTGGGGTTAATGTCAAAATGAGATTGTGTTCCGGGACTACCTATGTTAGCGGGAGGTGAGGCCAAGGCTTGCAAGAGCCTCAAGAGGCAGTTCTTCAAGGTTAAACCTTGACAGTGGAGAATACCTGAAGCGGCGACCGCTTGCTTTTTCTCTAATTGAAAACCCTTAGGTGAGTTCACTCTAGTTCATAGAAGTTCATATCACTTACTCCATACCAGGTCATGGGAATGCAAAGAATAAAGCTCGACAGGCATCTGACCATGGGAGGCAGGTGTGTAATCACAGGACGATGGGGGGAGCACAACAATAAGGACACGTACGTGGCTTACAGGGAGAGTAGAGTGGGCCATATGAATCCACAATAGGATGCGCTTGGGCACCAGCAGCAGACAGCTTGGCTCCAAATAGCTTAAACAATAAAGAGATGCATTAGCTTCCATGAAAAGAAGCCCTAGTTGAGGAGAGTCCAAGGTTGGTTAATTTAGTGACTGGGCGTAGTCCCAGTTTCTTCTCATCTTTGTCCACTGCCCTTGTCACTCTTTCTGCCATTGAGTTACCCTCATGATCACAAGATGGCTGCAGTAGCCGCAGAAGCCATGTATCTACAGACTAACCTCTGGGGACAAATAGGGGCCTGTTTCTTCAGGTGTCTCTTTTTAAGAATGAGGAATGCATTCTGAAAAGCACCTACTACACCCCAGCTGAGTTCTCCTAACATTGCCTAACCAAGTCACTTGGACACCTATAAAAAATCACAGTAAAGAGAAGGAGGGCAGCACCAAAAATAACATTTAGATCTGTCAAACTTTACTCAAGTCGTGGGGGCATGGGGGAAAGAAGAGACCTGGAAATAAAACAGGCTTTACTAGCACTAAAGAAAAGTTGGTCTTGGGGCACCTGGGTAACTCAGTCAGTTAAGCATCTGACTCTTGCTTTCGGCTCAGGTCATGATCTCGGGGTCTTGAGATCAAGTTCCACGTCAGGCTCTGTGCAGGGCATGGGGCCTGCTTTGGGATTCTCTCTCTCTATCTCTCCCTCTTCCTCAGCCTCTCCACTCTGCTTGCATGCTCTCTCTCTCTCTCTCAAAGAAAAACAAAACAAAATGAATGAACAAAAATTGGTCTTTAGCTAGGCAGCCAAAAGTTGTCTTCAACAGCATCTAATAGCCTTCGGGTGAGAGAGTGGGAATCAGAAGGGCTTTCTGGAGGAGGCAATTCCTACTGAGCTATTCCAAGTGAGGACTATGAACAAGCAGCATGAGCATCACCTGAGGCTTGTTAGAGATACAGAATTTCAGGTCTGCCCCAGACCTACTGAATCAGAAACTGCCTTTTTATGTAATGCCCAGCTAAACAGTATACACACGGAGGTTGGAGAAGCCTGGATATGAAGCACGAATAGGCGGTGGAGGAGGAAAAGTGTACAAATATGGAATGGGGCAAGGAACCAGGAGAGGTAACCTCATGAACAAAGGTAGCAGAGGAAAAGTGATTGTGTGCATTAGGTTGATTGCCATGAGCTCAGGGCTGTGTATTTTTAGATATAGCTTTCAATATTTTAAAATACTCAGAAATGTGATCTACCTGATGTTGTCAATATTACTAACACAAGGATGTCCCTGAAGAATCTGGAAGAGCTAACAGGTGGTGTGGCAGGTGCTGTCCTGTTCTTCTGTATCAGTTGTCCTGTATAGTACTGTATAGGTTTTTCCAAATTTGTATGGCTTCTTAACTGACTACTTTAAATCTTAGAAGATTGAAACAACAATCCTGTTATTGTAGCTCCCAGTTTTACGGGTCAGAAATTTGGGCAGAGTTCTGCTGGGAGATTCTTCTGCTCCACATTGCGTCGGCACGATGGTGTTCAGCTGCTGGTTGGGCTGGTCTTCAGGGTCCAAGATGGCTTAACACACATGCTTGATACCTTGGCGAGGTGCCTAGAGGTCTTGGCTCAGCAGTACCCCTCTTCTTTTCCTTGTAGTCTCATTGCCTCTTCACGTGCCTTCTCCCTGGAGGTCATTCCTGAGGGACAAAGATGGAAACTAGCAGTTCTTGTAAAGGTTAGGCCCAGAACTGGCAAATTTCACTTCTGTCCTGTGCTAGTAGCTGAAGTCATAATAGACCAGCCTGGAATCCAGGGGAAGGGGAATAAGATCCCACATTTTAATGGGATGAATATCAAAGAATTGACAGCAATCTTTAATCCACCAGACCCTAATTCATTTATTCCCCCAGTAACACTGAGGTTGTTAATATCAGTTTACAGGTAAGGAAATGGAGGCACAATGTGGTTTAGTAACTTGCCCAAGGTCAATGCTCAGTAAGGGAAAGTGTCAAGACTAGAACTCAGTCACTCTGGTTCCAGCAACCATACTCAACCACTGTACCATTACTGCTTCTCCCAAGGAAGGCCATGCTTACCAAGAATTAGAGTAGAATACGTTGTTACATTTTTAAACCACAAGGACAGTCATTACTCCTTTCTCTGAAGAACCATTTCATGGCCCGCCCGTTGGCTAATTCATTCTCCATGACACACGTGCTGAATAGCCCACTTACACTTCTAATACCCCGCTTTGGGCCCCGCATTTTTAAAACGCTTTTGATCTCTTCCTTCTGTGTCTAGTAACCCTAGCCTGGGTGTGGAGCACGCAGCAGCAGATTAAATGCATTTCAAATAATGAGAAGACAAACCCCTGCCTTCGCTGCCCCTCCACTCCCCTGGATTGGTGACGGATTATTTACTGTGTTTGCCTTGACTTGAGCTATTTAATTTTTCCCAAACAGATGCAGCCGATTGATTAATGGCATTCCACAGTAAAAGTCAGAAATGTCAGCGAGACTCTTAGAAGCCAGAGTCATTCTGGACGAGGACAATAGATACGGCTGAGAAACAGGGACCTGTGCCAAGTATTCTTGAGGCTAGGAGGTCATGTGCCACTTTCCTGCTAAGAGAGAGATATATATATAAGGGCAAGGGAAACAGGAGTTTGGGGGGTTGGGAATGGCTAGGCATGTGCTAATAATAGGACGGATCACATGATGCCTAAGTCACCTCGAAAGAGGCTTAGTTGGTGGAGGTGAATTAAAGTGCTTGGAATTAAGGACATTTCTTCAAATATCCCCCGATGTGTAAAAATAGACCCAAGGAAATAACATGTGTGGTGAAGAGAGGATGGCGAGGTTAGGCTGACCTCCCTTCAGAGGGGAGGTCCTAAGCAGGACCGGCTGCACGGTTTGTGGGGCGCAGAACAGAATGCAAAGGCGGGGCCTGTTGTTTAAAAAATTTTAATTTAAGATTTCAAGAGAAGGACAATGTAATATTCAACAGCACACGTGTGGGCCCTTCTGAGTGCAGAGGCCCTGAGCCAGGATACAGGTCTTTGCCCACGAAGCCGGCCCTGTGAGGAGAAGCCGGTACCTGATTTTTCTCACATGGAGCGGCAGTGGGTGAATCTGACTGGGATTTGTGGGGTAACCCCAGGCAACCCTGTGTGGGGCCAGTTTGTGTAGGAGCTGACTTTGACCCGCCCTTCCTGCCCCCCGCCCTCCATCACCCCGAGCTCTCTGGCTCTCTCTCGGCTCCATCCCGCCCCTCAGGAAACCTGTCTGCCGTAAAGGATCCAGAAAGGTTCCAGACATCGAGGTGTACATGACTGCTCTTATCTGTAGTACTCCCCCTACGTGTTTGTATTTTTCCAGACGTTTAAGCCTCAGGCAAAGCAATGATGGAATATCAGGTATTATCTGATTCATGGGAAAATTATTATTATTTTTTTTAAGCTGGGAGTTTTGCCCAGAACCCTTGAGATCGCACTGTGAGAGGCACCCACTTACTCTGGCAGTCGTGGGGGCTCGTGGCTCTCTGCTGTCAGGAGCATTTATCCTGGACGGTGCAGGGGGTCGCTTCGTCTTTCGCGAATGGAGCTGATGGACCTTTCTCCCCAGTCCCAAGGCTGGACAGTGGGCCATGCTTGAACACCATCCACGGGCGATGTCTACAGACTGAGCTGCATTTGCTTGCACACCTGTAGTCTGTCTCTCATCCATCCCCGCCCCGGGCCCTCCATGCCCCCAACCACTCCTTCAGGGGACACCGCTCATGACTTAGCAGGCCTGTACTGCCCTTTTTTTTGATACCCCCTGAATCCCAGGAACACCGCCCCCCACCCCACAGCTGGCTGCGTATGTCTCAGAGCACTGTTCCCCTCACCCCCACCAAGCGTTTGATCCAAGGGGGTCGTCCTGTGAGAAAGGTTGGATGCCATTTGGACATCTCAAACCAGGCTCTGCTCCCCTTCTCTTGGGCCTGCTGTGGATCACTTGTCCTTTCCCTGCGTTTAGTGTCAAAGGAAACGCCTTCTATAACCACAAACCACCAGGGCCTCCCTCATTTCTCAGATGAACTTGGCTTCTAGGAAGTGGTTGTGGCCCACAAAGCCACGGCATGAGCCCGGGAGAAAGTCATTTCAGTCACACAAGGCCAGAGAGAAGCTTGGCCTCGCGCAGGAGGTTAATAATAGAGCCCGTCCTAGAGGCTGTCCGGGAAAGCCTTTGGAATTTTCTGTCTTCAGATATGCCTCAGATGGAGCCACTCAGAAGCACTTTATTCTCTAGGCCCTTCTCTGTGGCAACCTGGTTCTAGAAGGAAGATGATTGCACTTCTGGTTTTGAAACCTCGGGGGCTAGGACTGTTTTAGGGTTTGAAGCCAAAATATATCGAGCAAATGAAAACCTCTGGCTCCCCAGGAAGCTTCACTCTTCGTTTTCAAACACATCAAAGGGTGTGTCAACAGCGTTGCCGGAAGGTCTATTCTGTGAAGAAGCATGGACAGGGCACTGTGGGGAAATTTGCGGAACTCGTATTCATAGCCCATTCATCCATCTTTCTCTGGCTATTTAATTCAATTTAGTGAATCAAACCAAATCAGAAATACCCACCGAGCTTTACTAGCCACCAACCCTGCCTTTGAGGGATGCCGGAAATACTGAGGTATGAATGCACAAAATGTCACTGGTTAAAGCCTGTCATCGAACGGAGGGGGTGGCCAAGGCAAAGACACGGATAGATGCGGCCAGGGGAGCTGTGAGAAATACAGCAAGAGAAGCTGACCGGAGGTGTGCTGGAGACACAGAGAAGGCATCTGTCACACTGAGCTGGAAAAAATCACAAAATGCAGTTTCTTCTTCGGATCTCATTACTAGACACATGAGGTATGCGATGTGTGCGTGTCGGAAGCTGAGACCCAAGGTGGGCACGGAGAACCATGGGAAGAAGCAACTGGTAGGAAGCAACAATGAGGCAGGGCTGCCCGGGTAGCTCAGTCTGTGAAGCGTCTGCCTCCGACTCAGGTCATGATCCCGGGGTCCTGGGATCGAGTCCCGCATGGAGCTCTTTGCTCAGTGGGGTGCCTGCGTCTCCCTCTGCCAGCTGCTCCCCGAGCTTGTGCGCTCTCTTTCTCTCTGACAAATGAAGTCTTAAAAGAAAAAAAGAAGCAGCAACTGTGAGGTGAAGGCACGTTTGTGGTCCCCACCACTAGCAGCAAGCTCTTCTGCTTATTCTTCCTTCCTCATTCCTTCCATCTCAGTTGTCCCTCCATGACGTCACACTGGCAGCGAGGGGCACACCATCAGCAGGAGCTACAGAGGATTTGCCAAGTGGGAAGCAGGATCATAGGTGGGGCCTGCAGAAACAGAGGGCTCATGTTTGATGGCAGACGGGGAAGGAGCCAGAGGCAGAGCCCCAAACCCGGACCAGGAGCCAGAGACTGGGCAAGCCCATGAGGTGATTGGCCACAGACACCCGGGACGCCGTCACTGAGTCCCTGTGACTTGACCCCCACGTGGGCATGTAGGCCCAGCGCTAATTCTCCAGTGAGCCCCCTCTGTGCTCAGCCTCATGCCGGGTGAGAAAATGATGCCAGAGAAGTATATGAAATGGTCTTTGTCCTGACAGAGCATATAATCCAGCTGAGCAAAGTAGGAAAAATGGACCAGAAACAAGTGGAGCGTAGTAGGAGTGCAACTGCTAGAGTGTTTGTAGCTCTGGAAGTGTGGTGGAGGAAGTGGGTTTTGTTTTGTTTTGTTTTTTTTAAGATTTTATTTATTTATTCGACAGAGTGAGACACAACGAGAGAGGGTGCACAAGAAGTAGGAGTGGGAGAGGGAGAAGCAGGTTTCCCGCTGAGCAAGGAGCTGGATACGGGGCTCGATTCCAGGGCCCTGGGATCATGACCTGAGCCGAAGGCAAACGCTTAACGACGGAGCCACCCAGGCACCCAGGAAGTGAGTTTTGAACAAGACTCTCATGAGTGGCCACTCGGCTGTGGTCAGGCCAGGGACCCCTGCCTCAGCCTACAAGCTGCTCGTCACCTTCACCACCTGCTGTCCCTGGAACAGGTGTCTTCTGCAGCCAGGTGGCCCAGGCTTGGGAGAGCCAATTTGTGTATCTCTTCTCAACTCACTTTCACGTGACATCATGTGGGTCCAGAGGGGACTGTTTACACCACAGGCATCAGCAAACACTTCATGTCAGGGATTTTTACCTCCCTGGATTGCTGAAGTATCAGCACACTATGTTCCTGACCCATTTTCCCCTGTCAGGGAAGGAGAGAATTAAATCAGCCCTTCCAGGAAATTACCAACCTGGATCTAATTGAGATTGGATTTTTATTTAAATTTTCAGTAAATAGTTCAAGAGTTCATTTCAAAAAAACCATGCACTTTTCAGGACCTACTACCTAGCGGCATTGTGCTGGCACCAGGACCCCATAGGTGAGTAGGACACAGTGGTGAAGACGAGGGACCCATCAACCGATGGCAAAGTAGACCAGTGAGAGCTTTGAGGGAGGCACCTGTAGGATGCTGTGGGATACAGGAGGGACGGCAGTGGACAGAGAATCAGGAAGGGCTCTCCAGAGAAAGCATCCCTTGTCCTGATTCCAGAAAGAGAATCCCAGGTGGGAAAACATGGAAAAACTAAGGAACACTTGAGGGCTTTCTGCTCTGCGCACTGTCTTTTGTATGGCTGAAACAGAAGAGTTGCCACACGGGGATGCTGGGCAGGTAGTCGGGGGCTCCGAGGGTGGTAAGAGCATTTGAACATGGTCCTAAAGGTGAAGGTGGGCCAGGGAGTAGTGCAGGGAAGCTGCAAGGACCAGTGCAGTCGGCAGCTAACTGTGCCCAGTCTGTTTCCCCTGGCTTCTGTGAAGCCCTTTCATAGCGTCTTGCGAAGGCTTCTGAGGCTGGGAGAGAAGTTGGGGTTCCCCTGCTGACTGCAGCTGTGGGCAGATCCTGTTCATCCAAGACTTCCCCAGCCCGGCCTGATTTCTCCGACCCACAGTAACTAAGCTTTCCTGGTACCTGGGACCACCTGCTCCTTTGGTGATAGAAGACCTCTCCCTTGTCCCACTGTCCACTGTTTTCTTTCTTTGTTTTAGTGTGTTTTCCCTATTTTAAAAAAAAATATATATATATATAAACATATATTTATACATAATATATTTAATATATATATTACACATAAATTAACATTAACACATACACATTAACGTAATTTCAATGTAAGAAGAAAAGAAAAACCCCAAGATCTCTTTAGATGCTCCCTATCCCATTTTCAAAAAACATTTATTTATTTATTTATTAGAAAGTGAGAGAGAGCAAGAGGAGGGGTGGGGGGGAGAGAGAACCCCATGGAGACTCTCCCCCAGACCAGCTTGGAGCTCAATCCCAGACCCCAAGATCATGATCTGAGCTGAAATCAAGGGTCGGATGCTTAACCAACTGAGCCATGCAGGTGCCCCAAGACTAACCGCTTCTGCAATGGTGCTGCTTCTGCGTTCCTGATATTACTAACTGGTGTCTTCTTTCTTATTTTTCAGTTTTGCTAGAGAAGTATCAAGTATATTGATTTTTTTCTCTGAAAACCAGTTTTTAGTTTTAGTGATTTGTCTCTATTGTACCTCTTTCTAGAATTTCATTGATTTCTGCACATATCTGTATTATTTACTTTCTTCTGCTTTACTCGTGTTTATTTTTCTCTTCTTTTTCTAGTTTCCTATTGTAGAAGCTTATATTATTTATTCAATACCTGTTCTCTTTCTAATATAGGCATTGTAGTGCTATAAATTTCCCTCCAAGCACTGCTTTAGCTGTGTCCCACAGATTTTCGTATGTTGCATTTTCTTTTTTATGTGGTTCCATTGAAACTTTCTCTTTGGCCCATGGGTTATTTTTAAGTGTTTTAAATTTCCAAATGTTTGGAGACTTTCCTGCTAAGTTTCTATTGCTGATTTCTAGTAGAATTTCACTATGGTCAGAAAATACACTTTGTATGACTTCAACCATTTAATATTTGTTCATGTTTATTTTATGATGTGGGACAGTCCATTTTCACTTGGAAAAAATGTGTATTCTACTGTTTTTGGTTAATAATTAGGTGCAGTCATTGATAATGTCAATCAACTCTTCTATATTCTTGCTGATTTTTTCTATTAGATCTATTACTGAGAGAGGCAAGGTGAAGTTTGCAACTATAATTATGTGTTTGTCTACTTATTCCTTCATTTCTGTCAACTTTTGTTTCATATATTTTGAAAGTCTGTTGTTAGGCGTATGTATTTAAGATTTCTATGTGTTTTAGGTTAACTGACACTTTTAGCAATATGAAAATCTCTCTTTACCTGGGGGAAATTTCTTTGCTTTGAATCCTACTTTGGTATTAATATAACCATTTGTGGCAAGCAGACTCTAAAATGGGCCCCCAGTGAAGTTCATTTTCTGGTGTTCATGCCCTTATGTAATTCCTTCCTCTTGAGTGTAAGCTGACCCTGGTTTCTTGCTCCAAACCAACAGAAAACATAGCAAAGATGATGGGATGTCATATTCATGAGTAAATTACCAAAGATTGTGACTTTAGCCTTGCTTGCTAGCAGAGTGTATCTCTCACTTTCTGACTTTGATAAAGCAAGTTGGTATGTTGGAGAGGCTTTATTACAAACAACTTGGATGTCCTTGAGCCAACAGTCCCTAAGGATATGAGGCCATTGGTTCAGCCACCATCAAAGATTTGCATTCTGACAACAACTATATTAGTCAGGACTCTCCAGAGAAATAGACCTGATAAGATATAAACAGGTATAGAAGAGGAGATTTATTATAGGAATTGGCTCATGCAATTTGAATATGATTTGCCTGGGTGTGGATTTCTTTAGGCTGACCTCGTTTGGGATACATTTATCTTCTTACTCCTATAGGTTTCTGTCTTTGGCCACAGTTGAGAGGTGTACAGCCATTATTTCTTCGAGTATGTTTTTCAAAACTTCCCTTCTTATCCCCTTAAAGAAGTCTAATGACTCTAATAGTAGACCTTTTGTTGCTGTCCCATGGGTCCCTGTGGCTCTGTTGTTGTTGCTGTTGTTTTCAATATTTTTTCTTTCTGTTGTTCATGATGGAATATTTCTACTGATCTCTCTTCAAGTTCACTGACTCTTCTGTCATCTCCAATCTGTTAATAATCCCATTTGCTTAGCTTTTAAATCTCAGTTATGGTATTTTTCAGTTCCCAAATTTCCATTTGGTTCTTCTTTTTTTCTTTTATTTCTTTGTTGATTCTTTCTCTTTTAGCATTTGTTTTGAAAGCTTGTGTAGAGCCCTTTCAAATATTTTTATAACTGCTTTAAGATCTTTGTCAGGTATCTCTGTCATCTCCTCATCGGTATCTGTTAATTGTTTTTTTCCACTTGAGAGTTTTACGGTTCTTCATAGGAAGTAATTTTGGATTATATTCTTGACACTTTGATTATTAGGTAATGAGACTCTGGGTCTTGCTTGAATCGTGTGAATATTGTTGATATTTTTGTTTCAAGTTTCTACCTACCTTTGGTAGGCTGTGGTTATGAGGTCACTTCTGTCTTGTACTATCCAGATCTGTCCCATAAGTGTACCACGAAGTAGTCATTCCGGGGTCTGGGTGGAAATCTATTCATTTGTGCAGTTCTCCAGGCCTTTGATATGCTTACTAGGATTAGGTCTACACACGTGTACACATGTGCAGGTTGGGGGCGAGCCCAGAAGTTTACTGGGTTACTGTCATCACCTCTGCCCTCTTTGGGATCTCCCTAGTACTTCTCAATTCCCTAGGGCTTACTTTTTGGTCTTCCATACAATTGCGGTGTGTCCAAGATCAAGTGGTAGGAGGACAGAAGGAAAGCCAAAAAACCAGTAAGATTTAGCCTTACCTTCATGAAGCCCCTGTTCCACTGAATGGTGAGGAAAGTTCTCCTCCCTTAGAATTTTGGCTTCTGAAGTCTTGAAGCACAGGATTGCCTGGGAGGATGCGGAAGAACAAAGGAGAAGGACGGACAAAGCTGAAGAATTTCCCCTTCCTCTCTCTGAGCTTTAGAAATTCACTCCTCAAGCCAGACTAGAGAGTTTCTCCAAGAGTTCTTTGTCTAACACAGAGCTCACTATGGGCTTTCCAATGAGTTTAGGCTAGAAGGACACAAAAGGGAAAAAATTAAGTATACGGTTAGTTGGAAGATATTTTATTTTGGTGTTCTACCTTGACTGCCTTCTGCTATTTACTTTTTAGAGTCCTCTAGTACTTGGACCATGCATTTGGTCCAGGTTTTTAGTTGCATTCAATGGACGTGAGAGTATGCTGTGTGCTTACTTCATTTTACCTGAAACCAGCTTTTTCACTGTTGTTTGAATACACATTTCTCTGATTATTTGTGAGGTTGAGTTTTTTTTTCATATTATTATTTCATATCACATATTTTTGTCTGTGAATAATATTCATGTCTATGGCCATCTTAATTCCTGTTTTTTTTCCTTATTAATTGGAGGAATTTTTTTATCATGAATAGTAAAGCTTTGATTATTTTTTAATGTGACAAATAGTTTTTATCCCTGAGGTCCTCCTTTTTGGTTTTAAATTGTTCTTGGCTAATGTTCTTCACTGTAACCAAGAATATGAATTTGATAAATTAGTCAAATTTAACAGCCTTTTAAATCGACTTCTGCTTTTGGTAACTTTATTTTTAGGATGGCCTTTTTAACCCAAGGTCACAAATATATTCCCCTATTATTTGTAAGACTCATAAGTTTGCTTTCTTATATTTAGATCTTTTATTTATTAGAATTCATTTTTCTGAGTGATCTCTTAGGGTTTTTTCCCCCAAAATTTGTTGTTATTTTTCCAACACTGTTCATTATACATCATTTATCTGCTGATGTCATGAAACACTAAGTTCCCATGTACACAATGCTTTGTTTTGGAATTATATTCAGTTCCACTGAACTATTCCTTTATCCTTTCAGAAATATTACATCATTTTCACAAATTTTAACAATGACCTTGGTGTTGAACAAGTGGAAGCGGCTTTGGAGGCTTCCTTGCTTCTCCTGGGGCTTAGCCTCATTTCTCAGACCAGCTTTCTCTCCTCCTCAGGACTCAGGGCAGCCAGTTGCTTGGGTCTTACCTCTCATAGCCTTGCTCTCAGGGAGGAATCCATGCCATCTTCTTTGAAGGGCGCTGTGATCAGCAGTTTCCACTACAACTATGTAGTTGAGTGGGGTCGGGAGCAGCTCCCTCAAGGAAGAGGGTGGGTGCTAAGCACACAAGGAGAGAAGGTATCAGAACCAGAAACTCCACGTCAGCCACCATTCATCCTCAACCGTATTCTGTTGAATTTTCTGCCCTTAACCACCTTAACACAGAGAATAAGAACTAAATGGACCAACGGTAAAGAGAGAATGAGAGGTGGCTTTCAGCTCTGCACGCTAGAACTCTCCAGCCCCATCTTCCACTAACTGATCAGACTCTCTGGGGCGGAGCCTGGGACACCAGGTTTTGTTAGTGGCAGAGACTTGAGAACCGGCCACGGGCCTCAGCACCTGGCATGTGCTCTGCAAATCACCTGAGGAACCTGTTGAAGTGCAGACTCTGATCCTGTAGGTCCAGGGTTGAGCCACGACTTGGCCTTTCTAACAAATCACAAGGTGAGGCTCGTGTGGCCGCTCCACACACCAGACTTGGAGTCGCGAGCTATGGTGGAGCTTGCTTGGGACGGAAATTTTCAAATATGTAAAAGAAACTGAACTTTTACATAGTGAGTAGTAAGCCGGGAAGACACTTGGGGCCAACAAATTAGCATCCATCCTACTGGTTGCTGCAGAGACCCCCACCGTCCTCACTGGTTTCTGGCAGACCATCTACACCCGTCATTCTCCATCCTTCCCATCCCAGCTACGAGCCCGCTTCAGGCCCCTTAGCCCTCTCTCTGTCCAAGGCTCCTCTCGACTACTGGGGAAAATATCTATATTGACGTCCCAAGTCTTGTTAGGAGTAAATATGAGGTATAAAGTTCACATGCTAAGAACATTTTTTGTTTGCTTTTGCTTTTGTTTTGTTTTATGTGAGGATTGGGGGGGGGGTGTTATTGTTATTGTTTTTGTTGTTTAGTTGTTGTTGTTGTTGTTTGTCCTATACCTTTGCTCTGCGTGGCAAGGTGCATTTTAGAAGCTCGTGGAAGCTGACCAGCTAACCAAAAGCCACTACAGGTGAAAAGTCCATTGGTAAATGGTATTTTGCAAAATTATTCTGACACACAGGGATAATAACGGTAGTTACCTTTTAGGCCTGTTGAGAGAATTCAATGAGAGTGTGGCAGAAAGGGGCCTGGACACAAGAGAGGGTCCTCGAAATGTATCCTGTATTCCTCTCATTAGCTACGGTCCCCGGGGTGACAGGCCCACCTCTGTGTCATCTGCTCGCCCGGGGTGAGGTTCGCAGCTGGCCCAGATTGTGTATTAATAGTGGCACCGAAGTGGTAGAGGCAGAGGGAGGGGCAGGGGCGTCATGGGTTCGTGGCCAGTAGCTCCGTTTTCTTAAAGGCTTCGGTGCAAAGCCTCTGATAGAATTTGTTAGCCCACCCAACCCTGCAAATCGGAAATTGGGTTTATATTTGATCAATTTGGCTGGGCCACTGAAGCTTCCTGTGTCAACAGCAGCACCGACTTATCGTCGGAAAGCTCTCGGATGCCCGACCCGCTGCTCCAGCGTCTGGTTCACACCTCCCACGATCTCGAGCTGCAAAGAAATTAGCACACGCTTCTGGGTGTCCTTTCTGGGTCTGAGACTGTCCTCGACAGCCCAGTCCCTCTTAGGAGACAGGGGCTCCCGTAGCTTCAGACAGAAACAAAGGCAGCTACATCTGAAGCTGGAGTTTTTGGCGGGGGGAAATCCCTTTGTTTCTCCTACAGCTGCTTTTAGCTTGTAGGGTCTATCCTCCATTTGGGGTCATTTTAAATATTGTAAAGCAGCCTTGTTTCACAATTTGTGGTAAGGACTAAAGACGAGCAGCTCCGTGACGTGCATGTTGACGCCTCCGTTGGTTTGGATAGACCTACTTGGCTGTGAGAACGCAGGCATCAGGCCTGTTGCAGTGACGAAAGGAATACAGTCTCGAATTCTCAAAGCGAGGGCAAGATGGAATTTTCTGCCTGGGGTTAGGGACTGGACTGGGGAAGAGAAGGTAGAAGAAATGGTCTACAGACAAAAGGAAGGTATGGAAGATGGTCGGAAGCTGGAGGCTGAGAAGCAGGTCAGGGAGAAAGCCTTGGGGGGAGGAACGGCTGGTGGCTTTTCCAGACTGTGATTCTGAACAGGTGCATTTCAGGTGGTTCCTGTTCTGCATGTGCTCCTAGCCCCTGACTAACCCAGGACCCTCACACAGGTGTTGCCTTGGAGAGAAGAAAAGTTGTCTTCCATACTTGGGACCGTCAGGCAGATGGCACGGCAGAGAGAACCACTGTGGGAGGCAAGGTGTGGTGGACACGCACCCCTTCCCCCAAGCAGGAGGAAGGAAGGAGAGGTCAGAAACAGAGCCCACCCTCCGGGCCTCCCAAAACTCTCCCAGGAATCGTCAGGGACCGTGGAGAAAGCACTGAATCTCCCTCAGGACATGGGACAGGATCTTAAACGAGTTCACCTGCTTCTCAAACATGGCTCAGACGAATGTGTTCACAGTCATACTATTTCTGAATCACAGTTATAATCGGAGAGCTTTAGAAGCTGCTGAGAAGTAGCTAGTGAGCGAGCCTGCTGGCCGCCCACCTCTGGGTCCCATGCAGTTTCATGGTTCTCTGTTTGCTTGGGCATGTTTTATTTTTAGCAAAATCCCAAACTGGGAGGATTAGAAAAGTTTGGGGCAAGTAGCTCTCCAGAATATACAGTGTACTGATTTTATTTCCAGAATTCAGTCTCACTCCATCAAAAGAGGTTGCTTTCACTTACTTACAGGGTCCTGGAAGAGAGTCAGGACATGAAGATGTGTCGCTGCTAAAACAAATAGGTTATCAAGACAGGCTCACAGCAAGGAAGAATGACCTGCACATTCCCGAGTTGGAATTTTTTTCATTTTCATTTCTTTTTTTAAAGATTTTATTTATTTATTTATTTATTTATTTAAGAGAGAGCAAGCACAACAGGGGGAGTGGTTGAGGGAGTGGGAGAAGCAGGCTCCTCACTGGTCGGGGAGCCCAATGCAGGACTCAATCCCAGGACTCTGGGGCCATGCCCTGAGTCAACGGCAGACCCTCAACCAACTGGGCCACCCAGGTGCCTGAATTTTTCATTCCTATAAATAGGGTTCTGAGGGAAAATGAGTGAACATTTGAATTATTATTGCACAAATGATATGGGTACATTAAACTACTTTTGTTTAGCTGAGAGCACGTAGACAGGGAAGGACGAGCACCGAGCGCTCCTTCTTACTCTACTGACAACCAGTTACCTTTGACAACACTCCATACCCTTGCGCACTGTGTCCTCGGCAAAATGAGAGGTTGTTTTCAATCATCTGTCAGGTTCGTTCCAGCTCCTAACTCTAGGATTTAAGAAAGTTGTACCAGAAACCCAAGTGTGGGTCATCCAGTAACCCAAAGGTTCCCAAAACTTTCTCTGTTCAATAGCATCCTTCTTGTGCCTTAGCGATTTTATTTGTCGTGTCCCAGGCCAGACTGAATACCCCAGAGTTCCATGTGTTCAACGGTTAGGTCCAAACAACAAGTACTTAGGTCCTAATAATTTAGTAGCTGTTTGGGAAAATAATGCACATGGATTGAGTTGAAATGAATTGAAAACTGATTCCGACGTAATTACACTTCCTCACCCAGAGGTGCTTGTAGCCTTGGAGCACCTCACGACTTCTCAGGTCTCTGAATCAGACCAGACCACAGCCCTGCCGTTTCCCGTGCCAGTACTTGCTTTTTATCACAGCAACCACAAAAACCTAGTTCATCAAAGTTATGATGTCATCGAAAGGAGCGTAGCACCATCTATCTTGAAACTGTGAACGACCTCAAACTCGTCGTTTGTTAATGCCTGACAGATGTTGCTGTGGTTCCCTGAAAATTAGAACTCTCCCAGGATCCCTTGGGATTATGCCGCACTGCCCCAGGGTGCCTAGGTGCACAGTTTGGGAACCATGGCTTCTATCAGTGTATATGGTCTCCCTCCCATTTTTAATGGAACCCTATGCAGCTCCCTGTTGCAGACATTTCTGAAACCTGCGGGCTAAGCACAGAACAAGGCATTTTTCAAAAACTGAGTGCAGTATCTCCATGAATCCTGCCCTGTTAATGAAGAATCAGCCCAGTGATGATCTTCCCAGTGCCCTAGCCTTAAGTCTGTTGATGGGGTTCTAGAGACAGGCAAGTTTCATCCTTACTCCACTGTGGCCACTGCTCCTAGGCCACACACTGGGCTTTTTCAGCCCTTGGAACTCACTACCCTCCTCTCAAACCCCAGGATATAACTCTGTGGTCACATCCTTCTACTCCCAGGCCCAGTCCCCTGCTCCCAGCCCGCTTGCTGTTCAAAGTCATGGAGACCAGCCATCTCCTGCTCTTGACTTTTTCTTGGTCATCTCCCCAGGGGGCTTTGTTTCTCTTGCAAACGCTGGGACATATCTCTACCATCTTCTTCTCCCCAGTGCCCTCAGTGTCCTACAATTCTACAAAAGCTCATCCTTGCTTCAACGCAGCTAAACATTTGCCTCATGCCCTCTCTCAACTGAGCTCAGATGAAGTAATGTCGTGCGCCTCAAATGTGTGCCTTGGGGCCCTTACAGTGGATGATCTGTGGCCTCGGCTGGGCCTTTGGGTTCCTGAGCACACTTTACTGGAGCCAAGCGAGCCCTCCCAGCTCCCAGCAAACATGGCATGGTTTCTCTTCGCTCTTCCTTCATCCTGCCCTCTCTTGCTCAGCAGATAATCCACCTTCTAGCTCCCAGAGCGAAGCAAAGCTCACAGAAACAAATTCTAAAGCTCTGGCCTGTCCCAGGGTCATTCCTTTCCACACCTACCTCTCAGTTTGTCCCTCCAGGCTCGAGAAAGAGGCGCCGTCCCCATGCTGGAGGGTCACTCTGGCTCTGGGCCCTTGATCCTCCCCTTCCCATGACTCCTGGACCAGCATGTGGCTCCACTGAGTTGTTCCCGTCCCTCTCATACTTTCAATGTGTCCTTCTTTACTGGTTCTTTCTATAAAGCTAAGTCTCACACTTTTTTTAAAAGGGTCTCTAACCACGTCCTTTCAATAACTGGCGTCTGATCGTCTTCCTCCCATTAGCAGACAAATTTCTGGGGAGGATTCCACACTCCATACGTCTATTACTTGACCCACACTGGCTCAGGCTCCTGCCCCAGCCCCCCACCCCCAGCTCTGGCCTCAGCCTCTCACGTCCCGTGTCCCCACCTGGCCCTCCAGCCGCAAGAGCCACCTGCAATTCTCAGAACGGGCTGTGCAGGCCACTCTTTGATGTCATTGTTCCCCACGCTCACTTTCTCCCTTGTCCACCTGGCAAGCCACACTGATTTCAAAAAGTCCTCTGAGAAGCCTTTCTGGACCCTTCCTCCCTTCTCCGCCCACCAGGGAGAAATGGTCACTCCTCCATTATGTTCTCAGCTGTCCCTCAAGTCTCAGTGTCTGGGATCATTGACTTTCCATGCTTTTGTGCTTTTTTTTCCCCAGCAAGTAATACAAGCTCCCAGAGAGCCAGGACTGTGTCTTCACTGCACCCACATTCCTAGCACCCAGAATGCCTTGGTGAGTGAGTGAATGAAGTTTATCCGGCCATAAATAAGTCTCCCCACAAGGCAGTGATGGGGGTGGACGATCCACCTTGGGATGTCCCTGTAGCAGACACATGATCCCAAACAGTTTCTTGTAGATCTCTGAGCATGCACGGTACTTTCTAGAAGCTATTTTGTTCCTCCTCATGGCAACTCTGAGGGAGGTATGTTTGACAGATGAGGAAACTGAGACCCAGAGGGCCTAAGTGAGCTGGTCCCAGTCACACAGCTGATGGTGATGGAAGCAGGATTGCAGCCCAGCCCCAGCCCCTTCTACACACCCACGCACCCCTACGTTGCCCAACCGGTAGGTGCTCAGTGACAGCCACTTCTTTAATTGGCAGCCTTGGGAAGCATAATTAAGATGGCAGGTCAGAAGCAAAAACTCGAAGTAGTACATCCAGACCCCTATAGGGTCACAAATGCTTGAAGGTAATCAGCGTTTGAGGCCTTGACTTTGTGCTTTCTCTTTGTGAGCTTGAACAACTTCATTCCTTTCATTAACAAGTCAACGTTACTGAGAAATCTGACTTTACCATAACGGTCAGCAAGGGCAGTCTGAGCGGTCCTTCAACACAGTTCACCAAGGTACACATGCCCTCCGCCGTTGCTCCTACCACACCTGCCCAGGGACTGGCCAAGAAGTCCCTTAAGTTGACTCCAGATGCCAACCCATCCCCCCGACCTTATAGCATCTGGACAAGTCTGGACAAGTCTGCTCAGCCTCTGCTCTGCTCAGCCCACAGCTTCTCTGTTACCAGCTCAGCCCCAGCCATCACCTGGGGCTGGGGGAAGAGTGACGGGAGGGGCTGTCGCTTGGAGGAAACTTGGAGAAGTCTCTGGCCTCCTGAGCCCCTCGATCCCTGTCCTCCTCCCCACCCTCCCCTTTTTGTTTAGTTTGACCTTGGTCACTGATGACAAGGCTCCTTTTCCTGCCAAACCAATCAATAAGCTAAACAGACAGAAGATGAGTATTTAGAATATGGGAAGCCAAACTCAAACACAGATAGGTTATCAGTCTAGTCCAGAGCAGACTTCTGAGCAAATATTTCATTAACAAATTTTTCATGGCAACTTGCATGTTAAAAAAAAAAAAAAAAAAGAGGGGGGAGGGAGACACAGAGAGAGAATGGTCGGGGGGAGTGGTTGGGGGGGTTGGTTAAAGGAAAAGGCTGGCTGGATCCTTGAGGGGTTGCTTCTGGGGGTGAGGGGCTCAGAGTGGGGAGAAGGCTGGGAAAACAGAGAGGAGTCCCCAGGAAGGGGAGCCCTAGCCCCTTAAAACCTTTCAACTTCAAACCTCCCTCTCCTGCGGCCTGGCCTGGGTGAGGCATCTTTAGCCGTCTCCAGGGTGCTAGAACCTGCTTAGGTTAGGTCTCCTGGATACAAACCCCAGTCGGGCCATTGGCAGCTGGCTGCAGAGAGAGCCCTGGGCTGGTCGCACTGAGTGGGCTGGGAGAGGGGAGGGGACAGGGCTCTTAGGGACCGCCACTGGGGAGCTGGGGGGCAAAGGGAACACTACATATAATAATAAGAAGAGCAATGGTTAACTGGCTTCTGCTAAGTTGGAGGCACTCTTGAAGGCTCCCCCCCCCCTCCCCATATCCATTAATTAATCCTCAGGACCAGGCCCAAGCTGCAGGAAACACTGGTACACACGCCCACTGGTGTTTGTGTGGGCGGCTCCGTATTTTGAATATCATGCTCTACCCAAGACAACCCTAAAAGTAAAGTACTTTAGTTTTAATGTATAGATGAAGAGCTTGAGATTCAGAGAGGTTAAGCAACTTGTTCAAGTTGGCACAGCTGGTAAATGGTAGGGGCAGAATTGGGAATGAGGCCTATCTGATCCCAAAGACAGTTTTTGGCTTGTTTCCACGGGTTCAGTAAGAGCTTTCAGAAGATTTTAAAGGTTGGGGTGCTGGGTGGCTCAGTCAGTTAAGTGTCCGGCTCTCGATTTCAGCTCAGGCTGTGATCTCGGGGTTCTGGGATGGAGCCCTGCATCAGGCTCTGCGTAGAGTATGGAGACACTTGGGATTCTCTGTCTCCCTCTGCCCAATCCCCTCCAAGATAAATAAATAAATCTTTCAAAAACTAAAGAATGCTTCAAAGGGAAGGTTGGCAAAACGTGGAATTTCTGATGTTCGGCTCCTTTAAGTGCTGAGGGAAGAGAAGAATGAAAAGACTGGCTTTTAAGTGCCTTGTGTCCTGTGCTCCTCCATCCCTCCGTAGCTTGTGTAGACATGGCTCCTGGTCCCTGAAGACCCCTTCCCGCCTTCATCTGGACTCATGTGCACACCGTTCAGGCCTCAGATGGCCGCCACTTCACAGGGAAACTGCTCAACTCGCCCTGTGCTATTTGTTCCTGTCATTTTCCGTCTTCCCTCCGAGCAGTGGCACAGCCGCTAATCTCTGGATTCCATGTATGGGTGAACCTCTGTCTCCCACAGAGACTGATTTAATACTAGTACGCGTACCCGCGCTCATAGCTAACCTCTCCTCAGTGTTTACTACCAGCCTGGCACTATCTTCAGGGCTTTACCTCTGTTAACCCATTGAATCCTCTCCAGGACCTTGCGATCCATCAATCCATCAGCGTTCCCATTTTACAGGTAACTGAGACACACAGACAGAAAGGAACTTGCCCCAGGCTACTTGGCTAGCACAAGGTAACAGAGCAGGATAGGAACTCTGGGGGCCTTTGGTTCCAGAACCAATGCTCTTAGTCATGAAGACATGGCTACAGATTCCTCCCATCTTGGTAGGAATCCTCCTTAAAGCTGGAGTCTGTCTCCACCTCCTGAATCTGGGAAGCTCATGTGATTTTTCTGTGACCAGCAAAATACCACAGAAGCGATGCTATACGACTTCCAAGGCTAGGGCTTAAGAGACGCAGCAGTTTCTGCTCTCTCTGTCTCTGTCTCTCTCTCAGAATGCTGCCCTAGGACCACCATGTAGGAGAACTGGAGACACCCCAGCCAACCAGCCTGTACCAACCCCTGGACTTGTCACTGGTGTGAGGCACACAATTGAGCCCAGCCCAATGAGCCGGGAAGCCAGCCAGCCAGCCCACACCATCACAGAAATAAATAAATCATGGTGGTATTGAGCCACTAAGTTTTGAGAAGTTCTGTTGCCCAGCAAAGGCTAACTTGGCAAGAACTGTCTTGGGCATGTCATATGCCTAGTGGCCTAGCGAGATGTGTAGGTTATAGCACTTTGATGGTAAAAGTGTTTTGACTGAGTGAAGAAACAGAAGTGGGCTTGAACGGGTAAGACCCCCTTGGGAGATGGTAGCTAGTTCCACAATATGTAGCAGAATTTGCTCTGTGGGACACACTACAGAATTCCAGAACAGAAGATAACTTAAAAAAAAAAAAAAATGGTGCTCTTAATTTTTTGTAGTTGCTTTCAAGTTCTTATGGATCTAATTTCAGAATATATCATAAAGTCATTGGCTGACGTTTTAACTGCTTCTTCTCTTCTTTTTTAGGCTCTTCAACCTTTATCTTGCATCGTTTTATATTTGTTTGTATAACTATTTGATGAATGTGGCCCTTCCCCCTCCGGATTATGAACTCAGACAGGGCAGGGACCCCGTCTCATTTAACTCTGGGTGTAGCCCCTGTTCCACCTCATACCAGGAGTTCAGTATGTACCACCAAATGGTCTGAATTGCAAATATTAATTTTAATGTATTTTAATCTCCAGTTTCCTTAGGCTGGTATTAAGGTCCCGTCTGCATTTTTGAGTTTTGTTTTCAAATTCTGAATTATAGAATGCCAGGGGTGGTAGGGACCTCTTTTATAGGAAAAGGGCATTCAAAGGAGAGCAGGTTGTCCCACTGTCCCACGGCTATTTTGTAGCAGACTCAGGATGTTAGATCACATCTTCACCATCCACTGACTTTACCTTCTTCTAAAGGGTTGATAGACTCTGGAGGCCCCATTGTACAGATGGGCAAGCTGGGGCAGGGCCAGCTCCAGACCACAAATGACTCATCGCTTAGCTGAAATCTGTCTTCATGAGTCCAGGCTGACTCTCGGGTTAAGCTTCTGCCAGCTCCGAGTGTTTTTTTTTCCTCTCTTTCATGTTGCTCTCAAATATATTTCTATTGCCGTCAGACCATCCCCCTTGTTCCCATTTAACCTGAGAAAGTTAAACCCACTTTTGATCATCATGTGAAAATCCGAAGCAAAGTGCTTCCTTCAAGGCAGATGTTTGGAAATGCTGAGCTGCAGGCGTTCAACTTGTCAAGTAACTTTTCAAATGATGAAAAAAGGGGGAAATGTAGGTCAGAAAGCAATAAACTATATTCACATCCAATATATCATTCTGGTTAAGGAGCCGACTTTGAATCTCCACCTTTTACTAAAATGAAATAAAAATCCAAATCCAACCCAAAGCATTACAGCTTTAAGTGCTGAAAGTATTTATTATTTCTATTCAAGTAATCCAAAGGCATAATCTCAAGAACATCTATGCTCCAGGAATGTCTCAAAACACCGCGGATTTGTTGTGATTCCTTTATCCAGATGTTTGTTGAAAAGACTCTGGATGGCGTGAGGGGAATTAAAGATTTATTTTTAATATTTGAGAAAAGTCATATGTCTAAGAACAATGAGCCTTAAAGTGTTGCTGCCTCTTCCATCCTTCTCATTATTGTTTCTTTAAGTAACGGCTCTAGTCTTCCGAATTAACAGCCTGTAGGTTTCCAAATGTTAGTATTTAGGTAGGAGAAGAGCAAGGTCATTGAGGCGCCTTCACTATAACTTTGATATTCACCTCAACTTCAAGAGACAATTTTACCCACTTAAGTTATAACCAAATCCTACAAAAAATCACTTCTCCTGGGGCAGACTCTCCCACAAACTGCTTGAGTCTCGCAGACTTGCAGAAAAGTATGACTTGCTTTTGAAGACTATGGTATGTTTCCAAGTACCCCTTAAATCTAGATGCATGGCTCCAGAGACCCCAATGGCTGCTGTATCCCTCCTGTGTCCGGCCATCCAACAATAAAGTGTCTGGGAGTCATGAGTTTTTTATGATTTGAAGGCATCTCCCTCATCCATTATCCCCTTACCTGTAGAGAAGGATATTCTAAAACGTGTTAGATTATATGAGTTGACTGAGTTTACCTGCTGGAGAAGACACATTTCAGGTTCTAGTGGCAGAGAGAAATTGAAAATTAGGTCACCTCATGGATACAAGTTGTATCTGTAACAGAAACTAAAAGGTCTCAGAGATCATAGGCGTTCTTTGGTTGGGAGCCCAAAAGGGACCTACTGTGAAACATTCTTTAATTGGTTTGTTACATTCAAAATAAAAAAATATACTGAATATCTCTGTGGAAACTGGAGTTTTGATATCAAATAATACAGCTCGGTTAAAGTCTAAAACCTGAGCTCTAAAATCGGTCCCCAGAGAACCTGCGTGTGGGCTTGTTGGGGACGCCAGCCTGTGTGTTGTGATTTTAGGGAAACACAATAGTCCTGTCTAGCCTCGAAACCTCTCATTTGGTTTACTGCCTCTGGAAACCGGTGCCTTAGAAGTCAGTCTTTTATTTTAAGATTTGGAGACTTCTGCAACACAAACACTTCATTTCTCTTTGGCTAACATCCATAGGGTGCTTACTTCCTGCGAGGTTTTCTTCTAATGCTTTGTGAGTAGTAATTTACTGCATCCTCTCTGGAACCTTCTGACCTAGGTGCGGATGTCGTCCCCATTTTGCAGATGAGGACCAGAGGCAGGGAGAGGTGGTGTCACACATCAGAGATCCCAGAGCCCTGTGTGAGATCAGGAGGTCCGACTCCATGACTGGCTTTTCTCCTCACCAGACCGGCTCCCCTGCCCCTGGGTCTGCATACCTGAGGAGCCTCCCTCCTTACAGAAAAGTTGCGGAGGGTGAATGGAGTTATGTCTTACAGAACATGGTGACCCTGGTGGGAATCAAGTGGCCCGGTGAGGAAAAGAAGCCAGAACGAGCCAAAAGAAACAAAGGGAGGGTGTGAATCAGGAGGACAAAGTCTGCTTATGTCTTAATTATGGCGGCAGCTGAGAGGAAGTTGTCACAATGGCCACCCTTGGAACTGCAGGCAGGACCCTTAATGACGGACTTAAGCCCTCATTGTACAGCCACGGGAGACAGAGGCTGGAAGGGCAGCCGGAGGACAAGGGAAAGAGACTTCCCAGCTGGTTAGCAGCAAAGCCAGGACTGGGGCACCTTGCCCTCCTTCTAGATCCGGGGCCTCTCCTCTGAAGGCAACCCTGTGGGCTCTGAATCGCCGAGGGGACAGGAGGGAGTTCAGCACTAAGGAACCTCTTCCTGTCTCTGGTTCTCCTTGTGGACTGTGTGCTCCCTGAGTGGCCTATAAGTCGACCATGATACACGGAGGAGAACTTTTGTCCTACTCTTTACAAGGATTATTTCCTTTGGGACACATTTCCTGGGAGCACCCTCTTCTCTCCTCTGCATTACTTTTCGGGAGCAGGTGATGCAGCTGAGACCAGAAGCAGAGTTCCTGGTCCCCATCCCACCTCGTAGAGATGCCAAGCATTTCTGAGGGGCATCGGAGGGGCCGGGTAAAAAGCAGAGAGGCTGAGGTGAGGGAAGAAATGGAGAACATGCTTGGAAATGAAAAGTATTCAAACATAAATTAATATAAACCCGGGGGTCATCTTGCATGCAGTCCTGGGTAAGAGAATCCACAATGTGGACGAACAAGTTTAAAAAAAAGTAATCAAAAGTAAGAAAGAGGCATGTGTGAGGCATTAAGCGTCCGTACAGAGACGGTCGGGGAGGATTACCGAACAAAGTCCAGAGAGTGTAAAAAAAGATAAGAAAGGCAAAGGTAGCAAATGAAAAAGAGATTGCGCTGAAGGTTAAGAGAAATCATGGGAAAATTTTCCGAGTGCGTAAGGAACACAGGGGTCATTGAACTAGACAGCTGGATGGCGAAGACACGGGAAGGGTAATTTATTGAAAAAAGAAGTAGATATGGCTAAAAATGTTTAAATAAAAATTTTTTTTTTTTGCCTTGGAACTTTCAGGAAGATGGGGAACAAATGCCAGACACAGACATACGTTTCCTAGGGGAAACCAAAGAAATATGGAAGACTCGCAAAAACATGCCCCTTGGAGAGGTGCAGAAATTCAGCACGGAAAAGAGAAAAAAACCAGGACAGACTTCATTCCAAGGAAGGACATGTGGAAACACATTTGAATAATAAACGAAAGGAACATAAAAAGTGAGCAGTTGAAAAGCAAAAGGTTTTTTGGGGGGGTCGGGGAGGCATGCCAGGAGTAAGCGATTAGCGATACCTCTTGGCTGTGTTAGGGATCATAGACTCACCTCATCCTTGCTTTTTTTCTCGTGTTCCTTCCCATGGTCCTTCCACAAGGAAGGAACTTTCTTATATTTTGAAAATCTGCTATGTGCTCAACATTATGTTATATTTTGGGAGGTGCGTAGGTGAATAGATGATGTCTGTGGTTCTGCCTCAGCACGTGTGTATTGCAGTGGAGCGGACCAGATCTGTGAGCAGCTGTTGGGTCTGGCATAAGCCGTGGAAGGAAAAGAGACCTGGGTGGTCATTTTGGTTGAGACCCTCGAATTCCACCTTTAGGAGGAAACAAATAACATTAATACTTGTTAGAATCCCAATAAAGAACAATGGCCCCAGAGTTTTGGGGCTTTTTTGGTTTTGTAGAATGTTCAAAGGTCCACGTAAATTCAGGTGTTAGTGGTATGGGTTATCTGGGGGGAGATATTCTAGAAGCCCCTTCTATCTTATTATTATGGGGTCATGCCTGCAAAAGCTTGGGGGAATCTACTCATGGATGAGATCCGGGAGTGATGAGCCCAGGGCTCTAGGACAAGGGTGAGTATCAGCCCACAGGGAGAAAGTATAGGGTCTGAGCTATGCATCCTTGTTTTAGGGGATCTCCTCCAATTCACCACACAGAGTGAGGGAAGCCGTAGTCTGAGCTGAAGAGCACGGAGATGTCTGAGGCAGGAACAAAGGTGGTCAGTAAGGATAGTAAAACTTAAGTGTTCGACCAGGAGAGGCGGGTAATTCGATTATCTAGTTCAGTGCAGTGACACATAAGGTAATGAGACCAGCGACAAGAGATTCAGAGGTAAAACAGATCCTCCACAGTCACAGGCCGGAGACTTGAGAGGAGGAATCCAAGTGCAGAGGCAGATAAAAAGTTTAATGCCTTTGACACCAGAATCTGGAGAAACAAAAGAAACCGGACGTTATTCGGGATTGCATAAATAGGGTTGTGAAGGAGTCAAAGGCGATTGACTCAGTTATAAAAGGGAATGGTCGGTCTTGGACCAAGAAAACCGGAGGAAATGGATGCTAAGGTCTCTCCATCCCCTGTCTGTTCCCATCCAGGTCTCCTGGTTGGTTGTCTTTGCTGCATTTCACCTGGACTGTGTTGCTCTATGTTGTCCCCAGCCCTTTCTCGCAGACAGGCAGGGCTGGGGTGAGAGTGGGATGTGGGGAAACTCGTACCATTTTAATCCGCCTCCAACCACTGTGGTTCTGATACACTCTGCCAGGACTGAGTCGCCCCACACTGTCTGAGAATCCTCCTCTTAGCTCCCTTTCCCACAATGTAAAATAGATTCAAAAAACCAGTTATTCATTTCTTCTTCTCAATCTGTCTTCTATGACTACTAGTTCCCAGAGAATATTTTCTCAGAAAGAAATTCCTTATAGTCAGGTACAACTGTATTACTCGTGGTCCAAAGGAAAGTTGCTGCGATCTTTAAATTCAAACACAAACCAGTCACTTTATTGCCTGAAGAATCTTGCCTCTGTTGAGGGGGGACATGGGGGGTTAACGGCTCAGTGACACGAATGTTCCAGTTTCAATTCATTACAATGACGCTTTCTTAACATTTATTCTCAAAACAACAGTTATAAGTAAACATGCCAGAGACACATACAGGTCTGTGAAGATATATCAGTTCACAACATCACTCAGAAATAACAGCCTCTGGTTACCTGGGAGTCAACCAAGTTTAAAAAAAAAAAAAAAAGAAAGAAAGAAAATGATAGGGAAAAGGGAAGTAGTTTATCTGCTTCAAGAAAGTTATCTCCTCCATCCCTTGTTTATACCTAATAATACACCCACCAATTCAGCACTAAACTTACTTCTTTAAGGTCAAGTTGCAGAAGGGTCAGTTCACACTGGCGCCTCAGGGACAATTTCACATGGGAAATCCACTTTGTACCTACAGAGGGTGTGTGTCTTGGCTCAAAGAACAAGCTGTCTCAGGTGTGGTGGCCCCCGTGTGCTCTGTGGGAGATCCGGGTTCACTGGTTCCATATATTGGCTCCGGGTCCATCGGCCTGGCTAGAAAAGACTTGAAAGCCACCCTCTGTTCAGAAGGTGAGTTTATGTTGAATCGGCGCATGTGTGAGGGACATGTTAAGAGAGTTCATTTAGTTGGAACGGGAAGGGAATCAAGTTTGAATGGAAGCGGGTGTCTCTAGAGAATGTGAAAAATGTCAAGTTCCAAGGTCAGAAGCCCTAGGGGATTTTGATGCCGGAGAGCTCCTTTAGGACTCTACCCTCCCTCGCACACCAAAGGCCCCTGGGCACAGGTCTGGAATGCGGAAGGGAAGAAAGTGATCTTCGCCTACAAGTGTAGCCCCAGGATTTCCATTTAGAAAAATAAGGTCCATTTAGAAAACAAAACAAAACAAAAGCAAAACAAAACCAGTCATTGCTCACTGACTCGATGTAATTAATCACACGTTTATCGAGTACCTACTGCGTGCAAAGCCAGCCAGAAACCACGGTAGAAGAGTCTGAGTGGTTCATACTAAGGTGCTTAGGAAGACAGATGCGTAGACAAGTAACTCGAATGCTTAGAAGGCTAGAATCATGAATATAATTTAAAAAAATGGAATGAAAAATCATGTCCCTGATTGTGGTTTATTTATCCTCTCTCGTGCCATAGCTGTACCCCCAAATCAGGGAGTCAGTGTAGGGCAAACGGCCCCGTCCACCGCCACGTACACAGTAGGGTGATGCGGGAACGCAACTGGCTTTATTTGAGGGCTGGAAGAAATCATTCTTATTGATTATGGTCATGCGGTGTATTTACCCATTGTGCAAATTAGCCTTTAAGTCCTGCGGCAAGATCTCAGAGGTCATTCTGCCTTTAGAAACGAACTCTGAGCCGTGAGGCTCTGTTCTATATTTTGAACCTTGAGGGCAGTTTCACAGCCTTCCCTGGGAGTCTATTCTCGTCTGGAACATTTTCATCTTAAGGAAATTCTTTATGTATGGTTGAAGTCGCTCAGACAACCAGTGAATTCTGCCCCTGTTTCCAGATCCAAGAGCTTAGGCTACCCGCTTCTTTGCCCTAGCGAATGGGAAAGCCTTTCCCAGACATGCAGCCTTTTTGAAATTACAAATAAGTCGATAACTACAGGACTGACCCAATTACTGGTGCGTAAACCGGGTGAGAACGAGCCACGGCCTCGTAGGGAAACCCGCGGCTGGTGTCAGGGAGGCCAAGGCAGGGGCAGGACCTCAGGTACAGGGAAATGAAAAGCAATAGACTAGGCCGTGCGCTGGGCCGATCTGGAAGTCGGCGGCGTGGAACGGCCTGGGCGAGCCTCCTTGTCATGCCTCCAGTGGCCCTTTTCAGAGTGTGAGCAGACCTTACAAAGAGCCACTGACCTCGCCTTTCAGATGACTAGCAGCTCACCATGATAACCAACCCCACGGGGATTTCTTTACAGTGATGTATGGTAGAGGTCAGTCCGAACCAGGAAGGCGTCTGGAATGGAGGAGGAGTTTAAGAAATGCACTTTTATTACTTATGAGGGCAGATGACGACTCAAACACACGGACCGAGTCTTATGCAGTAGTGCAAGGACCCTCTTCATGAAACAACCAGACGGATGTTTCAAGAACATCTCATCAGCCATTTTATGTAAACGATGCGTGTCAGGATACGGGAGAAGAATGTGAAGATATTTTCCTCCCTCGAATGTGGTAGATAGCCCCCTGAAATATTTAAACTTGCAATTTGTCCTAGTTGATGAGGCATGAATTGGCTTAAATAAAGGTAAACGTTTTGCCTAGCCGGTTCGAAGAATCACAAATTCTAAATTAGGGAGCTCGGAGTAATGCGGTAGCCTTGTTTTCATGTTAAAATTCTGACTAGATTCATACAACTCTGAACTATAGAGCCTACTGAATGGATACTTGTGTGATGGGAACTGGACTGACATTTTGAAGCAAACATTTATCAAACCCATTTCTAGAGTAACGTTAAATGCAGGGGGAACCCAGTGGTTTTGAGACCTTTCCCAGAACCCCTTTCGTTCCCTTCTCTCCGTGTCAACGTCAGAAATAGAGCCACCATCTGACTTTGGTATCGCTGATATGACCCCCTCTTTTTCCAGGCATACAGGCCAGACACCTGAGAACCCACTTTATGATTCACCCCTACCCTGCTCCCCCACCTGCACAACAGCGCCTGTTGGTTCCTCTGCTATGTGTCTTATCAGATCTATTCCCTCCACCTTCTCGGAACCTTCCTTACCTTCTGCCTGGCCTGTCTTAGCAGCTCACTGACACCTCCTCGCTCTCTGGTTCTGCTTCCTCTGATTTCATTCTACTCACCATCAACTAATTAACTTCCCTACAGTGTGACTTCGATCATATCTCTTCTGCTTATAAATGTTCAGTGGCTCACAATTACCTACCAAATACAGCACAAACCTCTCAGCCCGGAGATCTCCGCGTCCGGCCCAGCCATCCTCCTGCTCCCTCTAAGTGCCGTCCACTCCAGCCAAGTGGGCCTCCTTGCCAGTGTGCAAGCTCATTGTGCCTTTTTCCATTGCAGCCCTTTTGGTACTGATCGGCCTCTGGGTTCGGCCCCCGCCCCCAAAGCTTCCTTTTAAGTCCAACCCACATTCATTTATTCACTTGCCCGTTTACTCAACGGCGTTAATCTGGCAAACCTTTACCAAGGACCCACCAAACGCTGGGTGCTGCCTCCGGAAAGCGTGCCCTGATATCCCCAGCTGGAAATAGCCTGGTTCCTCTCCCTGATCCTTCGGTGCACAATACCACTCGGAGAAGGTTTCTCATGGGCTGCAAGGAAAGTCCCGGCTCTGCCATCTGGACGGGCTACACCTCCGTTCCCCTATCTGTGAACTACTAGTGCCTCCCTCATGCGGTAGTTGGGTTGTGGGGATTAAATGTGATGATGAAAACACCGTGCTCTGCATAGTGTCAGTGCCCTTGGGGTAAGCTGTTAGGGTCCTTACCATTATTCTTTACTGCGTTATTATACCTTATTTCATTCTCTCTCTCTCTCTCTCTTTTTTTTAAAAGATTTATTTATTTATTTATTTATTTATTTATTTATTTGACAGACAGAGATCATAAGTAGGCAGAAAGGCAGGCAGGGGTGGGGGGAGTGAGGGGGATGAGGGGTGGGGAGGCAGGCTCCCTGCTGAGCGGAGAGCCCAATGGGGGGCTCGATCCTAGGACCCTGAGATCATGACCTGAGCCAAAGGCAGAGGCTTAACCCACTGAGCCACCCAGGCGCCCCACATTTCATTCTCTTTGAGACAAGGACTGTGACTTAGGAACCTCTGTATCCTCTCTAAAACCTTTCAGGGAGAGTTTGCTTTCATTGTCTGATCTGGTTCGTTTAGATGCAAGACACTGAGAGCCTCTTCTGTTACCTCATGGAAGGAGGGTTGATTTGAAGTGTTCAGACTGGACCTAGGACTCCTCGCATTCCTGGCAGAGTTCTTCCTCTCTGTCCACCAGTTTCTCTCTCTACACCTCTTCTCTTCTCTCTTCCCCGCAAATGGCTTCTGCTGCTGACTTAGAGTCAGGAACTACTACAGAATATTCTATGTCCATTGTGAAATATATATGCGCGGGGGGGGGGGGTGGTCCCTTGTTCAAAAAGGAGAAAAAAGGTGTTGTTAGATGCAAACTAAGCTAGAAAGCTTCCCCTTTCTTCAGAGGCCCTTTCTCTCCTTTCTCTGTGTCTTTCTGTCTCCGCCAGCATGGGGTTTCCTATTGCTGCTTAGGCACTGGCCTCGCTCAGGCAAGAAGACACTTGAAGGGCCGTGCACACACTACCGGTGCCTAGGGACCCAGGCCTGCACCCTGCACCCACAGCTGGGCTCCCCTTCCCTGCCATCCACCAGATGGGAACACTGCCACCGAGGGAGGGGTGAACTTGAGCCAGGGGTCACCCCTTCCCCCCATCCCAGCTCCCAACCCAAGGCATAGAGGCGATCCCCAAGGCCCGGGGGTACTGCAGCCTCTGCCTGCTATGATGCCCGAAGCACCTGGGTCAGGGGAGGCCGAGAGATTTGCTCCACCAGATCACCGCCGGACGAGTCACGGTGTGCCCGCCTGGGGCAGGGACACCTCTCACCACACCCCATTTCTAGATGCCGCAGGGCATAGGCGCCTGGCCCTCCCCGGCCCACGCTCAGTTCCCTGCTGGCCGCGTGGGGAGGAGGGAGGCAGGAGAGCGGGGGACGAGGTCAGGGAGCAGGTCTGAGAACTCAGGCCACGGAAGCAGCCGCGGGAAGCAGAACTGGACGAGAGAGAGGGGAGCGCCTGGTACCTGACCTGGGGTCCCATCCACTTCCCAGCCAAACCCAAACTGAAAACGTTCAGCCCTAAATCCGAGCAGGTGGCCCTGGGTGACCCCGGCAGCCCGCCCACGAAGCTGGCTCTTTCAGAGTCCACGCGTACTGAGCAGCATAGCTCTAGAATACGACTCTTCTGGGTTGTATCTTCTACTGCTAACGGGTGTATCATTTCAGTTTCCAAAAATTAAGTTACCAAAAAAAAAAAAAAAAAAAAAAATCTGACTGGCCTCACTCTTTTCTCTAAAAAACAAAAACAAAAACAGCAATCCACATAGTTCATTCATTGGTTGCTGTCTAACCAATGGACTGCTTTAGGGTCAAGTGACCCTTCAGGGTCCAAGCATTTGGAGCCTGGGGGCCAAAGTCGTGTCGCTGAAAACATGGTTTCGAGGCGCTGTGGGAAGGAAGCAATGATGAACGTCATCAGTTTGGGGCTCAGCAAATATACTGAATTTCGAGTGAAATAATTTGAGGGTTTAAGTTAACAATTTCAATGGAAACCCCTAGTCAGAAATATTTTCTTGCTGAAGTTATGGTTACACTTTACATATGGAAGGACTCAATGTTTTGTTAACATCTATCCTTTTGTATACATGATTTTCAGAAATGGAAGTTGGGTGCCATACACCTGTCTAAATCAATGGGGTTATAGGTCATGTACAATCATGGCTCTGTAGAACATACTTTAGAAATTATCGTGTTCAAGTCATATCATTTTATAAATGCAGAATGCATGAATTAGATTAGGACAAAATAGGGCGATTACAGTATAATACCAAAGCCAGAAAGAGTAAAGAGACAGCCTATATAAAACTCCCCAAACAAAACAAAACAACCCCCCCCCAAAAAAACCCATTACACACATATCGCTGTATCAAAATTAAAGAGAATTTAAAAATCTAACAAGAGTACCTAAAACTCATAAATAAAAGACTTGATATCATTAATACACAAAGCACTCAAATAAATCGATAAGGAAAAAGTCAATAGGAAAATTGACAGCAGGCATGAGTAGACAACACAGAAGAGTAGGAATTGCCAGTAATACGTTCAGCTTCACTATTAAAAAAGAAATTACAATGACGACAGAGACAGTTTTTCTCCAGATTGGCAAAGATGCAAAAGAATGATAAAACCCAGGGAAACAGGAACATTCATATGTTTAGGAAGATAGTTTAGAAAACCTTTTGAAGGTTAGTTTGATGATACTGATCAAAAAGTGAAAGAAACAAGAGTTCTGAGCCCTAAATTTTTGCTTCCAGGTTTGACTCAAAAAGGCACTTGTATATGTGGACAACGGAATATGTACAGAATGTACCATTACAATATCAGTTGTAAAGGTGACAAATTTGAAATATCCAATAACCAATAGAAGAAAAGTTAAGTAAATTTATGATATTTTAGTCCATTAGACGAAATAGCTAATACAAAGAATAAGGGAAGATCTATATGCATCTACACAGAAATATCCAAGTTATATTGTTAAATGGAAAAAAAAGTCTTTATTAGGAATCCTTTTATGTAAAAACATCTATATAACATTATACATATTTGTTACTTAATACCTATTAAACATTGTGTATAACATAAAATAGTGATATAATACAATTTTAGAAGATAGCCTGTATTCTGCCTCTGTTTATGGGCATGTAGAAGGAATGGTATCCAAGACCCTCTCTCTGCAGTGGCCCCACTGGGCAAAGGCATGTTATTCCTGCTCTTAAAGAGCTCACAGTCCAGGAGAGGGGATGAAATTAGCTGCAAAGACTAAAAAGGATAGCATAGAGTGTTGTGGGGTACTTGTTGTTCTGAAGCATTTTCATGTTCCTAGAAACCTTGAGAAGTAGATTAGATCCCATTTCTCAGATGACCTACCTGAGACTGCCTAGACACACAAGGGGGGCGATGTACGTGACCATCATTTCCCTATAGTCCTTCGACAACCAGAATTTCACAATGTCCACACCCACCTGTTCCTTGTAGCAGAGGCCCATCCCCACTTCTGACATTAAAAAAGTAAGTCAATGAAATAAAAATAACCTAAACATATTCTGATTACATATAAAAAAATTTGCAAAAATGTTAGAATTCTATTTTCTCTCTGTTGGAACTTCACAGTTTGTGGTTGTTGTTTTATATTTCGCTCAATATTTACAGCGACAAGATTATTTGAGATGTCCTGGATCCCAGGCCTCGTTTGGTCACTTGCTCCTCCTGGTGCTCTGGGCATGCCCAGTGATACAAGTATCCCTAACAGACCTGCTTTGTGTCCCTCCAGATGAAACCAAGTATGGGTGAGCCCTTTGAACCCAATAAAATAATGAAGATGACAAGTTGCTCCTCCACACGACTTGAATCTGGGCTCTTTCTTTTTTTTTTTTACCCCCATCTCTCTGATTGAAGCATCATCACACAGACTCTGGAAACAAGGTCATTTTCTCTCTAAGAAGCAGCTCACGTGCCTCTCCCTGCAACATATGGGGATCTTTCTTTGGAGAGGTTGCCTGGCCAGGTGAACAGCTGTTGCTGGGTGCCCTTATGAATAAGTGGCAATAACTCTGATAGAGGGAGCTTAGGAAGACAGCTTAACTACTTTACTGGGAGAGGAGGGTTGTTTTGGTTTTTCCTTAGCTTACGCCACCCCTGGATTTATTTCCCCTGCTTTTGTGTATTTGGCCATCATGTAAGTTGGCGTTCACTTAGAAAAACTCTCTTTGGGAACTCTAGCTATTGTCACTTGACAAAAATATAAGTGGACTGGCAAAATGTGCAGAGAAGCAGAATGTGCAGAAAAATAAATAGATGGGTAAACATCAGTATGTATCAAATGCCTTAAATTATGTCCATATTTTGTCCCTGTTATTCCATTGTGAGGGGTTTATCTGGCAGATAATATTGAGTAAAACTGCGAAAATATGTATTTCTAAGGAGGTTTATTACAGTGTAATGTATAATGGTAAAAATAAGAAACAATCTCATTGTCCAATAATAGGGCATTGGTTCGAGAAATGAAAGCACATCTACACAATAAAATATATGCAAGTGTTAAAAATGATGTGTCAAATGTGTGTTCATTCACACACATGCACATACACAAATACACGGAGAGGCATTTTATTGTTAAAATCGGGTTATCAAACAATATGTGTAGTAAAATCTCATTTCATTTTAAAATCTCTACCTTCATTTCTATATGAAGTCTGGAAGATTATATACCAACATGTAAACAGTGATTATCCCTGAATGATGACGTAGGATAAATACATACACACACACAGGAGAAAAAAATATATATCTATATCTATCTCCTGAATTTTACCAAATGACCATATATTACTACCGCACTTAAGAAATAAACATGTAGGTGGGGCACCTGGGTGACTCAGTGGGTTAAAGCCTCTGCCTTCAGCTCAGGTCATGATTTCAGGGTCCTGGGATTGAGCCCCACATCGAGCTCTCTGCTCAACAGGGAGCCTGCTTCCCCCTCTCTCTCTCTGCCTACTTGTGATCTCTCTCTCTGTGTCAAATAAATAAATAAAAATTTTTTTAAAAGTTTGAATAATTTCTTTAAAAAAATAAAAGAAAGAAACATGTAGGGGCACCTGGGTGGCTCAGTCGGTTAAGCGTCTGACTCTGACTCTCGATTTCGGCTCAGGTCCTGCTCTCAGGGTTGTGAGACTGAATCTGGCTTTGTGCTGGGTGTGGAGCCTGGTTAAGATTCTCTCACTCCCTCTGCCCCTCCCCCACTCGGAAAATAAAAAGAAAAAGAAAGAAAAAGAAAACATGTATTTTTTTTCTTTAAATATGGAATTATGAGATTCTATTTTTTTCCCCATAAAGGTCGAATATATAAACAGAGAAGAATCTCTAGCCACTGCACCAAGAACTCTGCTGAGGAGAGATCGTTAACAAAGACCTTAGGTCTCCCAGGAACTAACAGTTCTGGAAGGGAATCTGCAGACTTTTCGGAACTTTGCATCACTTTCAGCAGTTTCCCGAGTCCTGGACCTCTGATCTGTCTCTGACAGGTTTTGCTCTCTTTCTGATCTCTAGACAAGGGCATGTACACACACACTTGTTGAAGGTTTACTCCACTGAGTCATAAGAGCTGACTTCTCTGTCTCCCCCAGAGATTGGGAGCTCCTTGTGGGCAGGCACCTGCCGGCGGCCGTGGAGCCGGTGGGGTCTCTGTACATGTTGGGGAATGAATGCTCTGACAGACGGACAGGTGGTAATGAGGTATGTTTGTTAGAGTTTCACGGAGGGAGAGAAATCAATGGGGAAAGTGTGGAATGGATTATGGAGAAGATGGTATTGGACATGACTTGGAAGGAGGTCTCCAGGCAAGAATACAGAGGGGAAGGTTACCAATTCCAGTTCCGGCAGGGGGAACAACAGGGGGGCCAGCTGACCTGGTGGGCTTTGCACTGAGGGGTTTCCTGGACTTGGGCCTTTCCGCGTTGAAACCCTCACTCAGCAAACCGGGAATGACTGCAGACTGACTGGCTACTCGGACTCGGAGGACCCGTATAGTCAAAGGCAGGAAAATAGAAAAGCCAAGTGGAGAGACCTGCAATCCAGTGTGGCTTCAGCACAGGGAAACTGTGGACAGCAAGGCCAGGAAGGCTCCTCCCTACCTCCTGGAGGAGGCCCTGGAATGCCAGAGCGAGCCTGTACACTTCCTTTTGCATGAGTAGTAAGACCAAAGACACTTTAAATCCCAAGGCTTGACTCCTCCAGAACACATTAAACTGCTCTCTCTCTCTCTCTTTTTCTCTCCAAAATCTCTTCTCAAAAGCATCTGTTACACGTTTGGCTCATTTGTCTTGACATGGATTTTTTCCCCTTCTAAAGGACACCTCGAGTTTTCAAATGTAGTAATCCAACGCCACTGAGAATGGCCTTCCCTCGCTAGAGGGAAGACACATCACAGCTGGTGGGGACAGACTCCTCTGAGCCGCCCGTTTTCACCCCCAGCCCCTCTGTGACTGGCAACGTGTAGGAGACGACTCACTCGCTGGCTGGGATTCAGGACATGGTGGGCAGCATCTGGAGAGCAGAGCAGAGGTGGGGGGCTCCTGGGGAGTGAGAGCTGGCGACCCCGGCCTCCTCCACACCGTGCTACTGAGCAGGGAGTCCCCTCGCTACTTCTGGAACATCTGATGAGAGCGAGGCTATTTCGGCATCGGGGTCTACACAGAAGGCTGTTGCCATCCGCATCCTGGTCTCTCTGTCTGTGCACCATAAAAACTGACAAAAGGGGCCTCGCTGCTGAGTTTCAGACTGAATGTTTAATGCAATTAATGCATATTTCATAGCACAGGAACTGCCAGAGCTTTGCGGGGCTGTCCTCCCTGGCTGAGTTATTTACACAGCCATTTTGAGCCCAGTCACAGAGGAAGTTGACAAACGAGTATCTGTGCAACACGTCTGGTCTTCTCTCATGCAGATCAGGGCCTCCCAACTTCAGAAAGTCCCTGAGCGGCATCTCAAACTCACCCCCCTTAGTTGGGTGAATAGATTTTCCCTCGGAAAAAAGCCCTTGCCTTACACCCGTTCCCTTTTCTCTTTTCCCAAGCCCCAAGAAAAAGTACAGGAAAGGGGTTTTATGCTAATACTATTATGCCCTGAAATGAATCTTCATGATTTCTCATTACAAAATCCCTAAAAATGAAGAGAGCGAGCTGTCGCCCTGGTCAGTGACTTTGTTAATTCGTTGATCGGTTCTGACAGTCCTGTGCCAGGCAGCTCTGCCCCTAGGATCATTTGACACAGATCAGGGGCTCCTCAGCTCACCTGCTCATCACGGGTGATGGATTTGGCAGGTTTTCAGGTCCCCGTGAAACAGATCTCTGGACCAGGAGAGCCAAACCCGGACTCCGAAGGTAGCGTTCAACACGAGAGGGATGTCGGCTGACTCACATCTCGTGCCGGTTTTCACTGACTAGGCACGAATCCAGCCCTTTTGAGTCTGAGCTGTAACCTTCGATGAAACATCAAGAAGCTTCAGGTGTACTCTTCGTGCAACTGCCATGTCCCTGACAAGTGGTAGATAATCGTTTCTTTGGGTAAACGTGGTCCTGTGTTTCCAGGGACTCACGGAGAGACATTCCAGGTCGCTCTTTCTTTAACATGTGAACTTTTTGCTGCTTCCCTGTCCCCTCTGCCCAATCACTTTGCCAAATACTTAAGTAACATGAAGAAACACATCTAGAAAAGAGCAGTTGAAAGGAACCCTTAAACAAATCCTTTTCCAATGGCTGAATATTCACCCTTAATGTATCTATTTTGTCCCTGCGCATTTTTATATGCCAAGTTTTCCTAACTAGAGGTCCATCTACCATAGAGTTCCTGAGTAAGTCAAAACAGCTGGCTGTGTTTCGTTTTTGTTTTTTTTTTTTTAAATGAATGTACAAAGCTAAATCCCACAAATTTGATTTTCATGATGAACAGAGTCTTAAAAGTACAGTTGGGTGTCGTAAGCTCTCCTTTTATCTATCATGTTTGGTTCTGAGGTCCTGCCATGGGAGAAAGCAGTGGAAAGGGAGGGTGGCAGAAAGATTCAGGCCTCAGAGTCAAAAACTTAGTTCAACTATGACACGCACACACTGCGAGGGAAAGGTTATGTAGCCCTTTCGGCCAATGAGAGGACTGACTTAGAGGAGAGGGGAGAAGGACCGAGGATAGTGATGGGAGACATCATCTTGGCGGTGACTTCGGACTGGGAAGCCCTTCTGGCCTGGGTTTGATGGTTTGCCTCACCTTCTACCAGCTGTGGGACTTTGAGCTGCCTGTTTTCACCAAGCCTTCCTTTTCCTAACTGTAAAATGGGTATTTTAAAAAAAATACCTATAATGCCCTTACAGAGGTTAGATAATGCACGTAAGCCACTTGGCCTGGAGCCCAGTCATGGCACCATCCACTTAGCTATTAGCTTAATCAGGGAGGACTGTGAGTCTCATCTTGGTGACGTAAGACATTATCATCCCCATTTTGCAAAGAGAACATTGGAACCCAGGGAGATTCTAGGAGGCCTTGCCAATCATCTAGTGAGGGACACAGGAATAAAGGCCAGTGAGTTCCAGGAACTCAAACATTGCAGTGCTTTACCTCATCCCTCAGACATGGGGCAACATGGCATAAAATGGAAGAACTCCCTTCCTTCCCCTGCACCCACTTATTCGGCCTGAACTCACGGGGGCCGGAGGGGGAAGCAGATGTCAATCTGGGTGTCCCTAGATGTCAGGCCTCTGAGCACTAGGTTACTCCTCTCTCTTCTTTAACGCAGACAGGATGCTGAAATAGTAACAGTTTCTGGTTACTGAGGGCTTGCTTTTTCCTGGGATTTTGCTAAACATTTTACTCACATGACTACTGACCTCTGTGGATTTTATAAATGACAGAGTAGGCTCAGAGAGGTAGAGGGACTCGTTCAAGGAAGACAGCAAGTCGTCACGTCATGACTGAAATCAATTAGTTAAGTCAGTCTGACCCCAAGTAGGACTTTAAATCACTTCACCATGTGGTGAGTCAAGTTCAGGTTTAAGGTTCCCTCACACAGAAATAACCAAACAGGACTGATCATCAGAATTGCCCAAGGTGCTTATAAAATAATGCAGATTCCTAGGTACCCTTCTTGGAGACTGATTGAGTAGGTCTAGGGGAGACCAAAAATCTGTAATTTTTAAATCCTCAGTTGAGCCTTGGAATCAGCCAGGTGTGAGAAAGTCACCTGCTCAGCTGCCCTCCAGTGTCCGACCTTGCAGATGGCTTAATTCATTCCTTCCTTGTCCTTTGAAGTCATTTTTATTTCTAGTGCCTTCTTCACCTTCAGGCTCAGCGTTTCAGTCCACGCATCAAATATTTATGGAATGCCTACTGTGAGCAGGACACACTTGCTCTAAGAGACCAATAACTTACGGCCCCTGGGGTAGCTGTGTTTGCAGCCCAGAGGTGGGTGTGTATGCAAGCTTCTGGAAGCATGTTTCCTTGTAAAGGTTCTAAGTTTTTTTCACGTACTCTTGTGCTACCTGTTGTCCCAGAATTCAAGAACCAGTCCCTTCTGTCTGTGTTTTCACAACACCCAATACAAATTAATGACACCTAGTACCTGACCCTGTGGTTGGTAAAAACGGTTGTTAGCATGGGCTTGAACAAAAAGAAAAATGCCTTGTGCAGAAGGAGTTAAGCAGTCCCTGCTTGGGGATCTCTGACCTGGTCCATGGAGGTTCTTACCTGAGTTTTCCTGTCTCTTAATATACAGCAACCCCGCCTTCTTCTTCCTAATTATCCCCTCCAACCCCATCCCATATGCAGACCCCATGAATTTGGACGGAGGCTGGGAAAGCAGCTGACGAGCAGTGTGACGCTGCAGTGACTCTGACCTCTAGCTCCGTGTTAGCATCAGTGGGAAGGGGGGTCCTAAATTATAGTGATGCCCGAATCCCCTGAAATCCAGTGAAATAAAACTCTGTAGGTGGGATATGGGCAAGTCTTTTGTTATTTATTTATTTATTTATTTATTTGAGCGGGAGGGGCAGAAAGAGAGGGAGAGAGAGACTCTTAAACCAGATCCACTCCTAGTGCAGAGCCTGATGCAGGGCTTAATCTCACAACTCTGGGATCACGACCTGAACTGAATCCAGAGTTGGATGCCTACTTTTTTTTTTTTTTTTTTTTTTTTTTTTTAAGACCATTGAGAAGCACTGATGTAGCAGATGAGAACTGGACTAGGAACTGGGAGGCTATCTGTCATCACCTGCAGCCTGTGACCATTTACACATGGCTGTCCCAGGCTGAGCTCAGCTCCCCAAGGCCTGCACAAGGAGGATGTGGAATGAGATTTCTCACGGACTCGTCTCTGTCTTTTCAGCTATGGCTTTCTAAGTTTTAATGGTCTGGGGTCAGCTCAGATGAAGAGGGAGGGTTGGGTAGGGAATACCAGCAGAGACCTTGTTTCTTTATAAGGGCCAGACGCACACAGGGAGGCAGACAGCAAGAGGGAAAGAACGGGAGCTGGATGCTAATTGGAAAGGATAAGGGACATGTCGAGTTGTCAGTTTCACTCGCGGGGACCTGGTCTGGGAGTGCGGGAGCAACACTGGTGGATCATAGGAAGGATCTTGAGCCTGCCAGCATCTGTCCTCTCTCCGGTCTGTCTATCTGTCGGCATGCTATTTCGTGGCAGAGGGCCTCTGTTTTCTTAAGACGATGAAGTCTTTCTAAGTCTCCCTCAGCAGAGCCTGTGATTAAAAGTGACAATTGAAGTCTAGCCTGTTTAAAAGCTGCCACTTTGTATTACCAGAAGGATCAGCTCAGGTTGGAGGATATTGCACTGATCACAGAGAAACTGGATCACGGAGAAATGAACACGCAGGGTCAGGGCAGGGGTAGGAAGTACAGAAAAGTTGGAGAAGAAGTAACACGGCTCCACTGTTCGTTTAGAAGGTGTCTCCAAACAGGTCAAACCCAATGCCCTCATCCAAAAGGGCAGAGTGAAATGGAAGACTGAGCCACGAGGAGGTGACTGGGTGGTATGAACTGTGACCATCCGTCCGCTGCTGATTCAGAGCCCAGCCCTCAACACAATTCAAAACAAAGTATTCTCAGTATCTTCCCACTCCTTCTTCCCACACACGAAGAGCAGTCTTTCCATAGATGTAGCTTCTTCATTCTTGAGACAAAACTGCCGTAAGACATTTGCAGGCTGCCTGCTATGGGACGGGCATCATCAGCAGCACTGGGGACACAGAGATAGATGAACGATTGGTACTCTCCCAAGGACTCTAAGGACTGCAAGAGACAGAATGGTAACCAACACGTAGAGTTGCATGTGACCTGTGCTACAGGCAGGGAACTTGGGGTGTTGGGGGCCTAGAGCACTCACCAACCTGGAGAGTGAAGAGGGGTGCTTAAGCTGACCTTTGCTTTAGGAGAGGAGACAGGAGAACAGCATGCCCACGCGTATGGAGGCCCCAGTGTTGCATGTTACATTTAGAGAATTGTATGTGTTTCAATATGGCTGGGAGAGAATTGGAAGGGTAATTAGAGAGGAAGACGGGAGCCAGGTCACAAAGGATGGTGTAGGTTTAGTTGAGGGAGAAATTTATCTGAGAGCTAAAAGAAGCCATTGAAAGGCTTCAGAGAAGAATATACAATTAAACATATGTTTTAGAATGATCACTTCAGGAGCAATAAACAAGATGCATTAGAAAGAGAGAAGGTTGCTGAAAGGAAAAATAAGACTATTTCACACTAAATGTAGAGGGCTACTTTAATGACCAAAGAGGGAGATGTTTTTCCAGGGCATTCTGAAACCGGGGAGCACAGGGAGCTAGTTTCTCTTTGTACTAAGAATCTTTCTCTCTCCTTGACCTTCTAGGTCTGGTCATGGAGTGAGATACTCTGGTTAAAATTTCTATAGATGGTGTTTGTGAGAGTGCCTGACCTTGACTGGGGACATGCCAACTTCATGTTCAGGGATGACACCTACCAGGGATATGTCTTCAAACTGCACAAACCCTAATCGCTTCCAGCTTCTAACATCCACTACAGGTTCTCCAGTCTGAGCGTTGTCTGTCTTGTTCTCAGCTTGCTGACAGATTCACTTCTCTTTTCTCTTCAGCACTGATTAGATCTACCAACAGGAAAAATCTAAGTGGGTTCTAGGGAAGTGATGGAAGCCAGTTGTTCAGAATCCAGCGTGGTCTAGACACACATTGTCTAACTGTGTGTTCTCCGGAGAGAACTTGACTTCCATACTCCTCCCTTATTCTACAGTCCCCTGGCAGATGGGAATTCAAAGCAATTTTTCTAATCAGGAATAAGAGCCCAGGACACCTTACTGGGCCACTGATCCATGGTTGTGAATCTAGCATATGAATCCCGGTTGCTGTCAGCCCTGTGCAAGAGCTTCTAAATCAGACTCACATGGAAACTTCAGTTTTTTATGGCTTTGGACCCATGAAAAATTCTTAGTGTGAAACCTTGCAGGCTCTCTCATGCATAACTCTCTCTCTCTCTGTCTCTCTCGGCCCAGTCTGTTCATCCCTGTGTATTTTCTGTGGAGGGAACTCTCATCCGTCCCAGTACTGCATTCTGGCAGGTTTCTCTAGGATTTGATTGGAGATAGTGTGTTTTGTTTGAACCAGTATTTCCACAGCCTGAATGCTTGGCTGCCCAGACTAGTGTCCAAGGAACCAGGTCTAGTGGCAACCAGAGTGGGGAAAAATGGCTGAAACTGGTCTAAGCATACCTGACACCAATATCCTCCTTATTATTATTTTTTTTTTTTAAGATTTATTTACTTATTTGAGAGAGAGAAGGGGGAAAGGGAGAGAATCTCAAGAAGACTCCGTGGAGAGTGTGGAACCCAACTTGGGGCTTGATCTTACAACCCTGAGAACATGACCCGAGCCAAAGTCAAGAGTCAGACACTTAACTTGTTGAGCCATTCAGGTGCCCCCATCAATATCCTCTTTTAAAATGAAGGGACTTACTAAGAAATCTAGTATCTGTAGAGTCCAGATAAAAGTCACTTCTGACCTATTATTTCTTAGGGTGATTTCTCCCCCCTTAGATGTTATAAATGTATATGATATGCATGTCCAGAATTCTAGATGACATTTTCCCAGATTATAATTTTATGTAACTATGAACCACATGGTCTAGACCCATTGGGCTACTGCTCTTAAAAAAAAAAATCAACAAACAAAAGTGTTTCAAAGTAACTCAAGTTTTCTACTAATATTTTCGAACATTTTGTCTTTCTCATTCACTACTGTGAAAGGGAGGCTTGCCCATAGAGGAAGAGGTTGAAACGGCCAATGCGGCAAAGTCTTGAAGATGCGGGACAGGGTAGAGTCGAGAGCATCCTGGTAAGCCTTGAGAGAGAACAGGGACTTTCATCCTTTGCTACTAGGATGCGTGTGCTTAAAGATAACCTGTATAGGTAGGGGTTTGGATGGAAAGTTGAGGACCATCACCCTTGCTAGCCTCAACTTCCTTAATGGATTTAAAAAAAAAAAAATCTGGTTGGAATGGAGTGTTGTGGAAGGCCCAGATTTTCGCCCTCCTGCTCTGTGCTGTTCAGTCAAAGCTGCCAACAGCTATACATGATTTGCTCATTTCTGACTGCAGAGCAAGGCCCCATCCATTGTCCAGACTGAGCCCCGTAGCTTCCCAAGAGCAAATAGTAGGTTAGAATCCACAATCCTGTTGAGTAGACCTGGCTAGGCTAGGGACCTGCGCAAGGTCACAGAGGGAGCAAATGCAAGTGCAGGGACTGGAAGCCGCAGTCCCTGCCCTGTCCCTCAGCCAACCGACAAGCAGGAGGGACGAAGGGAAGTGCCTGATTCGGTGGGACCCTCCCCACCGCAAACGCGAGGGGGAAATCAGAAGAGCAGGTGCACTCCGCTGCTTCCAGGTCAGCCCTCGCCTGGCAGGTGCAGCCCAGGTGCAGATGTTTGCAAACACAGCCAGGCCCCCATCCCAACCCGGGGGAGGGGGGAAGCCGCTCATTCTCCATTGTTATGCTTGGCTCTTCTAGCAAGGGGAATCTTTGCTGTCTGTTTCTGAGAGCAAGGAGGCTTTGATTCTGGAGGAGCGGTGCTTCTGACTTTGATCTCTCACAAATCGGGTCTTTGCACACTCCCAAGAGAACATTTTACATTTTAAAGGCTCGGGGCTGGCTGTCTCTCTGGCTCACCTGTGGAGCTGCTCATCCACAGCTCATCCTTCCAGCAAAACGGGCCCCTGGGCAACTTGCCCAGGACAGAGTCAGTGAGAGCAGGCTGCCCAAGAGGGCTTCTGAGTGAAGAATGAGCTAGCCGCAGCCTAGATCACAGATTGACACACACCCCTCCCTCGGCTTGGGGCTCTGGGAGCAACCGCAGTTAAGGGCCGAAGAGTCAGAATAACAGAAACTGGGAAGCCTTGCTCACCTGTGGACAGCACAGGGAGCTCTTCAAAGCTCTTGCAGCAACCCCCCACCACGGGAGCATCGCAGCCTCTGCAGGGGTGGGCTGGGGGCGTAAGGCACCCTCCCCGTGCAGGTGACAAAGCTGAAACCAGGAGCACATCCCCTGAGCCACTCCAGATTGGGCAGGTCCAAGATTTAAACACACACCTTCAGACTTCTTACCCATTACCTGGCCACCATTCCAGGGGTCCTGTAGGTAGAGTCGAAGACCCCAACCGCAAGGACAGCAGGGCTGGAGAAGAGCGCCAACCCCATAAGGTGACAGACCCGATAGCAACGGAACACTGAACTTGGTCCTTAGAAGAAGCTGTCTCTGACTCTCCCGGGTACCAGCAGTTGGGATCTGGAACAAATGACATAACCTTTCCTAACAGCTTCTGTAATAAAACCTGTCTGCCTGCATCAGAGGGAAAATTGAATAAGGTAAATTCTTTGAAATTCCTCTGCGAATTGTTAAGTGTCCCAAGCAAGTAGGTAGTTATTTATCTTGGTTCTTATTTCTCTCTGAAATCTTATTTGAGTCAACCTGGGATCCCTGGGGTCAGGAGTCTCTCCCGTTTGTCTCCAAGCCAGGCCCGGGACACAGTCTCCCCTCCCTTGCCTCCCATCCACCGTCCATGTTTCCTGGACGAGCGCTCTCTGTTGCTCTTTCTTTATCCTAAGGATGTTGGATGTTGGAACAGAAGAACCCCAACTGTGATGAGAAAGCCCTATCTCGAGGGGCCTAGGTTAGGGCTCCCTCCACCATAGACACAAGGAGAAAAATGCGCTCTCCTTCCCACCCCACCCAGCACCCTCACCAGGTCCTCCCCGCCTGAGAAAAACTCTGCAGTTATAAGCTGGCAATTGAGCTCTGCCTGGAAGGATCCAGAGACCTGGTGAGTAAACAAAAGTGATTTACCTTAATCAGGGCAGGTCACACACGAGAGCTGGAGCTGTACTGAGTTCCACCTGCTACTTTCTAATCCTCCGCACCCCGCCCCCCCTCCTTCCCACCCTCTTAGGGACCTTGGCCCTGCCCTCCCCAACTCTCCGTTCCCCACCTGTTGCTGTGATTTCTCTGGGGATGGGCAGGGGGAAAGGGCCTCCCAGAAACTAAACACTGGCCAGGGGCAGAGCCAGCTTCCCTCCCCTACCTGGGAAAGCTAGCTCTGTGTGGGCAAGTCCTCCCCTACCTGGAATTACCTGGAGCTCCTTTCCAGGCACTAACTAACAGCCATAAAAAAGAGTCCTCTTCCCGATACCATTCAAAGAAAACATCCACTTATGGAGACTAAGTTTCAGCCTCCATGTGTGCAGGCTCGTTCTTTGTAAGACCGCATTCATCATGCTGGCTTTTCGGACCTGGCTGTCCAATCGAGTTACCATTCTCTGTACACACCCTGCTTTTTCCTATCTCCTGTCTCTGAGGATGACAGTCCCTTGCCTCAAACACTTAGCATTTCAAAAGACTTCCAGGTCTGTGATCTCGTCCAGTTGGATCATATCATGATCCTCACAGCAACCCAGAGGGTTTTGTTATTACTATTATTTAAATTATTTTTCCCTGTTATATTTGAGGAACAAATATAACTTTGTTATATTTGAGCCCAGAGAGGCTCGATGACTTATTTCAAGTCACATTAGCAGTTACATCAAGAGCTGGGATTAGAACAAGGACTTCCTGACTCCCTCTTCCTGGGGCTTCTTCACTGTCCCATGCTCTGTCCCTTTCACCACTAAAACACCTACCTAGGGGTGCCTCCTCCAAGAGCTGCCCCCAACACAGCCTCTGGGGTAACTTTCGCCTGAGTTAGCATACCCAAGCCCTCTTAGATCATGTGATTTTGATGGAAGGGACTTCAGCCCTTGGGTCTGTCGGCGAACCGTGATCAGAACTGGCCAATCCAAGCAGAGCGTCCCCCTGACCACAGAAATTGGTTCAGAGAAGAGCATGTGACCAACGGCAGCGCAGTGAAATGCCGTCCCAGGTCATCTGCTGGAGTCGTCTGAGAAAAGACACTTCCTGCTGAAATTTCTGCATCTGTGGAATGGGAGCCTGCAGTTGTGGGGCCACCGCTGGGAGAAGTTTGCCTGAGAATCAAGGCGACCCAGAGGGATGCAAGGCAAGGCAGAGACCGAGGGAGCCCAGGCCTGAAGACATTGCTTGAGTCGTTGGGTTCTGGTGTGCCTGGAGCCGGTTGGAGCTGGTTGCTGGAAACTGGTTTTAGTTGGGTTTCTCTCGCCTCTATTAAAAAATGGCTTTGACTAATTTACCAACCCTCTTGGGAAATCCTCCATTTATTTCTTGTTTCTACATCCATCTTATAGAGTCTGCTTATCTGTTACTCTGGGTTAAAATGTTGTCAATATTATACGTTTAAGTCTTTCTTCCACTTTATTACAAGTAGTTGGAGAATAGGAAACTCTCTTTTACTCATGCAATGGAAAGAGCACAGGCTTCAGAATCAGAAAACCCGGTGTGAGTCCTGCCTTTACTACAAGCTGAATGGTCTTGTATGGATAACTTCATTTTCTTAGAACTTTTTAAAAAAAAAAATCTGTAAGAGTTAAAACAACAATAACAAACATCCCTCCTTTCAGGCTTATAATGAGTATCAAATGAGGTAATGTGTATAAAAATCCTTCTCAAAGTTTTTTATTTTTTTTTTAAGATTTTTTTTTTATTTATTTGATAGAGATCACAAGTAGGCAGAGAGAGAGAGCAGGAAGCAGGCTCCCCACCGAGCAGAAAGCCCAATGCGGGGCTCGATCCCAGGACCCTGAGATCATGACCTGAGCCGAAGACAGAGGCTTTAACCCACAGAGCTACCCAGGTCCCCACTTCTCAAACTTTTTAAAAAATAAAATGGTGCAGAACAGTGTCTGGCATGTGATAAACAGCATAAAACATCTGGTAAATTAAAAAATAAATAAAAATAATGACGGAACACAGCTTTTGTGTGTTGCCATCCACTGCTTGGATTCTTTGATTTATGAGCAGGTGGATGGCAAATTGAGAACAGAACATTTGGAGGCTCCAGTGATTTTTAATTTTTTTTTTTGCAAATCTGTCACTAGAGGTCCTCAGTGGGGGGCACCTGTCACCAGGTGAGAGAGGGTGTCGCCTGGGGGGAGGTAAGAAGGCATCTCTTCATTTGTTCATCTTCCGTTTGCATGGGGACCACACACAAGGCTGGCTCAAGCACATGTCGGAGTAGGAGCCCATGTTGGAGGGGAGGAGAAACTAGGGTTTGTCTGCCATCTTAGTCTGTGGAGGCTCAGCCCAGTCCCTGAGTTTCAACTATTTGTCAGCTCTCTCCATCAAGAAAAAGTGCAGATCAGCTTAGGAAACAGCCCTCTGGAAGACATCCCTAGGTTTCAACACCCTTTTTTGCAGACTTCTTTGGAGGTCACAAAGCTTTTGCACACTCATTTGAGGGATTGTCTAGTAGCTTTTGCTCCTTGCTGGTTCCAGCTGAGAGAGAACTCTTGGGTTGGAAACTGAGGTCAGTGTAGTTCAAAAGCAAGCTCCTGGCAAACTTGACCTTTTTAGATTCCTGACCACTCAGCCAGGTTAACTTCACCCAGTTAATTCACCCTGAGGAAACAGTTGTTTGTGAAATCATTTTGTGTGGAGAATCAGGAGAAGTGAATGTCTGAACTTCACATCATGTCATGAACTTCCCTGTTTTTTTTTTTTTCTTCTTCTTTTGCTACTAATTTTGAGCACTTATCTCTGATAGACCCCATAATGAGCACACAACATGTGCTGTATCATTTAATTCTCAACTTACCTCTCTGAGAGAATTTCCATGATTCCCTTATTATGGAGAGGTTTAAATAACTCACAGAAGCTCTCCTTGCTAGTAAGTGGTCAAGCTGTGTCTTAAGCCCGAGTTTATTTCATTGTAGGGTCTGAGTTCTTCTTGGCAACCCCCCCTCTTCCCCAATCTCTTCTGAGAATCTGTGGTGCCTGTGCCTTTTTCTAAACACCTGGCACTTGATTGAATCATGTATGATCCAATATATGCTCACATATGTCAACATATATGATACCTTGTATATGTACATGTTGATTATATAATCCCATAAGTTCACTGAGGTTAGGGATTGAACACTACCATCCTTTACATTTCTTGCAGTTGAGAACCACAGGGAAACATGCCACACGGTGGTAGGTGGCGGATGAATGGAGCCATAAGGGGATAGAGAGAAATGTACTAGAGGGTCTCTGGCCTCAAGGACTTGACAATTAGCATGAGAGACAAAGCATTATGAAAAACTAAATTTTATTTATTTATTTTTTAAAGCTTTTATTTGTTTATTTGACACAGAGAGAGAGAGCAAGCATAAGCAGGAGGAGCGGCAAAGGGAGAGGGAGAAGGCAACCCACAGAGCAGGTAGCCCGACACAGGACTCCATCCCAGGACCCTGAGATTGTGACCTGAGCCGAAGGTGGATACTTAACCAACTGAGCCACCCAGGTGCCCTGAAAAACTCAAATTCCTCAAAAGAAAGTTCCTACTCTAGCCAGGACAATTGACAAGTGAATGGTTAACTCATTAAGTGTTCATTGTCACAGAGACACAGGGGTCCTGCGCTGGGTCACACTCTAATATCGTTGTTTGCATTTTGGGGTTCTGACCCCCCAGTTCGCTCCTTCTGCTCAGGCTCCCAGGGAGTCTCTGGGAAGCAGTGGCTTTGGTTGCGTCCAGTTTCTGGAAAGCGGGCCCTTGAGGGGAAGATGCTGAGTAAGTGCTAATTCATGGTGGTTGATGACCACTCCCAGACTGCTCTCAGCCCAGATGTGGCCCTAAGCTTCCTCAATTTTCATTTAATTAGCTTCCGCCTTTCTTCTTCAGCTTATCCCAGGAAAAGCAAGCTCTCATGGCTTCTAAGAAATAGTTCGCCAGTTCCCACCCTTTTGGAAGACACCCCATGGACTATGGAGGACACAGTCCGAGAGGAAGTAGTCCTCCCTCCGCCTAAGTCTGATTGCCCAGCTCCCTCCTACTTCCCCCTCCCAATCTCCATTCAAAGGCACATCGAGTGGTCTTGGCTCTGGTCTTGGCTCTATCCTATCTGAGACCGTCCTCAAACTCCCAGGTGTCATAAATATCACTCATATCTCTTCTTTCATTTTATTGGCCTCACTGAACTTCTCCTTCCTCAGTCCCCACCCTCCTGGCACTATCTCTGACTCTCTGATCCTTCAGTCCCCACAGCTGGGAACCTCTGGCGTTGCACTTCTAACATGCCCAGAGGTAAAGCGATTCGATTTTACCCCTCTCAGATAAGGAGCAAGCAGGAAGGAGTCACTTAGCTGCTTGTGTTCCCAAAACTTTCTGGAAAATGGGGAAGTTGCCAGACCCGATGACTGATGATTGACTCACTGTGTTGTTACCCTTCTTCTCAGAGAACTATCTCAACTACTCCTTCGATTGAACTCCCCAAACCATGTGTCTGTCCCTGTCTCTCTTTTTCGAAGGTATATGTGTATGACGTGTCAATTCGGGCGGGATCCAGCCCCAGCATCGCTGCGACGTGAGTAGGGTTGTCTCGGCAGCCCCTTGTCTCCCCATTTCGCGCACACAGTGATCCAGGTGCCACATCACAATCACCACCTTCTCCGTAGCGAGCCTCCCCGGCCTGTTAGAGAAAACACACTTTCAGAAAACTGGGAATTTTTCCAACACTAGGGGTTTATTTTCCCTCTAACTAATGTTTCTTGGTGGGTATGAGGTTTTGTTTTGTTTTGTTTTGTTTTTTTGGTTTGTTTGTTTGTTTGGTTGGTTTTTTTCATTTTGGGGGGAAGAGAGAGAGAATAGAAATGCTGGAGAGAAAGGGATGACAGTGGGCTTCCACCTCCTGCAGTGGAATCTAAGTGATATTTCACAGAAACGCAGCACCGTGTCTTGAAGACTCTTCACTGAATGTTCATCTTCCTCTTCTAGGCTCCTGGCAATAGTCAGGCGAGGGCTCCCCTGCTAACTTGAAGCTCCTTTCCTCCCTCTGTCTGGATTTTAGAGGTGGAGATGGGTCAACCCACTCCTGCATGGGTGGCTGGGAGCTAGGTTAGGATGGAGGAATGATCAATCTCTGGGTACCCCCAAGGTCCCTTCCTTTTTTCTGCCTCCCTTTCATGTTCTGTGCTTCCTCAGTGCCCTCAGCCCCAGGACTCAGTCTGGTGGTGCTTTCACAGGACCTGCCTGCTGGCTGCAAGGGCGGGCTCCAACCATATACCCAGGGCTACCATGAAGTGGTTTTCTGCCTTTTAGGTCTCCTCCCTGTAGGGTCTTTGAAGGTCTCGGTTCTCACAGCGGGCTGCCATGATTCCATGGTTCAGTGCAATTCCATCCTATGAAGGTCGGGATTGTGTTTATTGGCTCCAGGTAATGGCTGGGCTGTGGAAGGCAAAAACCCAACTTCTCAGAGCTTTGGTTTCCTCGCTTGCAAATTGTAGATGAGATCGGAGGTCCCCAAATTCCTCTGCATATGAGAATTACTGGAGACTTTTTCCAAAGCGGCTGCACATCTCAGATCCCAGGCATGCTACTGCCATATTTCGGTCGCAGGATCCAGGAGTCTGTCCTCTAAACAAACCTCATTTGGGTGTAGATTTTTCTGGAGAGTGTGTTGTGAGGAACACTGGGTGAAGTGGTCTCCGAGCACAGTGTCTACTAATCAACCTACAGGAGCCCCTCTTGGGACCACCAGGGCAGAACCCCCTAGAAGGCAGAAGCCTGACTATGAATTAGCCCTACAGGAAAAGGGGTTGGGGTTTTGTGGAGGACGAACTTCATGCACAGAAAGAGTAGGTGGCCGCCAGCACGTGACAAGTTCTGTTCACAGATAACAGCCAGTCTCTTCCCTCAAATATGTTTATAGATTAAACCTCTTGAGTTTTGAGTGCTTCAAGAATCCTCAGATTCCAATTCCATTTCTCCTGGAATATGTTATTAACCAACAGTAGCTGAACAAGTCTGATAGAAGCCCAAAGATGCGTTTTTGAGGGGCTAGGGCGGGGAGTGAGAACATGGACAATACCTATTCTGTGCAAAATGTGCAGGACTCAGGGGAGCCACAGGTTTCGGTCTGTAAGACCATGATGTCAAGCGACATGTAGAACAAAGGGTCAAGCCAGCCAAGGACTGAGGGCTTGCTGAGTCTGGCGGCAAGCAGACTCCTCAGGTTTCTAATTTGGAGCCTTTTAAGTCCCACCCCTTGTGGTTGTGTGGTCCAGGGATAGGAGAAGAGTCTCAAGGAGCGCAGTTACCTTAGGACTTTCCTGAAGGTTCTCCTTCCTCTGCTCTAGGTTATCATTTCTAAGCAGCTATCCTGCAGGGGATCTTCTCCAGGCATGCCCTCTGGCCTTTCACTTTTTTCCCACCACCACACACACATGCACACGCACACACACACACTTTCTCTTGTGCTATGTTCTTCCTGTGTTTCTTTTGTGCTGGTTGGAGTGGCAAATTTTTTATCTGTTGCTTTAAAAGTCCCTTTGGTAGTTCACCCTGTATATTAACTTGTCTCTCCAACCATGCAGCAAGATTCTATTTCTTCCCTTTTGTTCCTTCCCTCAGTTTTCAGTGCAGTGCTCAGAGAAGATATTTTCTATTTGTCAGTCTGCTAGCTAATGACCCCCACTTTTACCTCAAAGACGCCATTTTCCTGATGGCGGGTAAATGAGTAGATCATCTGGAAGGAAGGGAGGGAGGGAACGAGCAGAGAACCAGATGCTTCATGTCTTCCCAGTTCCCTCGAGAATGTCCCATCTCATCAGTCAGTCACTAGACACTTGTCTAGGGAAATTCTCCCAGGCGTGTGGCCACCAAGTTTATTGATTGGCCAGTCAAAGGATTTCCACATTGATCTCCTAGCACTGGAAGTAGGGTGGATTGAGCTATAAGACAAAGCGATCTTAGTCACTTTTGAAGGGTAGACTGTACACACTAGTGGTTTAGAGCCTGGGCTTTGAAGTCAGACAGATGTCAATACCAATTTTGGCTCTACATGTTGCCAGCTGTCTTTTGGTCAACTTCTCAATCTCCACAATTCTCAGTTTTCTTAGCTGGAAAATGGGGATAAGAATAGAGTGTGTGTATCACAGTTTGTTGGTGGGGGTAGGAACCAGGAGTAAATAGATACATGAAATCACACAATTAAGACACTTTACCCAGTGACTTGTGCAGTGTGGACACTCCAAAATTATCAGTCATTGAAGGAACACGGGAAAGGCTTTCCACTTGTGTGAATGTCCAAGGCTCTCCCCACGGCTGCCTGCTTTCTTATCTCACCAACTCCCCCTTGACTGCTTTACTCCCTCCCCCATCTGTTGGTGGACATAATCCAAAGAGCAAGAGAGAGTGTGAGGGGGAACCCCTGGTCTCCCCCTGACACAGCCCCTCTCCAAGAGTTGCCCAATGCCTTTCCTTACAAGCCAAGCCTGCAAGCTCCAGGAAACAGGCATCTCCCCTTCCCTTCCGGTGGTCATCTCGGCCACTGGAAGCCTCTTGGGCTCAGGGCCACCCCCGATTCATCCTGTCCTTCATTCCAAAGAGCCAAATTAAAACTCACTTTTTAATTGAAAATCCCCAATCAGGACAGTAGAAAAAGATTCTCTTTTTAATGGAAACCACCAAACGCAAATACTTGAGCGGATGTGCGGTCCTCTTATCTCAGGCTTTTCTTTCCTGTCTGAAGCAAACTCCTCTTGTGAGACCTTGGGGTCCCAGTAAAGAGGCCTCTTTGCAATCGTACATTACGAATTTGTGCAAAGGGACTCCTTAGTGGACTGGTAAGTGCCCTTAAAACAGATTTTATAAATATTTCAAGCAGGATTTTCTATTAGATTCCATCTTTTAGAAATTTCTGCTGCTAGCTGGATAGCCAGTTTTTCAAGGATATACTTCCTTTTAGTTGAAATCAGTCTCAGAGAAGTGCCTCAGCCTCCAAAGTACCTTCTAAACAGTGTGGTTGACCCAGGAACCCAAATTAAATTACTCTCTGTTTTAATAATGGAAAAGATTCAAGGAACAAAATGGCCCCAGGGAAACTGTTTTCTTGTAGTTTTTGGCTAACAGCAACATTAACCTGGGAGGTAGCTGGGTCCAGAGAGCACACGCGGGATGGAGTTTCTCTGGGCTAGTTCATCAGAGGTGCGAGGACGAAGGCTTATCGGGCCTCCAGTCCTTATCAGAATGAATCTTCTGCAAGCAGAAGGCACTGACCTTCTGGCTGGAGAGCTTCCCTGGAGGGGCAGGAAGGCTCAAGGACAAGTGACACAGAGGGGGACTGGGGATCTGCTGAAGACCTGCTTTCACTTTCCCTGAGGCTCTAGTTCCTGGTACAGACCAAAAAATGCTGTCCTGAAAGGCTTAGCAAGGACACCAGGATACACCAACAAAGGCAGATAAGCCTAACTTCCAAAGTCTGGCATTGAAGACTGGATTTTGTCAGCTGCCTCCCAACTGTCCTCTAGCTCGCCTCCCCTCTTGCCTTCTTCCAATCCATACTCCTTGGCCAGAGAGGGCTTTCTAGGAGTGTGCTCTGGCCATACCCTCCCAGCTCCCAGCCCACTCCCCACTCCCAGCTTCCATTCGGACTAATTTGTATTCGATCCTTGAGATCTCAATTTTGGATGCTTGCTATTTGGAGAAGCCAGATTGCCAGCCCCTTCCAGTCCCCTCTCCTGCCAAGTTTGTGGGCCACCCGGTGTGTGCAGTATGGCGACAACCTTGCTTCCCAGCCATAGTCTACTTCCCCATTCAGATCCCGGAAGACTGGTAAGCAACACTGAGCGGTCAACATCGAGCGGTCACCAGGCCACGGAGCAGAGATCATGACCATTCTGCTCCGGCTAAGGAAAAAACCTGGTGGTGTCAGGCAGCCCTTCGTCCTGCTTTTGGAGACTCACAATCACCACCATTGTCCTTCGAAGCCAATCAGAGGAGGGCATGGGGGAGAAAACCCTTTTGGGGGGGCACAGAAACTTAGCAACCCACTTCATGTTGGCATGAATTTGGGGCCTGGATATTGCCTTATGTGTTAAAGAGCTAATAATATATTTCTTAAAAAAAAAAAAAAAAAAAAAACTAAGTTGATTTGTAATCTGTTAGTGCCCAGTCAATTCCACAGGGCAAAGATTTTTGTCTAGTCATGGTCCTTGAGTCTGAGAATTCCTACCCCCTTTCCCCCAACCGGTCTTGCCTTTGGGACCTGTCCATCACCCTGGCCCCCACTTCAATGGCCTCTGCCTTGAGGCAATTTGAAACAATAGCTTGGTGGGGAGATACCACCCATAATCTGATTTTTCCCAGCCAGCACCTCCACAATAAGCCTGAGTGTCTTCTTTGTCTGATGGAGAATGCTTAACAGGAGGTTCTGGGAAGGCTGGGGATCCGGATTGTAGTTTGGTTCAATCTTATCTCTTGCTCCATCTCCTGCCTCTTTGCCTCTGCTCCCACTGACTTGATCTAAGAGTAGAAAATTCTGCTTTTTCATCCCTGAAAGGCTTCAAGTTATTGGACTCCTAGTCAATCAGTTTAGATCTCAGAGTGCAGACAGACAGAAAGCATGTCTCTTAGCAAAGCTGTCTTTTCTTCCCCCCTCTCTGTTTTAAGATAGGTCACCTTTAGTCTGAGCTGATCTCATTCATGTAGAACCTGACTGAAGGCTGCAGAAAAAAAGAAGAGATGTCAATATTCTGTCTTCCCCCCAAGCATTTCCCCAAATACTGCAGTCTCTACAAGCACATGGTTGGTGTCCTGACTTGGGCAGTGACAGTTTGACGGGCTATCTACCATCCTTGAACAAGAGTCACCACCTTCCCCACCAGGAGGGCTGGGGTCCTCCCTACTTTCTGTCTTTCCTTCCTCTAGCCAACCTGACTTTAGGGTCTGTTTCTCATAGCACACCAGTTCCTGGTACAAATTCTGTATCATTTGGATGATTTCATGACTATATGAAAGAGGACAGATTTCCCTCGAACAATAGGAATTTTGCATTATTTCATTAGAAAGGAGGAAGAATAAAGAGAATGGATGTTGGGGAGACAGCCAGTAGCATTCCACACCATTTTCTTTAGCATTCATACATTCAATGAGCATTTGGTGAACATTTACTGCATTACACATTAGAGAGGCTGAGAAAAACAAGGTGAGTTTCACCTCCTAAAAGCTGCACAACTTATGGAGCTGAAGCTGCACAACTTATGGAGCTGAAGACATAGATATCCCCCAATAAAGTGAGAATGGCCAGTGGAGGCCCAGGGAGTGCTAGGGCAAACCAGAGTTGGAGCGCCTGACTCAAACAGGGGGGTCCCAGAAGATGTGACTCCTCCCCTCACTGAAGCTGCGGCCCATGAGGCTGGGGGTTTTGTCTGTCGGATATATTCATTGCTGCATTCTTCAAGCCTGATATAACACCTGCCATATAGTAGGCACTCAATAAATATTTGTTCACTGAATGATGGTGACCTCTGAGACGAATCTGGAGAGATTGAGTAAGAATAATTACAGCGAAGAAGTCTAGTGTTTTGGGCACGTGTACTATCATAGGTACGGCGGGCAATGATGTCTTCAAACATCTTGGGCATGAGAGATTTTAACCATTCCTCCATGACACCAGCATCTCAATAAGATATGGGAGCGTAGGAGGTGAGTAGAGGCGGTTGCGGGGGAGGGTCCCTGCAGGAGTGGCAGAGAGGCAGAAGGCAACCTGACTGCTGCTCAGAAGGTGAAACCAGACGCTGGAGTAAGCGTTAGTTTGACTCTAAATACACTGGAAGACTTTCAGGAAATGAAAATGAAAAAGCACCATGGCGTCTATACTGGGAGCCAGGAGGAGCCCCTGGTGAAAAGAGGTTTTTTTCTCCCCTGTTCCCCATGCTGTCAGTGTGACCAACCAGTGTTCTATTGTGAGGACTTACAGGAACGGGACAACAAGCCCAGCCGTCCACAGGCTGGCCTTCCCTTTGGAGGGGTTCACCCTCACCCAGGACAGGTGGCCAGCAGGTAATCGGTACTGGTTTATCATCCCATTCTGCGGCAGGAGCCAGGAGAGACATCAGCCTTCTTTCCCACCCATCCGCAATTCCTTCTGAGACGACCTCAAAGAACAGCTTATGGACATTCATCAAAGGGTAGAGCAGAAAGGCCAAAGTGTACGTCTGTTTAAATAAAACATATAAACTGCTGTCAGTAACTTCATCAGAATTCTTACTTTAACCTTAAAGAGGAGAAAGCTGGTCCTTCGAATCATCCTACAGCTTTGGCTGGGATCCTTCCAAGGCTTTACATCAGGTTAAAATCCAAACTTGAGGGGCATCTGGGTGGCTCAGTGGGTTAAGCCTCTGCCTTCAGCTCAGGTCATGGTCTCAAGGTCCTGGGATCAAGCCCCGTATCAGGCTCTCTGCTCAGCAGGGAGCCTGCTTCCCCTGCTCTCTTTCTGCCTGCCTCTCTGCCTACTTCTCATCTCTCTCTCTCTCTGTGTCAAATAAATAAATAAAATCTTTAAAACAAAAAAATAATAAAAATTTTAAAAATAATTTAAAAAAATAAAATCCAAACTTAATCCAGTGAGTCGCCCTCAACTCTTGCACTGCCGGGAACGGAAGTCATCTTTCGAAAGCCCGCAGTTGTTGGCTTTCTCACCAGTGTAAGAAGTGCCTTTGGATACTGCCTGCCCTTTAAGCTGCCGAGGAAGGAATTCCTGCTTGCCTTTCTCTGTGAAATTCTCTTCTTAAGAAAGAAGGTGAGGGAAAGAGCAGATGGAACTGCCCAGTCTATGATGTAGGTAAAACTTAGCACAGTTTCTTTTTTTCCAATTGAGTACATTTCTCAACCTGATATTTTCACACCTTTTGGAGCAGAGTGTGATCTGATAATCATTAACAGATACAATTATTCTTCAGTTAACCAGAAACTATCATAAAGACTAGGAATTATGAACAGTTCAGTATATGTTGGAAACGCTTCTCAAACTGTCTCTTCTAGACAAAGAACCAGGGACCAGTTATTTTTAGAATATTGTCTAAATAGAAATTTGAAGAATGCCTGGGTGACTCAGTTGGTTAAGCGTCTGCCTTTGGCTCAGGTCATGGTCCTGGGGTCCTGGGATCGATCCCCATGTCAGGCTCCCTGCTCAGCCTGCTTGTGCTCTCTCTCTCTGACAAATAAATACAATCCTTAATAATTAAGTAAATAAATAAATAAATAAATAAAATAGAAATTTTGGTATGATTAGTAAATAAATAAATAGCTATTTAACTATAACCATCGTTCAAGTTATTTTCAATTAGGTGTGGCTACGTCAGGTGTGTGTACTGATTTCACTACAACTGGCTGCTGGTCTTTGTGCCCACAGAACCAGAGCAAATGAATCACAACCTGAGTCCTGGGACCTGAGACCAGGATGTAAAAGGCATGCCCAAGGTTAGAACCCTTTGTACAGCCCAGAGTTCCCTGTGTGGTTAAGGTGTGGTTAAACAAAGTGGAGCCATCTGGCTATTCTAATATTGTTTAAGGTCTGACATCAAGAGGCAAATCCTGCCCTTTCTTTCCCTTCATCTCCACAATTATTAGAAAATTTCCCCTAAATCAGAATAAAAGGTCAGCACCACACACCATCCAGGCACAGTCAGAACATCCAGATTAGACTACAAATGGGGATTAAGTTGCTCCGTTTGGGAGAGGATGTAGGTCTAACTTCAGCTTATCTTTCATGGTTGATTTTAAGCAACTTAAAGGCTATACCATTTTCTATCGAGAATTCCCGAACCTGGCTGCACTTTGTAACAACCTGGGGATTTATCAAACAAGCGGAATTTCAGCCTCCAACCGACACCTGCTGGTTTCAGAATACTAAGAGATGGCCTTCTGGACACAGTATTTCTCACATGCTCTGCAGACAGGCCTAAGACAGAGGTCAGTACCCAGCAGTGGGCTGGCCCTGGGAAAGCCCTCATCTTCATGCAAATGAATAACTGTGTAGATTTAAATTCCTGATTTTCAACTCATTTACTTATTATTTATTTTTTTTAGTTCTTGGGTAAGACAGGCAATTATATAGTTTGGGGACAGAAATGTGAGGCTAACAGTAGACCTCAGGCTTAAAGAGCCCAAACAAGCTGGCACATCTCGATGTAGCAAAGTCATAGACCCCAACAAGATAGGTTGGGGTCCCTCTGACCCAAGATGGCAGTCACCACCCTCAACAGGAGCAGTGTCTCCCTCTCCCTCAGGGACAGGCACAGTGCTCTATCTCCTCTGGGCTCTAGGAACCCTTGTCTCTCTGTCACTCAGCCTCCACTACCTCCTATTTCCTGAGTTCTGTACCCTTGCTTGAGTCTTGCCTGATGGCTGAGACTGAGTCTAACAAGGACCGTCGCCTATTGGGACTGTGATAATTTATAGCTTAGTTCCATCCTGCCCATTTTGTCCAAAGCAGGATGGTATAAAATGGAAAGTATAATCTTTCCTCTGCCTCACAACCCTATTCTTCCCGTTTTTATCGGTTCTAATGGTTTCCTTCGTAATTCTGACTAGTGCGATCATCCCCCAGTGTTCCAATTTCTCAACTTTTGACAGTATTTAAGAAACAACTTCATTTCCACTTCTCACACGCCTTTCTCTTGCTAAGATTATGACACATTTTTTCACTTATTCTATTGATTTTGCTTATAAATTTTAATAATATGCATAAAAGTTTGTTTTTGGATACATTAATTTTAGATAACATATCTTGACTTTTTAGTAAACTGAAGAAACTAATAACCTCTCCAGTTCCCTCCACTTCTCCCCATCCCTGAGCCTCATAAATATCTTGGTAATATTTCTTTGGCTCTATCAAGGTTCATTACATGTACATTATGGGTATAATTATACTTCAATTTTCTAGGATTTATTCAAAGTTTGAATCTGATAGCCAAAAAGCAAACCATACTTATATATTTTAGAGTTCCTATTGGGTCATGATTTTCTTGTGTAACTTACAGAGTTTCCAATTTCCTATTAGTTTTCCTGTTGAAAAAAGAAATATGCTTTTTCATTCTCCATAAAAGATGTTGTTTTTTTAGGTTGTTCAAGGCTGAAAGGGGTCATATATTTTCTTCCCTAACATCTAGGAGTGAACATGAGATAGAAGCTAGGCCATTTGGATGAACCAGAGGGATTGAATCTTGATGGAGTGATACGTATGGGACAGCCTGAGCATTTGTGGCAGCTCTGAGATCTAACGGGGCAATATGCAGTGGGGAGAGTACAGAGGTGACAAAAACCATTGACCCCATAGCAGGTGTTCAGTAGTAATGGCGTCTATGTGGCCTAAGTTGGGTCTTGCCTCCTTTCGATTTTGCCCTTTATTCTAAGCCTAGAGCTCTCACATTTTTCACCTTTTCTAAGAATAGTCCAATATTCTTCCAGTAAATACCTTTTTTTTTTTTTTTAAGTTAGCAAAGTTAGTATCCATTGTTTACAACTAAGAACCTAGAATTATACCGACAGTTGGTATGGATAGTGGATTATCAGTGAGCAACAGCTAGTAACAAAAGGGAAGTAGAAGGAATATGGGGTTGGTTATCTGGTCTAGCTCTTGAAGACAGCAGCACTCCTAATGTTCAGAGATGGGTATCTTCATATGGCATGAAGGAATTAAGCCACTAAAATTAGAATAAAGTTTTCATAGTGCTATAAGACCAAAGCAGATGAGATACTCATAAAGGTCCAACTTGATAAGAATGACTAGAAAGTTATTAAAAACAAGACTTTGGGAAACATGGGGCACCTGGGTGGTTCAGTGTTGTAAACCCTCTGCCTTTGGCTCAGGTCATGATCTCAGGGTCCTGGGATAGAGCCCCTCATCCTGCTCTCTGTTCAGCGGGGAACCTGCTTCTTCCCCCTCCTCTGCCTGCCTCTCTGCTTACTTGTGATCTCTGTCTGTCAAATAAATAAATAAAATCTTAAAAAAAAAAAAAGACTCTGGGAAACAATCTGAGGATTTGGGGTGGGGAGAAGATGGGTGAGCCCGGTGATGGGTATTAAGAAGGGCATGTATTGCATGGAGCACTGGGTGTTAAACACAAACAATGAATCATGGAACTCTACATCAAAAATTAATGATGCATTGTATGGTGAGTAACATAACATAACATTAAAAAAAAAGCAACAGAAAACAAAAACCAAAAAAGAACAAATAGGAACTCTAAATCCAAGGGACAAAGGCCTAGAATGACCCATTCCTAGACTTCGGTTAATTCACAGACCCAGAGTCTGTTGAATGGAGGGAAGGCTGGCTGGGATTCTACAATAATATTACAAGGAACTTCTGTACAGCTTCCTCCTAGTCCTCCCCAAGGAGACTGTCACTTACTACAGCAACTGTACCCAACTGCCTCAGACCAGAGTCTCTTGAAAAGAGAGCATGAGTCAATAGCTTTTTGGGGGGAAGTAAAATCCCAGGGTAATGGGAGTAAGGTAAAAGGGAAGCAAAGAGGGAAAGATGACAAACATATGCAGTGTGGCACATTACTGCTTCATGACGTGGTGCTAAGGGGGCTGAAACCCAACAGGTGTACCCAAAGGGATCAGACCAAGGGGATCCTCCAACAACTGTGCCTTGGGACAGGCGATCAGATGGAGGATTAGAAAGGAAATTTATCTCCTATCCCCTGCCTCCGTTGGCTGGTCCGTTGGAAAGTTAACTCCCCTGGACTTCCGGATTGTATCCCTGGCTCCTTCTGCAGCTGTTCCAGACTGGAATCCTCCAAACTCACCAGAGTTTAGAAGCAGTTGGAGGAAACTTGGATTCTAGATGTACCCCTAAGTCTTAAGAACTATGTGGGACTATACATTGGTCTGGCCAGCCCAGCTGAAATACGTGAAAAGGGCTGAAGGACCAGGATATAGATGAGGCCAAGAGAACCCGAGGAAAGCATAAGATGTGTACCAAAACATGGAAAGTAAATGCTCTTGTATACTGAAATGATTAGACGATGACTCCAAATCCCGTTAATTCCTTGGGATCCAGAATATCCTTCTGGCCAAAGTAGGGATTTCTGAGTTCAGATAAAAAACGGAATTTTGTACTGAGTCTGCCTCAAGGTAAAACACTGATTATTTTCCAGCTCTTGAATATACAGTTTGAATGTGTGTTTTTGGAAACCCACATTACCTCCCTGACTTATAAGATAAAATAGAATAACCCTATTTTAGTAGGGAAAGCCAAGCAGAAGCCCCAGGCTCTCCTCCTCCCCACCAAAATAGCCAATCAAATATTATAAACTTAGGGGGATCACAGAAGTCAGTACCACCATCAATCTGTTAAATACGATACTGATTGTCATTTCTAACGTATCTGCCATTGGGGGATGACAAGCTCAGTAAGTTAACTTCAAACATGAATGATATTCTCGATGTTGTCTTCTCACTGGAAAAAATCACTTTAGTCCCTGAAACCTGGTATTACTAGGAGTCTAGTAAAACTAGAGTCTGGGAGTCTAAACTAAAACTAAAAACTAAAACTAAAACTAAAACTAGGAGTCTAGTAAAAACCTTTTTCTTTCTTTCCCAACCCTGCCTGCCAAATATCAGAATAGTTTGTCTTTACTGAAGGAGTTAACAGAACCTCTAAAACCTCAGAGATGATACATCAACCATGCAATAATTTAATCTGTGGGCACCCTCTCTGGTTCACCATTCCACAGTATACCAAATTAAAAATATTGTGCTGATAAGACCCTGAGAGCAGAAAGTAACAGGTGCCCTAGTTTACTTGTTAAGATATTTGTGTCTCAGAGGAGTGAAAAATAAACCCTATAAAAGTATAGGGAGCTGCCATCTCAGTAAAGGTTCTGGGGCTCTGTTAGCTTGAGGCATCTTGGACACCTTCTTGCTCCTTTGGCCCGTTATTACTGTGCTCATTCAATCCCTTAATTATACCACTTATTAAATAATCAGTTTTGGAAAGGCTGATTTCTGGAACTGCTACATGCATGTCTGTCCACCTGAGATGGCTTTTTTAAAGAACCCTCTGGGGCTAGTTACACTATATTTTTTTGGATCCCATAGTTTCATGTTGTTTTAGTACACCCTTGCTTCTGTATTTTTCCCACATGGGCCCCTCTAATAGGGAGGCTTGCTTTTATCAAAGTAGTCAAGCCAAGAAGGCAACAGAGACAGCCTACCTGCATGACAGAAATCACAATCCCAAATCCCATGCCCCATAATCATGTGTTATATATATCCCTTCACCTTTGTGATGTTCCTTGGTTAGAAGCAAGTCACAGGTCCTGCCCATACTCAGAGGGAGGGAATTACACAAGGAAGGGTCTGAATTCCAGGACATGGAGGTCATCGTGAGCCCTCTCAAAGCCTGCCCACCATCACAGATCAAATATGAGTTTTCTCTCTGGAACCTTAGTAACCGTTTGTGATCACTGTTGCCCTGATAGTCCATGAGGATTTGTTTAGATGTGTGTCTTGTCTCATTAGTCAGGCTTGTACTACTTATTTCCTTATATTTAGCCTTGGAAAATTTTCTTCGATTATTTTCCTGTTAAATTTCTCCTTTCCATTTTGAAGACAATGGGTCTTCCTGAATGGATCATTTAGGTCACTTTCTTGTATTATTTTTCTCCTACTTGAGCTGTCATGGATTGAAAGAGGGGAGTTCAACTCTTCTTATGTTACAATGATCCTTTATATTTCTGAATTTCTACTTTCTTGATGATAATACTGTTATTTCTGTACTGAATTTCACCTCACTCTTTATCTTTATTTAACTAATTTTGGCCTTAATTCCCCTTGTCTGAACATCCACTCCTTTTTTGCTTTTATTTTCAGACTGTATGTCTGCACAAAGTTGGGTTTTGCTTTATTCTTTTTCCAAAGAAATTTTAAGTTTTTACATTCTTTTTCTTTAGAATGATAAATGAGGCACACATATTTTTAGCACAAGGAATATGTTGAGTTTTAGACTGGTCGTATTATTATTATTTTTTTTAATATTCTTTTTTTTTAAGATTTTATTCATTTATTTGACAGAGAGAGAGAGATCACAAGTAGGCAGAGACGCAGGCAGAGAGAGAGAGAGAGGGAGAGGGAAGTAGACTCCCCACTCAACAGAGAGACCGATGCAGGGCTAGATCCCAGGACCCTGAGATCATGACCTGAGCCGAAGGCAGTGGCTTTAACCCACTGAGCCACCCAGGCACCCTGAAATGATAACTTTGGGTAATAGTTTTGGTTCTCTATTTTTTTAATTCCTTATAAGCAATGACAAAATCAACCTATCTCCACTTCTTCCCTAGCCTCCTTCTTTCTCCATTTTAACCTGATATTAGTCAGTAACATTATCTTTTCCAGTATTTGCCTTTGTCCTATTAAACAGTATATTTGACTCCCAGGTATGGTAGAAACTTTAACTTTCCTTTGTTAATCAATGAAATTAGTTTGCCTTTCATTCTCTTTCTTTTTTCCCGTTTCTAATGTTGTTAGTCTGACCACTTCTACATGGCCAGACTAATAATACATACATCTGGCTTGTCTCTGGAATTCCCACCTGTGATTTTTTATCTTGATTTTATGGGTAAGTATATTTAATTTTCACAGAATATCACTTTTCCAACCTGTTCTCAGTTATCGCTTGCTTGGCCAAAGTCCATTCCCAGTAGTTTCCTTGAGGAGATCTCACAGGGACAGACCCCTTGAATGCTTGCATGCTCAAAATAGCTTAAAAAAAAAAAAAGAGTTCGGGGTACATAGCAATTGTTATATAATTGTTAGCTGGGATTATTGTTATTATAATTATTTTCACCTTAAAGGTCATGATGGATTTTTAAAAAATTTTCTTTGTGCTTTTGGATGATTTCTGGGAAGAGGAAAGTGCTGACTTAACCATCTTTCCGCATTATCCTTCCCTTTTATCATGTTCATTTTCCTCAACATCTATTGATCCTCTGTTGTCCCTTCGCATTTAAGAATGAAAGATTCAGGTGACGAATATGAATGGCTCACGTGGGTTTCTTCTGCCATTTCAGGTCTTCCTCGGTCCTGAGAACCACGATGACCTGTCCGGGCAGGTAGGCAGGACATGGCGGACTGTGGACTTCCCTTCACGGTGTATTCTGAGCGGTGCAAGTCCGGCTTGAAATCATCTCTCTCAGAAATCTGAGTCCATTCTCTGACCAATGCCAAAACAAGGAGGGCCCTATTCTCGGGCATCAGCTTCCACTCTGGGAACTCTAGGCCCTTCTAAGCAGATTGGCTTGATTTCTTTGGAGAGCATTTCCTGTATTCCACCATTCAACCTGGAGATAAACATTGCTGCCGCTGCTGGGCGTGGAGGAGGCCAACAGTGCAGCCATTCACAGGCTGTTTGCCAATCAGCCCCCAGGAGCAGGTCTGACTGCAGGCTCTGTGTGAGTAAGGGGGCGGGGCCGTCGCTCTGCAGGCTGCCCTTTAGGGAGGAAACAGGAGGGCAAGGAGGTGCACAGAGGAGTCTCTGGGAGTCAGCAGGGGCCCCAAGTGGGAGGGGTAGAGCGGATGAACCAGAGGGATTGTTCAGATCGTGGGCACGGAGAGAAGGAAAGGGCCAGCGCTGGGATGCTGGGACTCTTCATTAAGGTCTAAACTAGGAGGCAAGATTGCGAAAGGGAAGATCGGGGAGGTCAGAAGTATGGACAATTGGAAGGAAGTTGAAAGCAGCATGTGTGGTGGCTTGTAAACGTGGCTGTAAATGTTGTTAAAAGTGTCAGGAGCTCATGTTTTCTTTGGACGAGGCGTTGTTTCTGATTTGGGGAGGAATCAGGCAGATCTGGGAGCTTAAAATGGCCAGGGTGCTGTGCACTCGCATATCTACATACTTCACATGTGCACAAGACGGTGCTTCTCTCTTCCTGGAACAATGTTGGGTCCCAGATGGTTCTCTATACATTTTGGCTGAATGGAGAGATGGTTAAATGTCTCAAATATCCTTTATTAGTGGGTGCAACCGCACAGCACATTCTCTCCTTCCATTTGGTTCAGGTCTTCCAGGTAAATTAGAAGCCAACAGAGTAAGATAAGAACTGGGGCCCCAAAGAATTCTAGCTGGCACTCATGGTTCGGATCCTAGCTGTTTGAAAATTCACAGAGGGCTTTAGAAACCAAGAAATCTCCTTCTAATCTGGGAAGTGTGTGTTTTTCTTGAATTGTTCGAAATCAGCCTGGACCCCAGTAATGCAATGGATCAGAAAGATTAGTCCATCATCTGTTTTCATCATTGTTGGCATTTGTAAGAAGGAAAAATATCATAAAGCCAGGCAAGACATTTGAGATTTATAAATCAGTCATTCATTCTCCCTGTGAGCCATTTTTCTTTTTGCTCTGATACATCAGTAAGGTGCGCCTTGGGAGGGTCCATTGTGCCCCCGAATGCTAACTGCTTATGATACATACACAAACTTGTGCGAGTAGCTGGTAAGTTTTAGGTCCTTTTGTTTTTCTTCAGAGCTTTCCAAAATATTCTGTGCAACGTAAGTTCCATAAAATGTTTTATAAAATGTAAGGTTTTATAGTGTAATATATTTATATTAGAGAAACAGCACTTTATTTATTTTCCTCATTGAATTTTCTAAAGCTCATTAATATGTTAAAGAATCAGAATGACAATGTGGAAGTCTGTTTGTTTAAATAGGAGTTTCCCAAACGTGAGCTCTTTTTTCTCTATACAATTCCTAGCATCCCCTAGATTGCATGTGGGGCAGGCTTTTTACTCTAGAGCCCGTGGCTCTGGTCCAAGCACCCACTTGAATGTCGCTGAGGACCGCATCTGGCCTCGTGGGTCAGGCTTCCTGGGCTCTCTGCCTAATTCTGAGAGACACTTTTCTGATGCCCCTGAAGACAGCTTGCTCCAGACCATTCCATCTCCTGAAAACTCTGGCCAGTGGCTGTTCACCATGGAACTGACATGCTGGTTGGTAATGGATACCAGTTCCCTTGCTATTCTCAGGGAAGTGGACAATCGCCTTTCGAATTCTCCAGGCCTCCTGTGAATAAAGTATCTCACATTTTTAAGAAGCTCTTATTATAAAATATTTTAACATCATTTGACAATGTCAACAATCTCACTTTCTAAAATATGACCAAAGATGTATTTAAATAGCACTTCTATAATTTTCCTCTTCAAACTTCTCTAGCACCTAATTTGTATTTCTCTTATGGTACTTAACATTGTCTATATTTAATTATTGTCATTAAGGTACACCTTTTTTCTTATCTATTTTAGGCTAAATTACTTATGACTTTTCATCTATTGTACCCCTGAATAAAATTTCAAGTCAGGTTTTATACAACAAGGGTTCAATAGATGCTTAGTAAACATTTAGCTAATATTTATAATATCCTTATGAGAAAGACGTGCTTAATAGTGTCTTATTTGGAAAAATGTCTATTCAGATCCTTTACCCATTTTTTAATTGGGGTATTTGGGTTTTTGCTATTGAGCTGTATGAGTTCTTTGTATATTTTTAGCTATTAACCCCTTGTCAGATATGTGGTTTGCAAATATTTTCTCCCATCCCGTAGCTTGCCTTTTCATTTGGTTGATAGTGTCCTTTGTTGTGAAGAATCTTTTTAGTTTCACGTGGTCCCACTTAGTTATTTTTTGCTTTTATTGTCATGCTTTTAGTTTCAAATCCAAAAAATCATTGCCAAGACCAGTGTCAAGGAGCTTACCCACTATGTTTTCTTCTAGAAATTTTATAGTATCAGGTCTTCTGTTCAAGTCTTCAATTGATTTTGAGTTTATTTTTGTGTACTGTAGACAGCAGAAGTTCAGTTTCATTCTTTGCTGTCCAGTTTTCCCAACACCATTTCTCGAAGACACTATCCTTTTCCCATTGTATATTTTTGGCTCCTTTGTAAAAAATTAGTTGACCATATATGGGTGGGTTTATTTCTAAACTCTTTATTCTGTTCCATTGACTTGTCTTTTTTAAATTTATTTTTTACTTTTTTATAATTTTTAAAATTTTTAATAAATATATAATGTATTATTAGCCCCAGGGGTACAGGTCTGTGAATCTCCAGGTTTACACACTTCACAGCACTCACCATAGCACATACCCTTCCCAGTGTCCATAATGACTTATCCTTTTCAAGCCACACTATCTTGAATACTATAACTTTGCAATAGGGTTTGAAACCAGAAGTGTGATGCTTCTAGTACAGTTCTTTTTCAAGATTACTTTAGCTATTGGGGGTCTTTAGGTTCCATATGCATTTTAGGATTTTATTTTTCTATTTCTGTGAAAAATGCTATTGGAATCTTGATAAGGACTACATTAAATCTGTCAATCATTTTGAGTAGTATGGATATTTTAACCCTATTCATTCTTCCAATCCATGACTACAGAATATCTTTTCATTTATTTGCATCTTCTTCAATTTCTTTCATCAGCGTTTTCTAGTTCTTGGTGTACAGGTCATTCACCTCCTTTGTTAAATTTAGTCCTAAGTATTCTATTATTTTCGACGTAATTGTAAGTGGGATTGTTTCCTTAAGTTCTTTTTCTAACAGTCCGTTGTTAGTGTTTAGACATGCAACTGATTTTGGTATATTGATTTTGTGTCCTGCAGCTTTACTGAATTTGTTTATTCTAACAGTTTGTTTGTTTGTTTGTTTTTTGCTGGAGTCTTTCAAATTTTTTATATGTACTATCCTATCATTTGCAAACAGAGACAATTTTACTTCCTCTTTTCCAGTTTGGATGGTTTTTTTCCCTTGCCTAATTGCTCTAGCTAGGATTTGTGGCACTACCTTGAATAAGACTGGTGAGAATGGACATCCTTGTTCTTTTTATTTTTTTCCTACTTAGTGGACTTTATTTTTTGAGCAGTTTTGTGTTCCCACAAAATTGAATGGGAGGTAAATAGAGATCCCTTATGCCTCTTTCCCTCCACACACATGCACAGCCTCCCCCATCTTCAACATTCCCCGACAGAGTGGTACATTTGTTTCAGTGGATGGACTTACACTGACAAATCATTATCATCCATAGTTCACAGTTTACATTAGGCTCACTCTTGGTGTTGTACATTCTGCAGCTTTGGACACATTCGTAATGACACGGATCCACCATTACAGTATCACACAGAATACTTTCACGGCCCTCGAAATTCTCTGTGTTCCACCTCTTCATCCATCCCTTCTTCCTTCCCAGCCTCTGGCAACCACTCGTCTTCTTACATAGATGTCATCTTTTACATTGTGGGAGTCACTGAGAGTCTAAGAGAAGAACGCATGTCATCAGATACAGTCCTTGAAGGCAGGAAATGTGTTTTTTTCTGCATTACATTTTCTGACTGGTGATACATGGCACAGAATAGGCACTCAGTAAATATTGATTGGATATTTTAGAGAGAGCCGTTTTCTCGGGGTCAGTCTTTATCTGCAAAAATAGTTTGTAGGGCACCTGGGTGGCTCAGTTGGTTAAGCTGTTGCCTTCAGCTTAGGTCGTGATCTCAGGGTCCTGGGATCGAGTTCCGCATGGGCTCTCTGCTCTGAAATGGGAAACTGCTTTCCCATTTCTCTCTCTCTCTCTCTGCTGCCTCTCTGCCTACTTGTGATCTCTCTGTGTCAAATAAATAAATAATATCTTTTTAAAAAAGTTTGTAGACCAGACTCTGCTAGATGTGAAACGCTACCTGAGAACATCAGATCCCCCCTTACCCTGTGTTACTGGTCCTGTGAGCAGGACCCTCCTTGTCCAACATTATTTTCCCACTGTCATCATTTCACCCTCACTGGACTCTGGAGTGCATAGGAAAGCAGGAAAGAGAGGCCGGGCAGGGATCGTCTCCCGGCTCCAACTCTGCCTTTCTCTCTTGCCTTTTGTGCTCCACAGGCAGACAAGAGCCACCGACCTTGAACAAGCTGAGCAAATTATCTCCTGCTAATGAGCTTAATTACCTAGTTCTCCATTGAAGATAAACTTTAAAATGTTATAGAGGCCTTTAGAAGCCATTTGTTGCACTTGCAGGTACTTGACGCAAAATGGTAGGACTGTTCCAACCTCACACAGCCCAGTCGCGTGACGGGCAGATCATGAGGCTGGTTGCTCGGCGGCCTCCTCACACCTGGGACTTTACTGGATTTCCACAAGTGGTCAGGCAGTTAGTATCCCTCTTTTACAGATAAGAAAACCAAGTGGGTGAGTCACTTTGGCTTCTTTCTAGTACTTGTCTGCTTTCCTTCTGGTTATATAATGTCCTTTTCACCCGCACTATAAGAAACATGGTAGTCCTTACCATGGGGACCTGTCAGTCATAAGAGGCTGACTGGATGAGAGAGATGTCACTGGGAAGCAATGACAATTTTCTTCATATCTCCAAGGCCTGAGGGAAGCAGGGGCTCCAAGTGTCCCACTCTCTACACACACCATCTGTTGATAACTCTCTCCTTCAGTCTCAAAAGCTGCTTGGTTAATCAACCTCTCATTTCTTGGACACTTAGTTCTCATCCAGCATGAGCTGGACTTTGGAGAGGTCCCATTCTGACTTGCATTAGCGTGGGAATCATCTGGAGAGTTACCTTACTCGCTCGCTCGCTTGCTTGCTTGTTTCCTTCCTTCCTTCATTTCTCCATTCCTCCCTTCCTAAATTAACATATTCATCAGTGGATTGTAACTTGCAATTTAAAAATCACTGCTATGAAATTAATAAGGCAAATGCAGTTTATCTTGAATACCGACTTCGACTGATTGACAATGATAACATGAAACACTATGGTAAGAAAAGTTTCTGAGATAGAATCTATGCTTGTTGGCAAAGAAAGGGTAATCTATTAATCAGGCCTGAAATAAGTTTAGAAGTAGTAAGTGGCAATCCACATGGCAATTATTTGCCAGTTTTTGTTATGGCAGAATTATTGGCCAATTATTGGTGAATGATCTAAGACATATGGGAAAGAAGGATATATCTTTTCAGTACAGGTCAGGTGTGACAGGCAAACAGGGATTTCAGAAACACTACAGGGATTTGAATGACTCAAAGTTCTTCTATGCAGGTATCAGTACACAGAATCAAAAACTGGAAACTAGTTCTCAGTTAGATTTAGGGATGTCAAGAGTGAAGTTTCCCAAAAGAGAGTCCTTGTAGACCTCAATGTGCACATGTCAGAGTAGGGCCAGACCCAAAGGAATTTCCTGGTAGCACCACAATGGCAGATGGGTGATAAACCCACAGATGGTCAGCTTCTTTGTGAAGCAAGCTCTGACCACATATTCTCCATGGGGTCAGCCTAACTCAGGTGATATTGAGGCCCCATGGACAGTGTGTTTTAATTCAAGGAGGCCTCAGCCCAGGGACTGTTGTGTACTTCTGTGGAACCCCTGAGGTGGAAGAAAGGCAAGAGAGAAGAGCCACCTGGAGAACCGGGAAGAGCAGAGTCCTCAAGCAGTGTGCTGCAGTCTCTGAGCAGGGGAGGAAGCTTTCTCTGAGCACTCTGCTTGGCAGGGGTGCCAAAATGAGGAAGCCACAAAGAGAGGAAGAGCAGTTGGGACTGGAAGGGGGAGAGGAATGAAACTCCTTAAAAAATTCATTTTGTCAGGTATTGGGAATAAAAGGCTAACACATACAGTGGTCAGTGGTTAAAAAAAAAAAAATCAAGGAAGACAAACAATGTGAGAAGGAAAATGGCAGAGAGAGTCTTTGAGCATATGGGGGATGTAGAGATGTCACCTCCCGTAGGAGCTGATGAGCTGCCCAGCACATAGTACAAACAGAGTGTTGAGTGTACAAGACCGGAATGCGAAGGAAGCTTCATAACACCTGCAGGAGCAATGCTGACTGACAGACTCTGGTCTGCCCCACTCCCACCGGAGCCCATCTTACCCTTGAGCCCATCTTCTCTTCTTCTATTTCGGGATGCATACCCTATTCAGTAAGTATTTGCTTTGAAAATGGATATTCACGATCAAGAGCACAATCGGGGAACACAAAACACTGACCTGGGATTTGCTGAAGCAACCCTGGTAAATGCCAATAATCATTTAAAGTCAAGTTAAACACAAAAGACCAAGCTACTGCACGATCCCTCAGAACCGTCCGGGGGAGAATAATTTCAGAGAAAGCCCAAAGCATTTTCATATTGAGATGCTCTGTTTGCTAAAGCTGTCATCTGTGACTGAACACCCTGGGTCAAGGAGTCACAGAGATAGTTTTGGATATATCCATGGCTGTCACTCCAAGCCCTTTGGGGAGAAATCAAAAAAGTGTTAAGCTTAGAGCCACTTGGGTTTCTTCTAAGGAATGTTGGGAGGCAGGTTGGTGCCAAAAGTCTTCATTTTGTTCTCTCTCCTTCTCTGTCTCTCTCTCTACTTTTCTTTTGCTCTCCCTGCTTTTCTGCTCACTTGTCACTTCTGTATCTTCTCTTTTTCCTCTGGTACATTTCATCAGCCCACATCTCCACCCCAAGCCTCACTTCCAAACACTGACAAATATGTAAAAGCAGAGAAATGCAAATGATTGAGAAGGACCATGCCGGAGGGAGAAGCGTGAACCTAATTTTTAGTGGGAAGGTTTGATGTTCAACAGTTCAAACAAGAGTCATGGGAGATCTGGTTTCCTAGTTATGTTGCTCAAGCTGGTACAAAGTGGGCAATAAGGAGGAAATGTGGTGCTCAAAGTCACATGAAATTACCACCTTCGTTCCACTATTTTGAAGTCTACATGGTCGGAGGCTACCAAGGAGCTGATTCTAGGAACCAAGCCAAATCCAGTCAATTAAGAGAAGTCAGGGAGTGTTTAAGATCTAGTAACACCATCTATCATTAGAATTGAAGAGCTCAACAGAGGATAGCCTGGAGGCTCATCACAAATTTTTCTTGACGTTGGAAAAATTGGCTTAAGGGAATTAAAAAAAAAAAAAGTTCCAAAGGTTCTTGATTGGAATTTTAACACGTATAGTGCAGCTTGATTACAGCTGGAAAGAAGGAAGTAACTCAAATAAATTCACATTTTCAGCTGTCTAGCACAGCAATAAAGAATAAACTGCCAGAGAACTCATTATAGGTACAGAGGACAGAGATGGGTTTGTAGAGATGGTGACCCACAGAGAAATTTTGCCTGTAGCGGCTAAGGGTTGTTACGATGCCTTTATTTTCAGTTTGTAGCTGTGTCTACTTATATTTCAAAACCCTTTTGCAAAAGAAAAATTAAGAGACAACTATTACATGTTCTGTGTTTTGATGCCACGTGGCATCACTATCTAATCATACAAAAGTGAGGTGGTCTGTCTCACCTCCACTGCCATCACTAGGAAAGAGAATATAATGCATCAAAGCACAGGGCAATCTTCCAATGCAGCTCCAAAGCATATACATAAATGGGTTGATTTAACTCTGGTTTCAGGGAAGAAAATTCTATAAAGCTTCTGGGCAAATAGTTGAACAAGTGGTAATCATAGTAATATTTTATCCATGGTAATGCAGCAAAAGAATGGAGGGTAGTGGAACTCCACCTGTTGCAAAAGCAAACCATATCTCAGTTCCTGTATGGTCTTCTAGACCTGTATATGGCTAGGGAGAAGAAGGGAGGGGACAAGTACTGACAGTGAAGCTTAGTTCTAGGTATGGGGAAAAAATAAAATTTGATTTGTTCTCCTATGCCTTCTTCTTCATCATGTCATCACATAATGTGGCTCTTTCTTCTACTCCAAGAAGCCCAGCCTTGGTCACTGTCTGCCACCTCTAAGGGGCATCACAAAGATCTATGCCTACCCCTTCTCTCCTACCGTACTCCAGGAGAGGGGTTTTCATAAGGTTAGAGGAGATCCAGGAACATCTGTGCTATGTGTTATCTTTGGGGATTTATTCTCAGTCATTCTCTCTCTCTCTCTCTTTCTCTGTCTTGCTCTCTCTCCATACAGTGAGGGTTGAAAGGCAAGCATGAGGCTCCATCCTGCTCAGGAAGTCTTAGGATGGGTGGCTGAGTAGATTTTGCTACTTCATCCTCAAAAGAGAAGTTTCTCCCACCATGCCCACTTCCTTTCATTTGCTTTCCCTGTGCATGTGGCCAAGTGTTGAGATCTTGAAGGCCAAGGTTTGGATTTGGAGTTAGTGTGGTGGGACTGGGGTCTGCATGTAAAAGGACGCAGAGAAGCAGCTCTTTGTACTCTCCCCTAACTCTTGAGGAGGCTATCTGAGGATGTGGGCAAAGACCTGTAGTCAGAAACAAAGTAACTGAACTTCACTGGGATGCTTTGCTCATTCCTCCAGGAATCTAGCTTAGAGAGAAGTAACTGACCTTGCCACTCGTCTGATCTCTTCTCCAGGATGTGACAAACATGCTTCATGCCCAAACCCTTTCCTTCCATTGACTTCTTCCCTTCTCCAGGGTTGTAATGTTCCAGCCTATTCCTACCCCACTGTCAGTCCCAGCATGGCAATGCTTCATGAAAACCACAAGTCCCCATGTGACAGTTTCAAGGAGAATCTGCTCCTGGCCTCTCTTACCCTCCACTCCAGTGGTCACCTCTTTTCTGAATTACTATACCATCTTTTTAACTACAGTTTAGGGAAGGGATTACTAGTGTGTTTGTGTCCTCTATTTATTTTCTGTTTATTTCAACCTGGTAAATTATATTATTCCTATTAAAAGTCTAGGTATTCCTAGAGTGGTGAGCTGGACCATATCCCCTATCTCCTCCTGGTGCCCAGCCAGTGTCCTACACACAAAAAGTGTTAGTAGTATTGCTGACATCTCTGGACTGGGAAATAAGGAGGTAGATCAGATGATTGTCACCTCCTTTCTCTAGTGGAGCAAGACCCAGAGCAGACAAGGGATACCATTTGTGTACTAAGCAATCACCCACGAGCCCCACTGGAGGGGGGGAGGAGGACTTCTCAGAGGCCACGTCCTGAGGTACAGCTATATGCTCTGACATGTCCAGTAAAGGAAGAGAAGAGCTGTGACTGGGTCCTCGGAAATCTCCTTCAAGTTCTTAGACCCTCTACACATTTGCTCACCTTTTAAGGGTACTCTGGCTCCAAAGGGCTGACCATTAAAGAGTTAGTGCTTCAAGCTAATGAAATCCAGACCTTAGATCTGGTAACAGAAGTCTTGCTCAGAGACTATATTACTTTTCTTGGGCTGCCATAACAAAGTGCCAGAGATTGGGTGACTTAAACCACAGAAGTTGACTTCCTCACAGTTTTGAAGGCTTGAAGTCCAAGGTCAAGTTATCAGAGGGTTGATTTCATTCTTCGTCTTCTCTCCTTGGCTTGTAGGTGGCTGTCTTCCTCCAATGTCTTTACATGGTCTTCCCTTTATGCACATCCATGACCTAATCTCTTCTTATAAAGATACCAGTCATACAGAATTAGGGTTCACTTCTATGATCTCATTTTACCATAATCACCTCTATAAAGACCCCGTGTCTGAATACAGTCAGATTCTAAGAAACTGGGGTTGAGTCTTCAAAATGGAGATTTTAGGGGACACAATCCAACCCATAATAGAGACTCTGGGCAATGTTGTATTTCACTCAATTGAATTGTATTCAGTTCCTTCAACAAGATGTTGAACACCTACATGGCACCAGGTTCTATTCAGACCCTGGGGATCTGGCAATGAACACAACAGACATTCTGATGCAGAAAGACAATAAGAAAACTATGTGGTGTGTTGAATAATCATGCAGGCTATGGAGGAAATTAAAGCGTGGTTGAGGTATTGGGGGTGTCATCTAATCCACACACCCCCCACCTCCAGGAAGAACTGAGTTCAATTTCCTAACAAATTGAGGAGGAGCAGCAGAGGGCAGGGGGGAAGGATGAGATCAGAAATTCTCTCTTTGTGAGTCTTAACTCCTGCTTTTCCTCCTCCCTGCCCTGGTCATCTGCCTCACTAATACAAGGACAAGGTCACAAGGAGCTCTGTGAGCAAGGCTGTCGCTGGCTTTCTGCAAACAAGGACCACTGATGGAGAAACAGTTCAAGACTCTCACCTCTGGCTTGGGAGATGAAAGCTCAGTCATCCCTGTGGATGAAAATCTGACCATCTTTGAATCACCTTACCAATGAGGGCAGACATCAATTGTAGGCTGATTATGTACCAGGCACTGTGCTGGGCCTGACCTCATTCATCCTCCCCCAAACCCAAAGAGCACTATTGTTTTTTTTTTCTTTTTCACATTTACAGATTAGGAAACTGAAGCTCAGAGAGGTTATGTAAATCGCCCCAAATCCATCTGATACAAGAGAGTTTTAGCCTCCCTTAGCTCCTGTGCTAAACTGTCTGGGGAGGGGTGGGTCACTGATGGAGACAGAGTTGCAAGTTCCATGGGCTTCCTAACACTTTTGTCCTCAATTAAAGCTGCCAGCAGAACATCTTCCCAAGGGACTAATAAATCTTATTTCCAATAAGCGACTGCCAACCTTAAAACATGCAAAAATTATCAACATAAATTTTCCTAACAATTGTAACTCATTACTTCAATACAAGGCATGAACTATTGCAGTCTGCCCACGGTGATGAGGAAAACACTGGGCATGAACCCAGCAACAAGGTCTTTGACAGCAGCATGAAATATTTTACAACAGTTCCAGAAGTTTCGCTGGTTGTCCCTATTATAACAAGGTCTTCTTGAGCACATCTCTTGCAAGGAGCTTTAACTTATTGTTCTCCTGGTATTTCAGGGCCACCCAGGAGCAAGTAGACCACATATGTAGGAAAAGTTCTTGTTTGAGATGTTTGCTAGCTCAAAGGCATTCCAAACTTTCTCTAGGAATTCTTGGTCAATGTTTTAAGTTCTGGAATTGCTGCTGTGAGCACTATTTCAGCCACAGAAATCCAGAGCCTCCTCTTTTCTCTCAAAGTAAACCTTTGCTTTGGGGATCATGTCCTCTTTTGCTCAGGGTAATGACCAGAGTTTAGCTAAAAGTCTAATGTTGGTAGATAGCTCTGCTTATTATATATACCAAGCATATTTCATATGGTTTTAGTCATTTGGTTGCCACATCTATGGGTTTCCAGTCAATATCCTTTTTTTGGATATTTTCCTTATTTATTTTAAGGAGTTCTTTATATATTCTAAATACTAATCCCTTGCTAAATGTGTGCTAGCAAATCTATTTTCCCCAATTTGTGACTCATCTTTTTATTTTATCAGATAAATGTTTTAATTTTAGATTTGGATTCTTCCATTTTTCTGTGCTTTTGATGCCTTAAAGATTATTTATAGACTGCATTCCATATTTCATACTCTACTGACAAAAATTATCCATACTTTTTCTAAAAGTTTTGTTCTAGATTTCGTATTTTTAAAAATATTTTATTTATTTATTGGACAGAGAGATCACAGGCAGGCAGAGAGGCAGGCAGAGAAAGAGGGGGAAGCAGGCTCCCTGCCGAGCAGAGAGCCCCATGCGGGGCTTGATCCCAGGACCCTGAGATCATGACCTGAGCTTAACCCACTGAGACCCAGGTGCCCCGATATTTGTTGTTTTAAATGTATTTTTCAAAGGGAAAATTAGCTGTCATAATAAAGAGGTATCTGTCTTTGGAGCATATGATAACTTTTCTTAAGAATGAGAGTTCTTTGTCATGATGGCAGTGATGCTAGTGTTGTGTTGCTGAACATGTCTCTAACTCTGGAATCTAGCTACATCTCACTTGTGGGGCAGTCTGTCTCTTTCCCTTCTCACTCTACTAAGTGATTAAAATCTCAATTGTTTAAGCATCTAAGAATACTAAAAACTTTTCCATCATATTTCCCTCCCTAAAGCTTGGCATATCTTTCGGTCTATTTACTATCTACCTATTTAGGTTACGATGTTGTCATACATTGTGTGTATATCTTGATAACTGATTTTTTTTTTTTTGGTACCTTGTCTCATATGAAACAATATCAAAATTAATGTAAGTTCTTAGAATCTAGGTAAGCTAACCCACAAGGGGCAACCCTGTTTTCGTGGCATAGAATGTTAGAGTATTAGAATGTGCTAGGTTAACCTGTGCCACCGACAAGTCCAGGGGGCTTAACTCAAGTTCATTCCTGCTCTTAGCAGGGGTCCAGAACACACCAGGCTGCTTCAGACTTAGGACTCCACCATCTCGACACCAGGTCAGCTCTGTCACTGGTGAAAGAGCAGCTGGAGAATTGCTCTGGCTCTTCTATGCTTTTGCCTGGAAATGGGACATGCCACTTCCACTGGCAGCTCATTGGCCAGCCCCTGTAACGCGACCCCTCTAACCTCATGGGGGCTGGAAATGTGAGGGAGCAGATGGACTATTTGGTAGGCATCACAGGAGGCCAGCCCGAGATTAATAGACCATTCATAAAATTTCTACCTATGTGATGGAGTATTCACTGCATCCGTTGTGGATGTTTTTGAGTTCTCCTTAAAACTCACAGGTCAGGGTGCTCTGAGCGCCAGCGCTAACTGGGAAAACAGGCCTTTTTGAAATGAGGGGACAGGGAGGAAGTCAAGAATGTATCAGACACACAGGAGAGAACATGTTCAGTGTCCGCGATGGCTTCGATTATGCAGGCTGTCGTTTGTCCGTGGGAAGAGGTCAATACTGAGACGCAAAATAAAGCAAGACAAGGAGACGATTTCCGAGAAATTGACGACAAATAATAAATGTTTCAAGTGTGAATGGAACTCAAGGTCTCTGAAGAAACTGCTCGCTGAGAAGCCACCAGAGTGATTTATTGACAGGCTAGGAAGTATTGCTGACACCATTAAAATAGTTCTTTGTCAGGAAGCCCTCTCAAAAAAAAAAAGGGGGAGGAGAGGGCCAGGCCCGAAATACACATGCTATTTTCCCAATGACAAAGACATATGAAAGAAAATTAGAAGAGGTGATCCAGCCCCCGTGTCTTTATGCATTCTGTAAAAACTACCAATAAGTTGGTATTTGGGACACACACACACACACACACACACACACACACACGTGGAAATAAGCCACTGGTGATTTTTAGAAAAAAAAAAAAAAAAAGTTGTAGGGACAAAGGGTTTGAAAAGTTCCCACTGACAGAAAGTACAGAAAGGAGAGCAATAATTGTTTTCCAACCGCAGGAGATAAAATGCAGATCGCGAGGGACGCCTGACCTTCCGGCTATGCCTGTATCAAGCTCAGGAGTGTGGAGGGAAGCAAGTCCCAGGGGAGGAGGAGCCAGAATGCGGTGGCTGTATGCAAAGTGGGAGCCATTGTGGGCCACCGAAGAGATAATAGATGGAAGTGGAGAGCAGGGGAGCAAAGCGGAGTGATAAGCGATGCACGGTGAAGAGGGAAAAAAACCAGGGAAGGCTGAGATAAATCCCCCATAAAGAAGTCTCCAGCAGAGGCCAAGAGTTCTGGGAGGAAATTACCTGAGGGGCCAGAGCCTTTGGGGAGCCTTGCGACTCCAAATTTGTTGGGGGAAAAAATGTGTGGCTGGTGTCAAACAGTCCGCATCCCAGGCTCCGCTGATCACAGAAGGGCCACCATGCACCGTGTCCTTGCCCGGCGGGGAGCGCGGCCCCAGCTGTTCCCCGCGCACATCTCACTGAGCCCACGGTGATAAAAGTTGGAGAAATCACAAATCGTAAATAACAGGTCGCGTGCAGAGCGTACTCCGTGCCAGGCCCTGTTCTAGAAGCCTGACATGGGACATCTCATTTCAGTTCCCTGCTGGTTCTCTCTTCCCCATTCATTCGGGGCCCCGATTTCTTCGCCTCTAAATCGGGAGGAGGGGATGAGCCCCGGCATGGTATTTGAGAGATAAAGGGAGACAAGAACTTCCCGCACCTCCTGTTTGCAGGGCGACCCCTTCTCAGTTGGCTTTGTTGGAGGATCTCTACACGTGAGGGCAAAGAAGAGGCAGAGCACTTGGGAGACCGGGTCGGGGGATGCCACTTCGTCTAGACGCGTCACTCTGCTGTCTCCGGCTTTGCGGGTCAGGTCACCGGTCCTGGGCTGGACCTCAGGCATCAGGGAGGGCAGTGAAATTGCCAGGCTGGCTGCCGCTCACACCTGCAGAGTGAGAACTCAGGCGTCCTCATGCCTCAGGAAGGGAGGGTTTTTTTGTTTTTTTTGTTTTGTTTTTGTTTTTGTTTTTACCAGGGGACCGGGCTGAACCTCAGGGCAGGGTGATCACCTTTTATTTCTATTTTTTTAATTCATTTATTTTACATGTGAAATGATTTATTTGCACCAGATTCTGAGAATAAAGACAGCAAATGAAATCCTTCCATCATCCTGTCATTCTGCATTTTAAAACAGAGGGCAAAGGTCAGTACAGAGACCAGGAATCTCGGCCAATATCCCCAGGGGTGCTGAGTGAGAGGCAAAAGTTTACAGGACAGCGGTTAGGTGTTTCCAGTGACAAAGGGACAGTTGGATGCAGAGGTCCCACACCTGTGCTGTTTTCACATGAGCCCACCACCCTCGTTCTGGGGCATCAGGGGAGTCGTCTGTAGGACTCTGGACTTCCCCAGGTGAGCAGATGACCCTGCTTATTCCTCCCACTGTCCTCATTCTTAAGTCTGAGGGTCTGAAGTCTTGCAGCGTTTCCCTCTGGTAACCCGGAACAGGCTTCTGGAACTTTAGCCCCACACCCTTGGTCTCCTGGGGTCAGCGCATCCTGTCTGCTTCCCTATTACACCTTCCATTTACAGCTGCGATGGTCCTTTGCAATAAAGGATCAAGAAATGGACCTGTGCTGCCAAATGCGGCATCATTTATTGTGTCCTGATGCAAAAATAGCTTTCTTGGGCTCAAACTGGCCAAAATTCTCTCTCTTATTTGTCGTGTTTTTGTTACCATCAAAAGACCAGGAGGAGGGAAGGCTTTCTGGAAGCCTGTTTGTCTCTGAAAATCAGTCATTTCACAGAATCCTCAAACCAAGAGAAAAAAGAGCGGATCAGGAAGTCCAGGCCCCGTCTCCCAGCAATGACTTTTATTCCAGGCCCGTTCACTCGGGAGCTGCCATTGTGATTAAGCTTCCCATGTGGTCTTAAAAGTTACTCGCGCCCCACTGCTGTCTAAAGTCTCCAGTGCTTGTTAGGAAAGGGTAGAAAATGGACCCCTCCTTTTCCCACTGAAATGTGGGATACTACAGACTTTCTGGAGAGCAAAAATCCTTAACATACATGCATGAGTTTGAACCCAGCACTTCTATGTCTAGAGATATATCCAAAGGAAATCGAATCATTGCACAAAGATGAATGGACAAGTATGTTCAGTAGAACATTTATTGGAATAACCTAAAATGTCCAATAGTAGCGACTGAATAATAGGACATACTAGAATCAACAGTGGCAATGTATATACTTACTTTTGATGACATTTTTATGTACTATGTGGCCAACTGTTTATAGTATACTGAGAGAAAAATGAGTTACAAAACAGTATCTAGGGTACAGTCCCATGTTTACACACACATGTGCCTAGAAAAACTTTGTCACAATAAATAGCAAGATATCAGTATTGTGTTATGGGGATGGGAAGGTGTGATATCATTTTTTTCTTTCTAGATCTTCTGTTTTTTCTATACTAAACAGGATTTTCAAAAATACATTTAAAAAGCAAATCTCATTCTTTAGAATTGTTTAGGTTTCTTCTCCTAAATCAAGGTGGCATCATTTTCTGAGCTATCCCTGCTAGTGAAGGAGAAAAGAGCAATATTTCCCTATTTACTAATTTTTACTTTACATAGATTGCAGTGAATAAGTGTGGTTTTGAAGCAGAAAAGTTGTCACAAAGATTTAACCTGAACGGTAGGTGTATATGAGAGAGAGAATAAGCTTAAGACGGGAAGAATTAACCCCTTTGCCTTGTGTAATAAATGTAGATCATCATCGATCGATGTTCCTAGTCTAAGCATTTAGACTAAGAACCTAAGCATTTAGACTAAGAACTAAGTAGACAGTAACTTAACTTTTTATTCCCAGGTCCTAGCCCAGTGCCTGACATTTAGTAAAGTGCTTCATTCATGTCCCATTTGACATGTGAACTGACCTTTGAGCCTCATGTATTTGGGCTAGCAAAGCGATTGGTTCTTGCCCATCTGGAAGGTCATGGTTTCTGTAGGTCAACAGCATGGCGGGGACAGTGGGACTGGTGGATGTGATATTCAGACTGAACTGGATTCAAATACTGGTTCGACCCTATATGAGCAATTTGATTCTCTCGTTCCTCTTCTGTAATATACAAATGATATTATGTAATATACAAATGATATTATGACTGATCTTGCAGAATTATAGTAAGGATGAGAATTAGTGAATTCCCTTCTTTGAAACCCCTTCTTCTGTATTTCATCTTAAAGCCTTTGAAACTATATTTCGTCACTGACCAGTGTTAAAAGCCACCCAGTGCAGCCATCCTGTGTAACTCAAGGTTCAAGCAGCCTCGTCTTGAATAAAAACGGCGTATCTCGGGCTCAGTCGGAGAGTGCTGGCTCCCAGCTTCCACCGAGGATATGGAAAGAAACTGTGTTTAGCAAGAACCGGTGGATTGTTAAGTAGCCTTATCTCGGTTCAACATCTCTCTGTAAATAAGTCAAGGCTCAGAGCGGCCCCATGCAAGTGCTAGCAATGTTTGAGGCCTTAAAATAGCAAAGCACTTTGAAGAAACCCATCTTCCTAATGGAAAAAGAAAAAAAAAAAAAAAAAACGAATCCAGAGGAAAAATGACTGTCAGTTATTTATATATAGTCCAGGTTTCAGCATGTGACAAAAGTGATCATTGCTGATTTACAATTCCCCTCAGAAATTAGCTTCGCGCATCACGTTCAAGGAGGCTGAAGATGAACAGAGCTGCTGACCAGGTGGCAACATCCCAAGTCTTCTCTCAGGGTGGCTATAGGGCTGAAATTCCCCTCCACCAACAACTTCATTAGACATACATAGGTTTGATCTCCACTGGTATCGCTTAAACCAGTGATTTGTCCAAATGATCAGAATGGCCACGTCAGGAGAGGCTGGCAGCAGAGTTTGTAGAAAAATCTACCATAGTCTTGTCTTTGCTTTTATTAATATGTTTCAAGCCCAACAAACAAAAAACACAGAAGGAAAAAAAATCGAGAGCTGGTGTGGTTTCTATAGTCAGTGGGTCCCAGAACAATTTGACTCATGAGATTTTTCACTGTGTGAGTGAGTGTGCCTATGAGTGACCTCTCCTTTCTCAGGCTGAGTAGGGGTGACGTATCTCATGCAGCCAGATCAAAACACCGAACCGCCCGATATGTACAAGAAAATGCTCCTCTGTAGTATATCATGAACCAAGACGGGTGGTCAGGCCCACTGAGGAACATCCTGGAATGCTCACCTCAAATAATTTTTTTTAAAGATTTTATTTATTTATTTGACAGAGAGCTAGCAAGAGAGGGAACACAAGCAGGGGGAGTGGGAGAGGGAGAAACAGGCCTCCTGCTGAGCAGGGAGCCTGATGCAGGGCTTGGTCCCAGGACCCTGGGATCATGATCTGAGCCAAAGGCAGATGCTCAATGACTGAGCCACCCAGGCATCCCTCAAATAATTTTTAGATAATAGAAGGTATAAGTCAACCTATCAGTTTTCAAGGTAAATAATGAATTCTGGAGTCCTAGAGCTACTTTGCCCAGGATCCTGGGCGTTGGCAGCACAAATGTCACGGTGGTGAAGCTATCTTAGTCTTACTGCCTCTGGCCCTGGCTGACCTGTAATGGAGAAGTCAGGTGAGTTCTTACAAGAAAGCAAGTCAGCAAGTGTCTGCACGTGCTTTCCCAGGAGAATGCTTCCCTGGTCCTTTCCAACTGGAAACAGCCTCGAGTCGCTGGCAGAATTGGACCAAAGCTCAGGATATCCAGGACAACTACTGATAATAAGACCAATCTGGGACCAAGTCAAGTGTCTGAGGATGTTCGGTCTCAGGTAGATGGTGACAAGGGGCCAGGCGGGGCTTGGCCAACTCCCACGTGCTGCTGCTGCTTCATCAGGGACCACGTGAGCCTTAGGTACCTTCCTTCTTCTCTTTCTTCCCCGGAGTAGTCAAATGGGTCGTCATACCGAGATGGGGGGCAGGCCAGGCAAACAGAGGAACTCGGAGGTTGCCCTGCAAGGCGAAAGCTGTCAGTTATTCTAGTTTATGTCCCCCCTGCATTTCTAGCAGCAGGACCCTCATTTCCACGAGACCACTTTGGTGCCATGTTATGTGTTCAAATAATTTTTCCATCTTCTCTGAACAAGAGAAATGAGTGCAAGTAAAGAGGGAGGAGGAGAGGGATGGGGGCGAGGACAGAAGGGAGACTGGAAGGAAGGAAGGAAGGAAGGAAGGAAGGAAGGAAAGAAGGAATGGAATCACTTTGAAAGTTGATTTTTAATCCTAACTGGACAATTTGTTACAAGTAAATGTACCATCATAAAAAGAGCTGGTCAGTGCTGTACAGGCAGGTGATTCTAGTCAAAAGTGACCTATTTTTAAAACCTCGGTTCTCTGAAATTGTGACGCTAAGTGTGCGAACAAGGAAGGTACTCACAGGGTCTATGTCGCTACTCCATGGAGCACTGAACATGGCTCAAGAAGGCAGTAGCTTGGGGCACAGAGAATCAGGGCCAGAGGGAGACCTTACCGCCCACCTCCGTGTGCCATCTCCTTGGAAGGAGTGGCACATCAGAGAATGGTGGGGACATGAACTCTTTCCCCTGTGAGCAAATTCTCACAAGCATGAGGACATGTTTGAAAACATCTTGTGTTCATTTTCTATGGCTGTGGAACAAATTAGGACAAACCTTGCAGCTTGACAAATGCACATTAATTATCTCTGTTTCCATGGGTCAGGAGTCCAGGCCCCACCTAGCTGGGTGCTCTGGTTGGGGTCTCACAAGGCTGCAATTAAGGTTTCAGCCAGGCTGTGGCCTCATCTGGAGGTTCCCCTGGTGAAGAATCTGTTCCCGAGCCCGGGATGACTGAGAGCTCGGACTTGTTGCTGGCTCTCCACCTGAGGCCTCCCACAGCTCCTCATGTGTGGGCTTTTCCACCATTACTTACTTCATCAAGCCTGGGAGGAGAGTTCTGGCTCCAGTGTGCTAAGACTGGGTCTTTTATAACATGCCATAATCACAGGGGTGCTAGCCATTACCTTTGCCATATTCCGTTGGTTAGAAGGAAGTCACAGATCCCACTCACACTAAAGGGAGAGCATTACGCCAAAATACGCACACCAGGAAGTGGGCATCATTGGGGATCCTTTTAGGGCTTACCTGACACAGGCCTGGAGCCTCTTCCTGCCTTGAGCTTCACTCTCACCTTATTGGCATCCTCTCCTATACTCCTCAATGTTCTTCAGTAGGGTGACCAACCATCCCAGTTGGCTCAGGACTGTCCTAATTTCAGTTCTGGAAGTCCTGCTTTCTGAGCAACCTCTCGGGCTCAGAAAAGCTCGACAGCTGGTCATCCTAAGCAGATAATGGACCCTCTTTAATTTCTTTTTGATCAGTACCAAGGGCGAAGGTGAAACCAAAAAGGTTTCATCCACAGGTGGGCAAACTGTTCTCCCAGCAGCACTTGGAGGTCCACTGAGTTAACGGAGGTAGCAAGGTGATGCGACTGTGTAGGCTTTTTGGCCCTTTCCTGGCATTCTACCACCAAGTAAACCAGCACTCCACTTGCTCATACCCCGTCAGATTCTGTGTCATTGGCTGGGTAAAGTGTGGTTTCCATGGCCAAATGCTCATCTCACATATGAACAGGGTGGTTGAGGCATCCTGAAATCTCGCCTCTTGATTTGTAAGCCAGAATTCCACAGCAACATGTTGGTGAGTGAAGCATTTCTTTGCTGTGTGAGAGGCTGGGGAGAAAAGTCTTGGTTCTATTTTTGTTTGTTTTGTTTTCTTAAGAAAAGACTAAATCCTACCCATAGGGAGTTTCTAATCAAAGTAGTGGAGCCCTAGATTGGGGTTAGGAAATACTCAGCCTGACAGCTCTATCTGACTTGAGTAGTTACTAAGAAGTGAACACGGTGGTTTCAATCACCTGGAAATGGGCAGATCTGCCCTGGTACTGCATTTTATTTCAAAACAACACAGGTTAAGTGGGAATCCCCAAGGTTGAACACACTCAGCCTGTGCCCATGACAAGGACTTTCTGGTCTTTTGGTGTAAAACACAAGCCAGGACAAATTGACCTGCTGCAAACAGAGTTCATAAAAGCTGAGGAGAGGCAAGATTGTGGAAGTCCTAAAAAGGTTAAGGTAAGATTTACATGGGCAAGTAGAGTGGTGGCTTCAGACTGCATTAAGGAAGGTGGTCAGTTTACTATTCAGCACGACTCTGCCTGCTGCAACCAGACCCTGTTGTATAAACCAGTACGATCAAGCAGTAACCCTGTATCTGCAGACAAGAGGAAGGTCCGATCTATTTTCCCACCTGCCCAACCAGGCAGCTTTCTGTCATTTGAAACCACAGACGAGGTAGCTGATGAATGGATCTGATATCTTGAAATGATAATCTCAGAGCAGTTTGATTTGCTCTACCACTATTTCCTCTTTAACCCCAAACGGAACCAGGGGTGTTCTAAATAGGGTGATGGACATAACACCTCCAGGAGTGCGAAGCTATTTGTCCAAGGCTGTTCAGCCAAAGAGTTTTGCAATAGGACCTCATGTCCTCAAAGTTCTTGACCCATTTGTGGGGTCCTAAGAACAGCCACACTTGTCAGAACCCCTCTGAGACCTCGGTTAAAAGATTTTGTTCAAACAAAAAGGACATCAGGATACCAGCTGTATAGACTGGCAGGTAAGGGTGGAGGACTCTGCATTCTCTTTTAGAAAATTTCAAGGAGGGGCGCCTGGGTGGTTCAGTAGTTTAAACCTCTGCCTTCGGCTAGGGTCATGATCTCAGGGTCCTGGGATTAAGCTCCGCATCGGTCTCTCTGCTCAGCTGGGAGCCTGCTTCCCTTCCTCTCTCTCTGCCTGCCTCTCTGCCTACTTGTGATCTCTGTCTGTCAAATACATAAATAAAATCTTAAAAAAAAAAAAAGAAAGAAAGAAAGAAAGAAAATTTCAAGGAAATGCTTTGCAAAAATATTGGACATTTCATTTCTCATCATTTTCCACTGAGTTTTCCATAATGTGTTTTCAAACATGTGACAAAGAGGTTCCTCAGCCAAGTAAATTGGTAATGCTGGATTAAACAGAACTCAGTGAGACAAATTTATTGTAGAGCTTCTCAGAGCCTAATTTAATGTAGCAAAACTAATGCTGACTCATAATTGGAATCACCTACAGAGGGTTTTGTTTGTTTGTTTGTTTCCAGGGAAATTGTCTTTTTTAATAGCTTTTTATTTTGTAATTACTAGTAGTAGTAATCACTAGTACAGTACTAGTACACTAGTACACTAGTAGAGTACAGTAGTAGTCACTAGTACAGTGAGTTTTAAAAGTAAACAACAGGTAGAAACTCATTAAGTAGTACAGATTTCCATATACTCTTCACCCAGCTTCCCCCAATGAAAAAATTCTACACAAATATTGTGTATTGTCAAAACAAAGAACTTGATGTGGTTATAAACAACACTGACAACTCAGTTATGTACTTTATTTGGATTTCATGAGTTTTTACATACACTTTCTTTGGTATGTGTGTATAGTTCTACAGAATTTTACTGCATGCATATATTTGAGTAACCAACACCACAGTCAGGTGGTAGAACTGTTCCATCACCACAAAGAAACTCCCTCATATCACACCTTAAACAGCTTCACTATTCCCCCAGCCTTAATCTCTGGCAACCACAGATCTTGTCTACATCTGTAGAATTCTGTCAGCTTGAGAATGTTCTATAAATGAAATCAGGCGGTAAATAATCTTCCCGGATTGGCTTTCTTCATGAAGGCCTCTGACTTTGAGATCCATCCAAGTTGTTGTTTATCAATAATTTCTCCCTTTTTATTGCTCTGTGGTTTTCCATTGTATGGATACACCACAATTTATTTATCCAGTTAGCAGCTGAAGGATATTTGGTTGTCTCCAGTTTTTTTGGCTATCACAAATTAAGTTTGTATGAAATGAATATATGTATTTTTATATGAACAAAAGTTTTTATTTTTCTAGGATAAATGCCCAGAACTGTAATTCCTGGGTTATGTTATTCTGCAGATCTTTAAAAGACTCTAGGTGCCTACTTCTCTCACAAGATGCTGAACTGATCACAGATGCACATTCTCCATAAGTAGATCTCATTAAAGTAAACAACGCAACCCAGGCGTATACCCACATCGACAAAGACAACGCGAAGGAGAAGCAGAAACAGACAGGGGTTTTCCACAAATTGGTTTATTGGAAGAGAAAAGTGGACATGGGAGGGACAATTGATGCAGCAGAATTGAGGAAGCCTCTGACTAGATGTGCCATGAAGAAAGAGGCAATGAACCCATTAAAGCCTGGAGCAGCTGGGGAAGGCTGAGGGAGCCTTGTATCTCACCAGAAGTCAACACGGATTTCAGGGAGCAGAGGAGAAACTTAAATATGTGTAAACACAATCAGAGAAATCAGATGTATTTCCTGCATACATGAGGAAAAGGTGATACATAAAAAAATGACCAGAGAGCAAGAAAAAAGCTCTTGGAACTTAAAAATATGATTGTTAAAATTTAAAAATCTCTGTAAAAGCCTCAAGAGAAGAAGTTGGAGAAATTATCTCAGAAAAGATTTTATAATCAAAGAAATAAGATAAACTATAAGATGAAATAGGATAAAATATCAGAGATGTCAAGTATTAATTCAGGAGGTCCAATATCCGATCAATGAGTTATCAAAATAGGGAACAGTAAAAATAGAAGTGAGAGCTTATTAAAGAATTACACAAGAGAATTTCTTTAGATTCTTTAAATACGAAGGCATCAAGTACCAAGCATAATGAGTAAGAAGAGTCTCAACTAGACACATTTGTAAAACTTCAGAACAGAAAGAATAAAGAAAAAATTCTTAAACCTTTCAAGAAAAAAAAATCAGAAATAAGAATTATATTGGCATCACACCTCTTATCAGAAACACTGGATGCTCAAAGACAATGGGTCAATGCCTTTAAAATTCAGAGGCAAAATATTTTGAATGTAGATTTCTATACCCAGGCATATCTTCAGTTAAGTGCTAGAAATAGAGCCTTTTCAAATATGCAAGTGTTCAGAAGTATGCCTCTTACATCTTTCTATAGGATGTTTTTAAAGAATATATGCTAGTAAATAAAAGTGGTTAAACCAAGGAAAAGGAAAATGTGGAACCCCCCCTGCCCCCGCCAAATGGAATGTATCTGAGGGTAAACAACTATGAACAAACCCATGAAAGAATAACCAGTCTAGGCTAGAGCAAAATGAGGAAATGAAATAAGTTTCTAGAGATAAAGGTAATTAATAGACCAGAGATGATGATTAAGAGCTTGAAAAAAATTGAGGAAATTCTAACGGTGAAACATAGAAAGGACTAATTCAAAGTTGTGTCTATAGGAATGAATATATATATATATATTTCTATCACAGTAGTCATATAAAAGCTTTGATAAGTTCTCACTCTCACTGAGAAGGAAACACGAACCCAATACAAGCAGGCATTCTGCTCTAACATCACATAGGCATCCCTGAACTATTTCATGGTCTACAAAATTGTACATTAAAAATAATAGGGCTTACGGGAAAAATAGGGTTTGGCTGATGACTCAAAACTTGTGGAACTTTGTAACTAAAGCACTAACAAAAACACTGGCAATCCTAAGAAAAATATTAGCCCAGTTATCTATTTGCTGACACCTACAGCTAGAATCAGAGTGAGTGTCTCTTTAAACATTAAGGTTCTGCTTCTCTTTGCATATTGTCTGTCCTGAAAGACATTTACATCTCATAGTGGTCAGGGCCATCAGAACTAAAACACACAATCCAGGGACAGCCTTCTTCATTAACCTGTTTGTTTTTTTCTGCTCTTTTTATTTAAGCCGGGGGCCATGTCTTTGCCAGGAGACATTTGTAGCTCCTCCCTTGCTACTTAATACAGAAGCTACTAAATCCACTTCTTCTTGAATGAATGAGAGGGGCCACTCCACAGTGTGTGATTTCTTAAGATCTTTATATAATGTCAAGGGTTTCCTCCCTAAACCGGATTGCTTCAAGTACAAATTTGCCCGAGAAACAAAAACTGCCCATGAACGATTACGATTTCTGTGTCCTGACACGGTCCCCCATTTTCCAGTGACACTCGCACAGAACAAAGTGTTCCTGGCTCTGCAAAGAACAACAGTGACGTGAGCATAATAGTAGAAATGCTGTTTATTGGTCTGCGACTTTTAGAATCAGCCTATTGACAAGCACAGTGCCCCACCCTTCCCCCCAGGGCCACCTTCACCCTAACACTGCAGAAGCCACAGATAGTGGGGGGGGGGATGGGCAGGAAACGGAGGTTTGAGTATGCTGCTCCCTGGTGCAGAGCTGGGGTGACTGAGGAGAGTAATCTGCTCAGTTTGGGAGAGGTGGAGGGGACGAAGTGGTATAAAGGAGCCAAATCCTCATCGATTGTAGACAATATCCATAAAAATAATAGAAATGTGTTATAGGACACATGATGGTAACCATCAAAACAACTAGAAGGAGGAAACTGAGTTGGTTTGGGGATAAAAGCCTAGAGGAAGAGCCAAGAGGGCGAGGAGGCAATTAAATTACTGTTGCTTTTCTTCATAAGCCTTTCTCGATTATTTAACTTTTTTCTCTGAACCAAATGCACGTGTTAATATGATAGAAATAAGAAGCCATGAACTCTAAAAAAATTGTTCTTATCCCATCCCTACAATTCAATGAGCAATGAGAAATTCTGATTCTTGTAGGGCCAAGACTTTGTATTTGGAAAAAGACCCCCAGATAAAGCTGTTGCTTTTCATTAGAAGTTAAGTATTATTGCCCTGGTCTGGAATTTGTGATTGTCCAGAATCTTCGATAATAAATACCTTTGGTTTTATGATCAAGACTCTTGACCTCCCATCATGGGAGGCAAGAATTTATAGCTCTTTTCTCAAGAGAAAGGATGGGTAACACTAACTTATGGATGTGCCCTTGATGGCTCATCTCACTAACACATGCACGAAGGTGTAGGTGGTATAGGTTTGGGCCAAACTACCAGGCCCATGTAGGCTCTTGCTTATGAAGTGAGCTCTATGGGGTGACACTCATGCAAAGGTCTCTGTGGTAGCAAGACATTGGAGGTACCCCTTCTCCTTTCCAACAAATCTGCCAAAATGGGACAAGTTGGAGTGAGCAGAGAAATGAGAACTCTCTGAGGCAAGAGTTTTTAAATTTCTAGGCAAGACAAATCTGATGTCATTTATTTCCTTGAAGCCTAGCAACCAGAAGGTCCATGAGGTACCCCAAACCAAGCATATTATGATAGGAGAGACATCACCAAGCCTATGCCAAGATGGAGACCATGACCATGGCCCCAGGGGATGTTCTGACAGAGATTCTGATGACTATTTTCTATGACAATGTCTCTGGAAAGGCAGTGAAGAGTGGTGAACACAGGACCAGATTAGGAATCAGACTTTCTGGATTCCGTGGGAACCACAGTGTTCTGTGGGAAGAGAGGGTCTTCGGTGTCCCTGGTATATTAGCCTTTAGCAAGGCCTCCAAAACAAACATGCATCTTAAATTTAAAATAAATTAATAAATAAATATCTAGAATGCAAAACCAGCTTCAAAATATGTCTCCCAGGTGCCCCGTCCAGAATATCGGCCCCCACCATGAGCTTTCCCTACGTGAAAACTCTGAAATGAATTACTACTCTAGTTAGGCTTAGCTTTGCTTCCCATTTGCAGTATAGACTTTTCTCTTTGTTCCTCAGTTCATTCATCTGTAAAATGGGACTGGGGAAGAGCATGAGTTAATTGACCCTTAGTATCTCTTTCCAGCTCTGACATTCCAGGATTGTGTGCTCTCCAAAGGTGAGGAATGTTTTGAGACACCCCCAGTTTCCATCAGGTAAGACAGCTGAAAGCCAGCTAAGGATAAGGTGAGAGGCATGTCTTCATGTATTCATACTCCTGAAGCCTCAGGCTTTCGAGGAGGTACCCCTTCTCCTTTCCAGATAGATTTCTGTCTTTCTAGGGAACCGAAGGTGAGAGCTGCTCGTCAATGTGGAGGCTTCACAAAAGCACAGGAACAAACATAGAGTTCTTAACAAATCCTCTATCTCCCCAGAAGTGCTTGGCTGCCTGTGGGGAGCAGGCTCTCTGCTGACCCAGATAAGCAGACCCGGGGCTCTGTGATGTCGGCATGAGGCACTTCAAGGTGTCCTTCTCCACAGGACATCGGGAAGCTGGGCGGCCTTGTCCAAACACAAACACGAAGGCAGTAGTGTCCCTACCTAGACAGATGCGAACACAAAAGAGACTTTTCAGCTAATAAGATCCTCTGGTGTCTGTAGCTCTAAGCAGGTAAGGTCATTAGAACCCTTCTTTATAATACATTTTTTTTTCCTCTTCATTCTGATGGAGTAAAAATAGGCTGAAGGAAGTGATTTTATTTCCCATTTAAGTTAGTTCAATGGGAGGTAAATTTTTTCTCTGTCTGTGTCTGTGTGTGTGTCTGTGTGTGTACGTGCAAGAGATGGGGGAGGCCTGGGGGAAGGAGAGTTTTGAGATGATGCTATTGGGTCCCTTGGCTAAAGAAGAAAAATGTCAGGCTTGAAATGGTTTCCTCTGGGGGCTGTTTGTGGAATCAAAACGCCTCTCTGGTTTGCAGTTCTGAAAACCACTACTGTGACTAAAAAAAAACCCACTTTCAATTTAGAGGGAAAAAGGCTACAGCTCCTGGAGTCCCCACTCGGCTGAGGAAAATGCTGCTGGATGGAGTGAATGCCACGGATTTGGATTTCAAACACCAGCATTGATCTCAGCATTGATTGGGGTTGTGTTGCTGATGGCGTCTGAGCTCCAAGCCCCTCCTTGTCCCCCAGGGGAAGAGGATTGATCACAAGATGTAGCTATGAAGCCTGGATGGAAGAGGAAGGACAAAGGGGTCCAGTCCCATGAGGAGGGAAGGACCCCAACATGCTCTTTCAATAAAGTAAAATTCTGCAAATCAAAGTCTCACCCTGAGCAACTCCTACCCCCTGTACTTTGTCAACACTTTTCTCCTGGGAAGGCTCAGTGCTTTGAAGGATGCTTAGGTTAAATCTCTATTTACACCACCACCAGGAGAGGGGCATGGGGATAAATGATTAATCCTCCTTCCCTCCTATACCTGGGACCCTGTACCCACTAGGTTTCTTGATCTATGAAGATCTATGAAGACCACTCTAGGCACGCAATCTGCCTGTTTGGTTCCAGAATGATAGGCTAATGAATGATTAATCTATTCAGCAAATATTCTTGCGTGTCTACTATGTGCCAGGAGCTTGGGATGACTCAGTGAACAAAACAGACACAGATCTTTGCCCTCAGGAAGCTTCTACGCCTGTGGGGGAAGATGGATAATAACGAATAAGGAATAAGAAAGAAACAGTAAGAAAAATAAGAAATAGCAAATTATCATACATTCTAAAGTGATAAATGCTATGGAATAGGCAAAGAGTACAGTTGAGTAGAAGAAATTGGGAAGACAGAATAGAAGGTGCTCTTGACTATGAGAATGAGAACTATGAGAAGGTGACAGTTGAATAAAGACTACAGGGAAGGGAGGGACTCAGCTGTGCAGATATCCAGTGCTTGAGCTTCCAGGGAGAGGAATTGCTAAGTGCAATGGCCCCAGGGGGTAGACTACCTGGGTGTCTGAGGAACATAAAGGAGGCTGGTGTGACTAGCTCAGGGTATACTGCCCGCAGGTGGCCGATCCTGGGTGATAGATAAGATCAGAGGGGTCCATAATCCTATAGGATATTATTGGCCATTGTAAGATCTTTGCCTTTTATTTTAAGATAAATGGAAAGCCCCTTGAGAATTTTAAGCATGATCTGAATTAGATTTTCTAAAGATCACTCTGGTTGCTGTATTGAGAATAGAAGGCAAGGGTAGATCAGAGAAATGGATAGGCGAAGAGAGAGAATAGAAGCAGCAGAGGTGGAGATAGTAAGGGTTCTGTTTCCAAATATAAGTCTGGAGATTTCCTGATAGATTTGGTGGTAGTCTGAGGTTTGGGGCTTGAGCAGTGAGAGAGCTTAGTTCCTCACAACTCAGATGGAAGGGAGGTTTTGCAGGGGAGAATATGAGTTTTGTGTTATGCATGTTGAGACTGAGGTGTCTGTTAACAGATATCCAAGGGGGAATGCTGAGTGGAAGTCTGAGGTTATCCTGTTGGGAGATATCTGAGCTTTAAACCTAAATCTGGAGGTTGTTTGCATACATTTGATGTTTAAATGCCATGAGACTAGATGTGATCACCAAGGAAGAACGGCACTGGATCAAGGGCACTCTTGGGAACAGGACCTTGGGACATTCCAATATTAGAAGGTTGGGGTGAGGAGAAGACCAGCAAAAGATCTGAGAGAGAACAACTCGAGAAGTAGGAGTATGTGGGGTTCTTGGAGCCAGGGAGAGGAACGTATCAAAATCATTTGATTCAATTGCTGTGGGGAGGTCAAGAATGATGAAGACTGAGATGTGGTCATTCTTTTTAGCAATGTGGACATTGCTGGTGACCTGAACAATAGCAGAGTTCAAAAGTAATAGAGGCAACCCCTCAACTCTATCATATCTAAGAAAAAAGGAGAAGAGAGGGATTGTTAACAATACATTCCTTTGCACCAAAATCAACTTGATTTGACTTGAACACGAGATGTTGAAGTGGTAAAAATCCTAGAAGAAAATGGTGGAGGTGGCAGGGAGATATGTTCCTTGATATCTGTCTTAGCAGTGATTTTTAGGATTTGACAACACAAGCAAAAATAAATAAGTGGGACTATATGGAACTAAAAGGTTTCTCCACTGGAAGCAAAGGAAACTATCAACAAAATGAAAAGGCAACCTATGGAATGGGAGAAAATATTTGCAAATCTTATGTCTGTCCGTAAGGGGTTAATATCTAAAATATATAAAGAACTCATACAACTCAACAGTAAAAAAGACCAAACAATTCAATTTAAAAATTGGTCAGAGGAACCGAATAGACATTTTTCCAAAGAAGACCTACAAATGGCCAACAGGCACATGAAAAGGTGCTTGACCTCACTAATCATCAGGGAAATGCAAATCAAAACCATCAGGAGATACTACCTCACACCTGTTAGAATGGCTGTATCTAAGAGATGAGAGGTAAGTGTTGGTAAAGGTAGGAGAAAAGGGATCCCTTGTGTATGTGGGGATGTAAACTGGTCCAACCACTCTGGAAAACAGTATGGAGATTCCTCAAGAAATTAAGACTAGAAGTCCTATATGATCCCATAATCCCACTTCTGGGCAAATATCTGAAGGAAACAAAATCACCATCTCAACAAGATATCTGCATCCCCATGGTCATTACAGCATGACTCATAATAGCCAAGCCATGGAAACAACCTAAGTGCCCATTGATGGATAAATGGATAAAGAAGTCGTAGTATGTACATACAATATTACTCAGCCATGAAACATGATGAAATCTTGCCATTTGTGACAATTTGGATGGACCTTGAGGACACTATGTTAAGTGAAATAAATCAGACAGAGAAAGATAAGTATCATATGATTTCACTAGTGTCTTCTTACTGCAGTAGGCAGCATGTCAGTCTCATATGATTTCATTTATGTGTGGAACCTCAAAAATCCAAACTCAGAAACAGAACAGATTCGTGTTTGTCAGAAGTGGGAGGGTGAGGGTGAGGGATGGTGGAAATGGGGGAGAAACTTCCAGTTATAAGACAGGTAAGTTCTGGGGATGTAATGTACAGAATGGTGGCTCTAGTTAATAACACAGTACTATATATTTGAAAATTGCTGAGAGTAGATCTGAAATGTTCTCATCACGTGAAAAAAAATGTAACTGTTTGAGGTGATGGATGTTAATTTATTGTGGTGATCCTTTCATAATATACATATATCTCAAATCATTTGTATATCTTAATCTAATACAATATTGTATGTCAGTTATAACTCATAAAACTGGGAGAAAAAAGTTCCTCTAAAGGAACTTTAAAGTTCCTATGTTGCAGAGGGGACAAAGAAATGGAACAGCAATGAGCAGCAGAAATAGGGTCAAGGTAAGTTTTGGTTTGGTTTGGTTTAATTTAGTTTATTGTTAACTTTTTATTTAAAGGCTTTAAAGATTATATGAGAGAGAGAGTAGCAAGAAAGAGAGAGAAATTGTGTGTGTCTGTGTGTGTTGTAGGAACACTTAACATGAAATCTCCTTAGGTTTGCAGGTGTACAGTATGGGCTTGTAGTCTACAGCTACCCTGTTGTACAACAGACCTCTAGAACTTACTCATCTTTATAACTAAATTGTTATACCCCCTGATCAGCAACTCTCCACTTATGTGCTTATGAATCTGACTGTTCTATGAACTTTGACACCACACATGTAAGTGGTATCCTGCAGTGTTTGTCCTTCTGTGCCCGGCTTATTTCAGTTGGCACCATGTTCTCAGCTCTCCTTCTTGTTGTCAACCTATTGCACAGTTCCCTTCCTTTTTTAGGGCCGAATAATATTCCATTCTATGTACCTGCCACATTTTAAAAAATTCTTTTATCTGTCACTTGATATCTAGGGTTTTTCCACATTGTGTCTATTGTGAATGGTGCTTCAAAGAACTGGAGTGGATTTGGCTTAGTTTTGCCATGGGAAAATAGGGCAGTACTCGGCCAATTAGCCAATGTATGAACGATTTGCCATCTATCAAATGGTGCCAGGTACTGAAGGAGAAATAGAAATTGAAACCAGATCCTTGTCTTCAAGGACTTTAAAGCCAAGTGAGGGGTGTAAATCATCTAGAAAAGAAGATCAGGGAGCTGTTGATATGCCCAGTAGAAAGGTCCATAGATGGGAGTGAAAATAGGAGGTATATAGACTCGTGATGGACGTGGGGGCTCAGGACAAAGGGAGAATGGAGACAGTGTTTGGTCAAATCCAGCGGAAAATGTGTATCAACTATGAAGTGTCTAACAGTGTGCCTTGTTCTCGAGGCCATGTAGGAAAGAAAGGAAATCACGGTGTGTTATCTGTACCTCTATCATAGGAGTGAGTGAGGGGCCTCACGACATCAGACTGCCTCACCAGCTCTGCCACACTCAGACCTGTTTCATTCTACCCAACCTGCGTGAATTCTAAGATGGGGATAATAATTGTAGGAGATAAGGCAAATGCTAAGAACATCATAAGCTTTTGTCTATGAAATACATTTTATTTGAAGTTGACAATATCATATTGAAATGAGTCATTTACCTGGCTGACTGTCTTGCTGGTCTCTGAGTTCCGAGAAGGCATACACTGAATCTTCTTTATTTTTATCCTTCCTGGGGTATCTTTAGATGTCCCAGACCCAGGGTCTGGTGTGGGGAACACTTAGTTATGCTATGGATAATACGACAACCTAATTGGAGAGCTTTTATGGTTCCGTATGCATGCTGATTGTCCAGGTGATAAGATATTAATGAATTCTCATCCATTAATTGAGCTTGTACTGGGTGTGAGGAACCATGTGGGTTACAAAGATACCCATTTCCATCTCCTCCTTTTATGGCCTAAAAGGAAAGTCAAGCCAAGGGCATCAGGGATGCTGGAAGTGCTCCCAAAGGGGAAATCACAGAGCTGAGGGCCCCAGGACAGGAGGAATTGGCCTCCTATGCCCTTCCTCCTCGTCTCAGCTCATAGTCAGACCTTTCTTCCCACCATCTTTCCCGAGTTAACCTGAGAAGAGCATCCCCAAAAGTACCATGGGGTTACTAGGGTCTCTTTTCCCTTTTGAACTTATGTCTAGACACAACTCAACTTAGTGAGGAAGTAGATAGGAAGAAGCATATTTTTGAGGGCTTAGGAGTTGGACTGGCATGGGGTCTATTAGACATTATCCAGTATACTTGGAATGACTTTGCGTTATAAGCCATGATGACCAGAATAGGTCTGTAGCTGGTGAATTCATTAGAGCCCTCTTCAGCCCTCTGATGTCTCCATTGTAATGGAAAATTCTTGATGAACTCTCCTGATGGAGAGAAGTACAAGTAATCCCAAATGTGGATGTCAGTTATGTCTACTCGCCCTTGGAATGTATCTCAGGGTTTCTGGTAAAAAGTTAGTTTATTTGCTCTTCTAGAATCATAAGACAGAGCAAACCAAATATGATGCTGTGGTATAGAGGTCAGCTCAGAAAGTCCTGGAGAAATGTCCATTTTCCTAATAACATTATCACAAAGCTCCTCAGCCTGTTCTAGGCAGGAGAGATGTTTCCACTTTCAGACTGATGCTTTGCACCAGCCGGAGCAGCATTGTGTCCCCTTTTCCTTCTGACTAACACGTTTACTGACAACATGCTGGGTTTTGGATCTTCTGACAGAATCTCTTTGAACAGCTCATGTAGGCAGTGGCTTTAGTTATTGTCCAGAGAATAAACCTGAACTTCCACAGTATGGGCTATGAAAATATCCACCAGGTTGGCCACCTACAGAATTTTAAGATTTGCTTTCTTCCCTAGATAAATACAAATGTCACCGTGCCCTGCTCCTGGGATAGTCCATAGAATCCATTTATATCAGAAGGAAGTCCTTACTTGATGCCGAGTACTACGCATGGTGTTTGGGATAGAAGCACAAACGCTGCAGAGGCTGGTGGTCTAGGCGGGGGCTCAGGCTCAGAAAAGAAGAGAGCGTTTGAGATGGCAGAGCCGCCATATGCATGGGTGAGGGAGGGAAGTCAAGGAGCCTATGGTCAATTCTCCCTCAGAACAGGGAAGAGGCTCTACAATTGAGACAACATGGACGGTGAACGGGAGACTTCTGGGAATTAGGGAAAGTAAGTCTTGGTGATTGAGGGGAACAGGAATTCTAGGTAGAAGGAACAGTACCCAAGAACAGGGAGCTACTACCATCAGGCATGTGTCCCTGCTCCTGCAGGGGTTTGCCTCTTGGATCTTTACCCACTTGCCAAGTTCTCTATAGATTAGAGGCTATGAGAGAGGCAAACTGGAGTTGGGTCTGTGCTCCCTTCCACCCCATAGTGAGAAGGAGCTAAAGGTACCCAGGGCTCCACATTCTCTGAGGACACCATCAGTCCCCAAGATCCCATATCCTGCCCACTTTGCACAACAATTTACTACAGTGTCTCATGTGGCAGCTACTGGCAGTCCTGCTCTCACGATCACCACCTCTTTTCAGGGGCTACTTCAGAAGACGGCTCTGTGGGCATCCCAGACTTGTCATTGGAATCGTAATGGTGTTTCAAGGACAGCGAATGCAATCAACAGGAGGGATGAGTGATGGCATCTGATGTTGGAGAACTGAATCATGGGGACGACGAGAGGGGACATCCCCATGGTCCCTATTTATTTGTTTACCTAACTTCAAAATTCTTTCCGGGAGCTGCATAGACAAAGCCTGCTTCATCATTCCAGGCATGAAAGCCTAGGTAAAGACACACGTCAAATGAAAATAACCTTTTAAGTCACAGTCACTATTTTTTGAAGTTTGACAACAGGTTCTTAAATTCAAAATTTCCTGTTTGGGACTTACTTTGCTTTGGAGGTTTGCTACAACTTAGCAATGACTTTTTTTTTGCAGCAAACACCAGTCTTGACTCTAAGGAAGCACAGCACAGCTGATACTTGGCATGCTTTCTAGCCCCCAAAGGGCAATGTCGTACACTTCCATGTCTTCTGAATCTTCTGCTTCATGAGCTGGTTTTCAAATGTTCATTTTACTAGGAGGCAGAGGGCGAATCTTCCTTTTCAGTTCTTCGCTGGCACTCTACTTCTCCCTGTTGACTCATTTTTTTGATTGACATCTTTATGTGTGTGTGTTCCTGCTTGGCAAGCAGTCTACAGTTCAGCACAAGCTGGAAGGGATGCTTGGAGGTTATGGTAACAGTCTAGGAGAGCTGGTGAGGGCCCAAGCCATGACACGGAGTGTGTGGGGTGGATATGTGGGCTGGAGAAGGAAGCATCCAGCGTGCCCCCCCCCCAAAGTTGCTAGCTTGGGGGACTTGGTGGTATGTAAGTCCCAGAACCAACACAGGAGGAAAAAGCAGCTCTTTTGAACCTGTTTGGTTGAAGGTACATGAAGGATGTGCAGGTGAAGAATTACACCTACCTGCTTATGCAGGGCTAGAGTTTGGGAGTGAGAATGATAGACAGGGCCACAGAAGTGATTCTGTATGTGATAGAGTGCCAACGCACTCCATCTACCCCCTCAAAAATAAAAAGTTTGCAAGCTCACCTGAGAGTTTGCAATCCATGCCATGGAGACATGTTTGTTTTAGTACCAGTTTCTCAAATCCCTCCTTTCATCTTTTCTGCTGGAGACAGGCTGAGAAACAATGTGGAAGTACCAAAGAACACAGAGGGAGCAAGGAAAAATAAATCCAGACTGTTGAGGACCAGAGCCATTCAGAATGGCTTTTTGCTTTTCTGGTTGGTCCTCTGGCAGAACTGGGTATCTCGAAGTTCTTAGAAGAAGCAGATAGCAGTTTTTGCAACTTCCCATATGAGCGTGAATTTTCTGCACAGACAATAGATCATCACAGTACATCTGGCCCACAGTGCCTGTGGTGGTGCAATGAGTTAACACCAGAGTCATCTGACAGATGATAAAATCCTCCTGGCAGTTGGGATGGGTTGGACCGTGAGGGGGCAAGCACAGAGCATGCCGTGCTGGTTGTGTAGTTGCCCGGAGTGGTGCTTCTCTGTGACCCAGTGGCTCCAACACATCAGGAAGCTGGAAGGCTGGAAACGCCAGTGTTGATTCCTTTCATGAGCCAGAGCACGCCGGCAGCTGAGAAACCACACTTCTCTGGTCATTTCAGCCAAACCATGCTTTGGTCCTTTCTATCACTCCCACCTCCCAATTAGACGCCCAGAGTCCCTCTACCACCTGCTACTCTGCAAGATAAGTCCAGCTCCCTGATGTGGGAGAGCTCTCCAGCCTGGAAGAGGGTAAAAGAGTGACTGAGTCCCCCAGAAGTGAGCAGAATTCACTTCTAGGAAAGAAAAGGGAACTACCTTCCCCTCAGAGAGCCAAAAGGTTGTTGTGGGGTCATCACTGGTCATGGCTCTGGTGGCAGCGATGAGTTTGAGGAACGCTTTGTAAAACCTATGAGGACTTTAAATAATGCAGGAGTGCTGCAAATTCCCATCTCTGATGAAGCTGGTTTGGAGGTTAAGTGAGAGAATGTAGGGGGCGCCTGGGTGGCTCCATGTGTGAAACATCTGCCTTCGGCTCAGGTCATGATCCTGGGTCCTGGGATGGAGCCCCACATCAGGCTGCCTGCTGAGGAAGGAGTCTGCTTTTCCCTCTCCTCTGCGGCTCCCCCTGCTTATGTGTGTGTGCCCCCCCCATAAATAAATAAATAAATAAATAAATAAATAAATAAATCATAAAAAAATAAGAAAATATAGAGAAGTCACACTACATAGTACCTGGTATTTAAAAGATGCTTAACATACTTATCAAATACTTATCATTTGAGGAGTATACACTTCAGACCAGGATTTGAATCTCAGCTCTACCCCTGACCAGCTCTGAGATGTAGTAGGGCACATTAGTGACTCCCCAGAGCCACCCGTTTTAATATCTCTAAAACTGGGTCAGAAGCGTCTACCACTGAGGGTATTGTCAGTCGTAAGATCAGCTAAAGTAAGTACAAGGCTTTAATTTGAGATAGCATTAGTATTATTTTTGAAAATATCTGATCAGAGGGCTCTTTTCGTGCTTCACATTTCTAGAGAAAAATATCCCTCAACAGGGTCAAAAGCAGGTTCCACTGGGGCCATTTACTACAGTGAATCTAAGCTACATGGTAACTAAAACTGAGACTGGCCAGAGGGAGTGTAAATATTTTAGGCATTGTGGGCCATACAGTCTCTGTCCCAAATGCTCAAGTCTACCATTGTAGGGCTGAAAGCAGCCGTAAATGAATGTGACCGTGGTCCATTGAAACTTGATATATAAAAACCATTGCCCCAATTTAGCCCATGGTCAGTTTGCTGACTCCTGACGTAGACATACACATAGCACTCACCTCCCATGTAGGCACTTGCGGATGAGGCATGCTTAAGAGAAAAGCAGAAAAGAACTTCATGCGCCCACTACCATTCCCCATGATGTGCTGAATACTAGAAATTCCACTATTAGAAAGTCATTCTTTTGAAGTAATCATCAATCCATAGAGAAAGGAGAGGTGCCTTTAGAAATGGAAATAAAGAGAATAATAAGTAAAGATTAAGCTTTAATTTGAACTGTAATATTGTGTAACTCTTGAACTGACTGGCCTTGACTTTGCTGGGCATCACCAAGCACCTGGAGGCAGGAGAATTAAAAAAGAATAGAAAGAAGGAAAAAGGGAGTACATTTGATAAGTACTTTCCCTGGGGTCTTCCAAATCAAACCTCGCCTCTTAGAGACCTTCCCATTTTGCATTCCATCCCCTCTTCCTGCCAAGATGTCTTCATTGCATAGAGCAAACCAAAGAGTGGATCTTTCATGGCCTCTTTCGGAGACAGTGGATGGCTGCTTTCAATAATTCCTAAAGCCTGAGGACTCACTTTCCAAGTTTGCATCTTAAGAAATTGTTATTTTTTAACTGGAATAGCTAGTTATTTTTAACTATAATTTAAGTAAAGTTTTCATTTTGTGCTTGCCATGTATTTACCTATTCTGTACTCACCTTTCCATGCTCCCCTGGCCCTGCTTCTCTGAGCCCTGCCAGCAGGTGCCTCTGTGCCTCCCTCCAGGGGCAGAAAGCCACTGCGGGGCACGTGTACCTCCACAAATCTGCCCTCACCATGACCACAAGCACCCCCACCGTATTACCCATATGGTGGGTACCGTATTACCAAAGCATCCGTAGGTGCTTAATTAATGTTTGTAAGAATTAATTCACAGTTGACAACCTTGTCTGGTGTTAGTAAAGGGGCAGAAAACTACTGTACTAACCGCCAATGTCTCCCCATCCCACCCCACCCCTGCGCCCTGCGAGGGTGGTGATGGCTGGGAAGAGGTGCATCCGTTTAGCCTCCTGGGAGCCCAAATCCTTCAGCACTCCTTTTCTTTCCCACTCACAGCTACCTCTAGCTCGTGTAGCTTAGAAACCCATCTTGCATTTGAACTTGAGTAGAAATGGAGATGATTCAACAAAGCTACTTTAACTGTCTTTTACTTAACCTAGCTTCATAATGCAGGGAGCCAATGTGGGCTAAGAATGCCTCCATCCTCCTGTACCCGAGTTCAGGGGTGGAGAAATATCCTAGGAGTCTTCCATTACCTCTAAGGCAAAAAGTCTTCACTAAGGAGTACTTTCCTGAAGGAGTCCCATCACCGAGAATGAGCGGGGGAAAGGCAGGGAGAGGCGGGGAAGGCGGGAGAGCCTAAATGAGGGGTATTAACACACTCGTTACTGCTCACCGCTCTGACGCGGGTATGACAGAACATTCCATGTTTCAGGACTCATTCCCGGAGGCCCCGTGGACTTCTGTCTCGGGACACTCCACCTCAGAAGGAAGGGAGAGTAAGGTGTCCACCAGATCGTGACCCAGAGGGACATTAATGGCTCCATACTTCACAGTGGCACCTGCGTGGCCCCAGGAAGTTCCCATGGTGAGTCACACTGCAGGGGCAGCAGGGACCCCACTGGAAAAGTGAGAGCGGGCAGTGCGGTCCTGGGGTCGTGGTCAGGCCAGGCTGTCTCTGGTCCCGGCGTGGCAGCCAGAGCACAACAAGGGGTCTGAGGCCTTGGGTACTACAAGAGGGTCTGAGATGAGACATCAGAGTTGTCTGACATCCTGAAACTCCCTGCCTTGAGGCGTGGACTACCTGAAACGTACTTTCTACATGGGCTCTAGTGCAGAGGTGGACCTAATTTTTATTCAATAATTCATTTCTTCCTTCCTTCATTAACCAATTCAGGCACCCCCAGCGTGGCCCACACTGCGATGGATAGGAAGAACTCTGTCTTTCTGGGGAAGTGAAGGCCCTTCGTCCACCATTTTATTTTATTTTATTTTATTTTAAGATTTTATTTATTTATTTGACAGGCAGAGATCACAAGTAGGCAGAGAGGCAGGCAGAGTGAGAGGGGGGAAGCAGGCTCCCCACTGAGCAGAGAGCCTGATGCGGGGCTCCATCCCAGGACCCTGCGATCATGACCTGAGCTGAAGGCAGAGGCTTTAACTCACTGAGCCGTAGAGGCGTCCCCTCGTCTACCATGTTAAAGTAACGTCAGGCTGCCTCCCTGGCGAATCTGTCCTGATGCCGCACCCCCCACCTGCTTGGACCAGTCATCCCACGAGTTTTACTCAGAAGTGTTGAGTTGCCTGTGAAACTCATGCTGCAAGGCCCTAAGTGGGGGGTGGCCCGAGAAGAGAATGTGTCTCTTCCAAGGAAAAAAAAAAATCTTTCCTATAGACCTGAACACGGCTACTTATCCACTCTCCCAGCTCATCATCCAATAAACACTCAGGCCCAGGGCATGGGGTGAGGAGGTCCAGCGTTCCAGAACAGCATCTTGCACTGTTAATGCAGACCCTAGGAGGAGAGTAAGCTCCAGAAGTCTGGAACGCCCCAGTGTCTTAAAATCTGGGGACTGTCCGTGGAGAAGGTTCTAAATCAAATTCCTGTAGGTTAGAGACAAGAAATTACTGATTTTGTATATTTGTGTTTCATCCATCCATTCTGTCGTTCGGCTGTGGTTCACCATGACCATGCCCGCGTATAATTATGTCCATGTTACAGATGTGGATACTGAGGCCGGGCGGGGCTCAAAAACTTGCTGAAGGTCGCAGAGCCAGTACAAGGTATTTGTAGGTTTCGAGCCAGGTTTTGGAAGCTAATGTCACCTTTGTCCTACCCAGAGGTTCAGCCTACCCCAGTGTGTCCTCCAATCCACTGACCCTGCGGCCCAGCGCCGACGGCTGCCCATCCTCGCCCGCCATATGGGAGACAGGGGCCTTAGGACCCAGGGATTTCCCCCAAGGTCCTTTAGCTGAGTATTGTCAGTGGGCAGAATGCCAGGGCTCAGGGCTCCGTCTTCCCTCCCCTGCCCTCTCTCCAGCCCCCTCCTCCCTCACCTAGCACAGAGCCAACTCACTCCCGGTAAATTCAGTGTTTTTCCATTCCAGTGAGCTCAGCCTCTACTTTGATTCGGGTGCAAGCAGCTGCAGGTGCCTCAAGTCATCATCTGCTTTCTCTCCCCCCCCCCCCCGCCGCCCCCCCCCCCCCCCCCCTCTCTCCTCCCCCCCCCCCCCCCCCCCGCTCGCACCGCAATGTCATCCATGTTTACTTGCTGCTCTGGACTTTGGATTCTGTCAGAATGCCAATCGGCGGGGCCGCCAGGCACCACAGCTGACAGTCAAATCTGTGATGCCGAATCCTTCTTCTGGAAAAAAGGGCTAAAGAGGTTAATACACTCAAGTCAGGATAAACACACCAGCTGTTAGAGTTTCTAATATTTAATATCATTATCAAATAAATAACTCCGGAAAAAAAATCACACACACAGACACACACGTGTGCGCGCGTACACTCACGCCATAAAAACCCATGGCAGCCCACTGCTTCCCCCACGGTGGTTAAAGAGAATATTAATACATTATCTTAAAAGCCTCCACAATGGAGTAATGGCTAGGGCACAATTAAGAAAACATTTGCATTTAGCCTGCCGCGGTTCTTGTCCAGAGACTCCCTCCCCCAGGTCAGCCTGGAGAGAGGAACCAGGGGAGCATCAGGCGGGAGGAACAGGGAGCAACAGTTTTGGGTTTTCATCTTGGTCAGGGAGGACCTCAGCTCCAGTAACAGTTGTCTCTGCTTTTGCTTTCCTCTATTAGAAAATACGCCAACCTTTTTCACTACAAAATATGAGATCCATTTTTTCCGGGGGAAAATGTCTATTCAGACAGATTTTGCATTCGTAACTGTTTTGTGGGGAGTGGGTTGTTGAACTGGCCGGCGGGCAGTGCTTTCTTGTCGTTAGCTCTTTGGGCTACTTTGTGCACAGACACCAGCCAGAGTGATGAGCATCTATTTTTCTTTTGTGGTTCCGGCCTTCCAATTCCCTGAGCACTGACGTTAAGGATGAGCAGGAGAGAATTTTAAAGGCCTGTTAACTGTGTCAGGAAATTGCGGGTCCTTTTTTTTTTTTTTTTTTTTTTGCCCCGCTCACTGGCTGCTGTTCACCTGGGCTACAGGAACAGAAAATGATGATGATCACATTTGGGGGGTGGGGGGAAGGAACGTGGGCTAATTTTTTTTAAGGCTCCGACAAAATGTTTTCCAGGTCACAAAGCACTGAACAAAATGAGCTCCATATCTAGTTTATGTTGTATATTATAAGGGAAGCTGGTCTCGGCGACTCTGTTAAGGTTCCATGAGCATTTTTTGAGATAAAGCCTTCATTTCAAGGGGCCAGGGTTGAGCTATTTCGCTTCTCATCAAGCAAAAACCTGGCATCTTGTTTGTCTGTCCAGATGTATTTTTGTTTGGGTTTTTACACTGTTTGATTGAGATCAAGTCATGAATTTCTGCTGTCCGGATGGGCAGAGGAATCACAATTTATGGAGTCTGAGGATGTGTGTTGTTTAGCTCAAAAGCGCGGCCAGATGAATTTGGGTGAAAGGCACGGCTACATGGCCAGCATGGCTAATATCAGGTCAATTTCTCCTTCACAAACTCTTAACAATCAGAGCAGGAGGGTATAGTTTTAACACTCTCTGTTATCCGGGGCTGTATGGGAGGAATGGATCAGAAGGAAAGAATCCAAACAATTTAAATGGGTCTTCGTTCTAATAAGACTTTCACGGTAATTTTCCTGTCGACGTCGTATCGGTGTCAAGGCTATCAAGACAGTTGGACTGTCCACACGTGTTCTGGTTAACACTGGGAATGGTGAACATGTAAATGATTTCTCCCCACACACCTCTGCCTATGGGTCCTTGATGAATTTCCAATGGCTCAGTGGCCCCTTTGCTCACTCAGGCATCCGCTCCACGTCCGGCCAGGTCCCCGGGTCCTTCAAATGAGTTTTTCAAGCGTGTAGAAAAAATGCAGCCAGGGGGCAGGAATGAAGGCAAGAATGATGGGTCTCCCAGGGAGACCAAGTGGGAGGAAGGGGTGTCCCAGAGCCCATCTCGGTGGTGAGGAGGCCGGCGCATGTCCTCACCTCTCAGCACCGCGGCTATAGAGAGCATGAAACCATGCCTGAAGTTTGGGGAGTTGCTGAGATTTAGGTATCTGGTTGTATTCTTGATTCCTATTCAGACATATCTGGATTGGAGAGGAGACCAAAATTATTGTTAGAGTCACGAGGATGAAAGAGAGGAGAGAAATGAAGAGGAAAGTGGTGGCATGGAGGAAGGGAGAGAGCGGGGAGGAGAGAGAGGAAGAGGAGGAGAGCAGAGAGGGAGAAACACCGAGCCCAGCTCTCCAACCCAGAGCTGTGCTGTCTCGCTGGCCTCTGTGCCCTAGGCCTGACCCCGTTTCACCCTTCTGTCCTCCACGAGCTGAGTCACCACCACGTTCTGGGTCTGTCCTGCTTCTCAGTGCACAGCTGAGTGCCTTTTCTCCCCTCTGCTTCATCCTCTTCAGGCACGGGGCTGTCTCTGCCTTTCTGTCTCCTAGCGGGAGGGAAACGGTCTCTACTGCATAGCTTCCCAAGCATCCTGGTGGGCCTGGCTTTCCATAAATGTTTGCAGAAGGGAGGAAGGGAGGGGGGGGGGGGGGGGGGGGAGAGGGAGGCCAAGGAGGGATGGGAAGAAGGAAAATGCGAGAACCCGGGAATCCTTCGAGATTTACCCAACGCTAGTGCAAATCCAAGCACTCTCCTATGATACAGACATTTCATTTCAATGAGATGCTATTACAACCATTAGCTAGTAACTAGAGAAAGAGAGAGGTCTTAAAGCCTAAGTGAAACAGTGGTATTGATGTTCACTCTCGAGAGATGTCCTTCTATTCTAACAATAATTGCTTATAATGACTTTTCACATTAGAATATATCTGCCATTAATATCAAACTGTAAAATAGATCGGATTTTATTACTAATCTTATTTAGGAGCTGAACGATGTCCTTTCTTAAACAAATATACAAACAGGTAGTTAAGATAACCCAGGCTTAACCATCAAGGGAATGACACTAATGTGAAGTCGGAGACACGTGGACTCCAAAGCCGTTTTGGCTTCCCATCTCCGTGACCCCACTTCCCTGTGAGTTCATTACACCTGAGACCAGGTCAGCTCAGGAAACAGGAACAGAGTCACAAGGGTCCCTCGGTTTTGATTGAACTTTCACTTCCTGCGCTCTTATCACCTGACTCTATTCCCAGGAGAGACTTGTAAGATGAGGAAGAAACACTTCCTGCTTCGCTGCTGGGGCTACGCAGCCCGGTGGGCTCAGGGGACTTAACCTGGGCATCTGGGCTGTGCAACAGAGGGTCGAACCCGTCCCCTCAGTGTCGGGGCTGAGCAGGATGTGCCTTATTCCTGGGACCAGGTCCTTGACTTAAGCCGCTTTTCTTCTTGTCTTCAGGGTAAAAAAAGAAGAAAAAGGATTAAACAGGACTGACATTAGACACCAAGAAGAACTTCCCATTGCTAGGATGATTGAAAAAGTGGGAGGAAACGAGCTGGAGTGCCGCACTGATTCCTCCCACTGAATTACAAACGTCTCACTCTTAGTCTCAATTCTCACTTAATTCCCAGCTCTGGGCAGGTGATGGGAAGCAAGCGTGCACCACAGACTTCACTCTGAATTCTCTGCCTCCCTCCAGGTTAAGCTCCATGCTCCATGGTTTATTTATGGGAATTTTTTTTTTCATGTAGACATTTTACTCTCCTTGCTGCGGAAGGTGGTTCCCTAAACTGCTGCAGACATTCCTTGTCTGTATATTTTATTCATATGGATCCGTTATTGGCCCATCCCTTCCTGAAAGAGCTGAAATTTGCCCTTGAGGCATCAGATGGAGTAGTCAAATTGTCAAATGTGTCTCCTAATTGAAGTGAACATTGGCACAATATTTGTCGACTGGAAATAAACAGCCCCAGTGAAGTAGCAGGTTTACAACCTTCATGCGCTTGTCCAGGTCTTGCTGAGAGCTGAGGGAAATGTGCAGAGAGAGAAGCTATTTCTCCTGGAAATGGAAACTTTGGAGGCAGGGGGTGGGGGTGGTGGGTGAGTCTGTCTTCGACTCCAAATCTCCCAGAACCAAGAAGGGCTAACCTGGTAACCTGGAAAAACCACAGTGTGGCTAGCGAGGTTTATTTCCAGTGCTCCATCCTCGCCTGTCCTGCTGCCTCCCATTCTGGGGTGCTTCCTTCCCTAAAATGCAAGAGTCCAGAATCAGCCGGCTTGCTGTCCTGCCAAGCCCTCTTATTAGCAAGTTTCTACTATCAGAGCGAGGAACATAAAGTGAAAGGGTGATCATGTCACAAAGAGCTCAATGACCAACACTGTTTTCTCCCAGTGTCTCCTGAGCCCCAGCAAATGCACAAGTTCTGGTTCCTGGACCCCGGCGTCTGTCTCTCTGACAGCGTTGGCAGTGAACACTCTCGGGGGGGCTGGGTTTGAGGCAGTCAGAAGTAAAGCCTTACAAACTGCAACCCCAGATGCACGTTAGAGCGTGTTGGTTCCTCCCAAGGTCACATGCCGGAGTAGGAGAGTGGAAGTCGGACCCAAGTCAAGCCCGAAGTTGAAAAGCTTGCCTCTCCAATAAGGCTGTGCAAAATCACAGCGGGGTTGAGTGCCTTTCTGCCAGCCTTGGTCAAGTCCCGTCTGTCCCTCCCCACCTCTTTCTTGTTTTCCTCAAAAGATCAGTCAGCAGTAGGTCGTTTGCTTCCATGAAAGTTCCCTCTGGAGTGGGTCCTGCTTGCCCCTGCTCTCCATTGCTTTCCCTCTGCTCTGTTCCAGCAAGCCCCGAGGCCTCCTTGGCAAGCATGAAGCCACCGGCCCCTGGACGCCCTCCTCCACTGCCGCCCCACTGGAGATGTCATTCCAATGCACCAGGCTCCTACCAAGAAGCTGCCTAGATTCCAACCCCTGGAAGGTCTTACTCTGTCCTCTGCTCAGTTGAGATGGGGGAGCTGGCCTGAAAGTATTAACAAGCGCTGGGAACCTTCGTTAGGCTTCTCTGGTAACAACTGGATTTTCTCCACTTCCCCGGAGAGAGGAGAGAATGGGAGCACGAGAGACCAAGATAGAACATTCCTGCAGTGACCCTGACAAGGCCTCTCTGCTCAAATCCCTCTTCAGGATGAAAGAGAAATTGCATTTCTAAGGTCCCTTTAACTCACCTCAGAAAGACTTTGTGAGGTCAGGGCTAGGAATTCCTCTGATGTGAGGGCGCTGCTCCTGCTCACATTCTCTGCCCCCGCACTTCCCTCTGATTGGTAATGATCTGCCCCAGTCTGTCCAGACCAGGGATTAGAGTCTTTTAAGGACAGAGCTGCTGCTTTCACCACTGCGTCCCCAGCCCCCAGTACAGCCTGTCCTAGACTCTTGCTGTTTGCTGAACTGAAGAAACTTTCCTAACTAAACAAGTGCATGAACCTCGGGCACCTACGCCCAATCACCTCCCCCAAGCCCAGCCTTGACCTTTATCAGAACAGGTAAGCCAAGTCAGCTGCCCTAAGAAACTTGAAACCATTCCCTATTACCAGCTTTTAGGGACACTATGATAAATCTTATAAAGTGATATGGTGCTTTTAAAATTCTTTGTTGTAAGTCATTTGATCATTAGGGTGAATAGAAACCAAGTGGGGCTAGGGGTGGGGACACAGTATCACTTCAATTAAGCTTGACCTCTCCCTGCGGATTCATGGCTTTGTCCCCTTTTAAAGAATCCTAATGTCTAAATTGGACAGATTGGGAAAAGTATCTTGGAGATGGGGGTATTTTAAAATGCAACCCAAAGTGTTAGCAAACTGCCAGCCAGCAGCCTCACACATTTAAGTGTCAGATCAGCAACAAAGCTAATGAAGTCCAGTCTCCCTATGTATCCTTCTGGAATGGGACTGAATTTGTAAAAGCCTGAGACTTGACCAAGCCTTGTTGAAATATTCTACTACTTTCTATCCCCACCCTGAGTCTCGAACATGAGATCTTTGTGAGAGCTTGGTTCCAGAAGATACCAAAACAAAGACATGTTGATGTCAGGTGTCAGGGACAGGAAATCAGTCACTCCTCTTCTATTGGGTAAAATTAATCAGTAAGGGTTGACCTGCTCATAGTCAAGAGCACAAACTTATAAAGACTTTCCCCATGTGACATTCCGTGTGGATTGGAGATGATAAGGGAACATGGGATTTTCCAGCATGTGCTCTTACAGAAAAGGTTGAAAACATATAAAATTACCTTGGGAAGGAAGTTCCCATGGAGGACAACCTTTCAGTCTCCCTCCTGTACTCCTTAGTGACCTACTAATGGGCAGATCTAAAGGCCTTTCCAATTTTTCATTTTGCTTGACCTCTCCTCTGTAGCACCTGATATGAGTGGCCATGCCCTCATGCTTAATAAGGATTTTCGTTGTCATGATCGCTGTGCTCATTATGTATCGTGCCCTAGGCATGGCGCTAGGCATTTCAAACATCTTAACCTCATTTGCCTGTAATGACTGGAGTCTTCCTTCCCTTGTCTTGGTTCTGGGTCCTGCCCCTTCCCGAGTACTCCTGTTCCTAGCCCTCACCTTCTCTTCACACCACCAACTGACTCATTCCCTCATGGCTCTGCCTTTAAGTTTCTGCTCTTCCTTCTCTTCTTCAAAGACGCCATCTCCAGGCACCTGGGTGGCTCAGTGGATTAAAGCCTCTGCCTTTGGCTCAGGTCATAATCTCAGGGTCCTGGGATCGATCCCCACATCCGCGGGGAGCCTGCTTCCCTTCCTCTCTCTGCTGCCTGCCTCTCTGCCTACTTGTGATCTCTGTCTGTCAAATAAACAAATAAAATCTTAAAAAAAAAAAAAAAAGCC
>NC_081566.1:14183438-14246966 GCF_022355385.1 Mustela nigripes
GCCTGCCTCTCTGCCTACTTGTGATCTCTGTCTGTCAAATAAACAAATAAAATCTTAAAAAAAAAAAAAAAGCCATCTCTTCCCATGATTTTCTGTTACCTCCAAGGAGATGACTTCTACACGTGTTATCTCTGGCTCTCACCCGTGTTCTTTTTTCCAGCCCCATGTTTTCCACTGCCTGTTGGACATTTCCACCTGGGTGTTCCACCAACACCTCAAAATAACTGAAAACAAGTTCACTTTATTTCTCTCAAAAATGGCCTCCCTCCCCATTTCCCAATTTCTGTTGGTTTTATCAGAATTCGGGTCTTAATACACGTTAAATGCTTTCTTTTGCTTCATCTCTTCCTAGCTCCTCAGCGACCCAGTTCCATGGGCTCTTGCTTTGTCAAGGCTCCTAATTCTCCTTTCCCACTCAGTGATTCTAAGTCAGGCCTTGTCACCTAATGCTTCAGTCACTCTCCTCTTGAGTTATCTCTGTGCCACCTTCGGTCTCCTACATCGCTCTCTGATTAATCTCCCTAAAACATTACTCTCTGCAAGTAACACTGCTGATCAAAACCCTTCCTGATCTCCTCACCGGCTAACCCTGGCACTTAAGACTTTCCAAAAGCTGGCACAGATCGACTTTTCCCAGAGCAATTCTGTTACCTTGAGGGCAAACTGGTCTCTTCAGATCATCCCCTCCCTCGCCCCTTTCCTCCCCTTCCTCCTCCTCCCCGCCTTCTCCTCCTTCTTCTTTTCTACACAGACACAGAGAGAGAGAGACTGAGTGAGAAAGAACACAAGCAGTGGGGAGAAGAGGGGGAGAGAATCTTAAACAGATCCCATGCCCAGCGTGGAGCCTGTGGCGCTCGATCTGAGGACCCTGAGATCAACCCTCACATCATGATCTGAGCGCAAATCAAGAGTCCAATGCCTAACAGACATTGGCACCCCTCCTCTGTTTCTTTCAAACAGAACTTGCTTTACATCGCTTTGCTCCTTCTGTTATTATCTTTCAAAAACATTCCTCCTGTCTTCTGTCTGAAACAAATCTTACCAAGTCTATGTGCTTGGAATTTCGTAGGTTGGTCCTCAAAAAGCCATTTTTCCAACAACACTTGCTCACTTAGTGTCTCTGTATCCTATTTTGGAAATTCTCTTAATATTCAGGATTTTCGTTATTATTATATTTGTTATGGTGATCTGTGATCAGTGACCTCTGATGTTGTTTTGAGACACCACAAACAGCACCCGTATAGGACAGCAGACTTAACGGATCAATGTGTGTGTTCTGACAGCTCCACTGACCATTCCTCCATCTCTCTCCCTCTCCCCGAGCCTCCCTATTCCCTGAGACACAACAATATTCAAATTAGGCCAGTTAGTAACCCTACAATGGCCTCTAAGTGCGTGAGTAAAAGGAAGAGTCACACATCTCTCACTTTAAATCAAAAGCTAGAAATGATTAACCTTAGTGAGGAAGGCATATCGAAAGCCAAGACAGGCTGAAAGCGAGGCCTCCTGTGCCAGTTAGCCAAGCTGTGAATGCAAAGGACAAGTTCTTGGAGGAAATTAAAAGTCTTGCTCCAGTGAACACACAGATGATAAGAAAGTGAAACGGCCTTATTGCTGATATGAAGAAAGTCTGAGTGGTCTGGAATGAAGATCTAACCAGTCACAACATTCCCTTAAGCTGAAGTCCACTCCAGAGCAAGGACCTAACTCTTTGTAGTTCTGTGCAGACTGAGAGAGGGGAGGAAGCTGCAGGAGAAAAGTCTGAAGCCAGCAGAGGTTGGTTCATGAGGTTGAAGGCAAGAAGCTGTCTCTAGAGCATACAAGTGCTAGATGAGGCAGCAGGTGCCGAGGGAGAAGCTGCAGCAAGTCACCCAGAAGGTCTCACTCAGAGGATTCCTGATGCGGGCTACACTCAGGGGAGCTGGGTGGCTCAGTTGGTTAAGCAGCTGCCTTTGGTTCAGGTCATGATCTCAGCGTCCTGGGGTTGAGTCCCACCCACATCAGGCTCCCTGCTCAGTGGGGAACCTGCTTCTCTCTCTCCTTCTGCCACCCCCCCCCTGCTTGTGCTCTCTCTCTAACTTTCTGTGTCAAATAAATAAAGAAAATCTTTTTTAAAAAGTGGTATATTCAACAACAAATTTTCAATGTAGATGAAACAGCCCTTTTGAGGGGGTGGGGAAGACGCCATCTAGAATTTTCGTAGCTTGAGAGAGACGTTAATACTTGGCTTCAAAGCTTGAAAGGACAGGTAGACACTTTTCTTAGGGGCTAATGCAGCTGGTGGCTTTATCTTAAAGCCCATGCTCATTCACCTTTCTGAGAATCCTGATACTAACTCTGTGCTCTAGAAATGGAAAAACAAAGCCTGGATGACAGCATATCTGTTTACAACATTGTTTACTGAATATTTTGAGCCCACTGTTGAGACCTACTGCTCAGGAAAAAAGATTCCTATCAAAAGATTATTGCTTATTGGCAATGTACCTGCTCACCCAGGAGCTCCAGTGGGGATGTACAATGATATGACTGTCCACATGCCTGCTAACACAACATTTACTCGGCAGCCCATGGATCAAGGAGTCATTTTGACTTTCAAGTCTTATTATTTAAGAAATACATTTTGTAAGGCTTGAGCTGCTGCAGATACTGCTTCCTCTGGTGGATCTGGGCAAAGTAAAATGAAAACTTTCTGGAGAGGATTCACCATTTTAGAGGCCATTAAGAACATTTGTGATTCATGGGAAGTGGTCCAAATATCAGCATTAGTGGGAGTTTGGAAGAAGTGATGCCACCCTTCATGAATGACTTCGAGGGGTTCAAGACTCCAATAGAGGAAGTAAGAGCAGATATGGTGGAAATAGCCAGAGAACGGGAATCAGAAGTGGAGCCCGAGGATTTTGAGTGAATGGATACAATCTCGTGGTAAAACTTGAACAGATGAGGGAGAAGAATGCTGCAGAAAAATCATTCATGAAAGCAAGAGCCAATGGGTGCAGCAAACTTCCCTGTTGTCTTATTTTAAGAAATTGCCACAGCCACAGCAGCCTTCAGCAGCCATCCCCATCTGATCACTCAGCAGTCATCAACATCGAAGCAAAACATTCCACTAGCAAGATTGCATCTGACTTAAAGCTCAGATGATGGTTAGCCTTTTTCAGCAATGAAGTGTTTTAAAATTAAGGTATGTACATTTCATAGACATAATGTTATTATTCATTTAATAAACTACGGTATAGAGTAAGCATAACTTTGTAGGGACTGGGAAACCAAAACATTCAGTAGACTCACTGTCTCATGCTCTTTGCTGTGTGGCATGGGTCTGGGACCAAACCCGGAGCATCTCTGAGATGTGTATGTCTTGACCCCGGCCTCTGTTCTAGGTACTGGGATACAGAGAGGAATCATCAACACGGGTCTCTGTTCTCATGGAGCTTACGCTGGGGAGGGGAGGAGACGAAAACAAAAACAAAAACAAAAAAATACCCCAACAACAACAAATAATGAGATACTTTCAGACAGCAATGAATATTACTTGACTTCAGATCCCCCATTATGAAAGAGAAACACCAAATTGCAGAGAGAAGTTACAGGCCTTCTCGGACATCAAAGGATCTAGACCATGACTTATTTTTCTTTCCATTACCTACATTACTTCTTGTTTCTTTAGCCCACTGTTAAGCATCTCAAGGTCAGGTCACAGTTTTCTCAAACTTGTCCTCGTACTTCGCATGCTAAGTACTGGGCATTTTTCAAGCGCTCACTGCTTACTTGTAGGAAGAAAGAATTAAGGAAAGCAGAGAGTGGGCACGCAAGAGAGCATCAGGGGGAAGTGGTATTGTCCCTAAAGCTCCCGGACCCATAACACTCATTTTCCTTCTCTGAGTCAATGTACCTCATTAGAGTCGTACGCATATCCATATTTCTTAGCCCACCAGAGAGTCTCGGGGTTAATAAAGATGCTGTCAGGGAGTACTGGCTTCTATTTTGTACTACATTTCCCTTGCAAGTGGCAAACTCTGTCACTTGAACTGTGACTATGACCCCGAGGGGACTCCGTGTCCAGCCGGCTTCCTACTCTTGACGGTGACAAGTAAGAACACACCATAGCCTGGCAAGACCAAGACTGGGAGGAGTCAAGACATTTCGCTTAAAACAGTCTGTAATAGAAGATTGGTCATAAAACAGATTCCTTTACTTTTCCCCAACCCTTCGTTCACTACTGCTCAGGAGGAAACAGAGAGGAAGAATCATCACAAGTTCCTATTTATAGAATCAAAAGGCTGAGCAATACACTCTCTTCAAGAAAGGGGGCATTAAGATGGCCTTTGAAATAGCCTCCCTCATAGCTAAACGATCATTCTAGTTCCTTCACACCAACTTTTAGTGGACTCTGTACTGATGATTACAGTTTAGCTAACAAAACCTGTCGAGAGGAATGGCACCCCCCCAACTCTGACTTCCCTTTAAATTATTTTCCATTTAACATAAATCCTATAGCATGGCATAAAACTTTATTGAATAGCTCATTTGAGCAGAGAATACTTTTGAAAGAATATTAGTAAACTCTTTCAATGGAGTCAAAACACCAAAATGGAAAATTCAAGTTTTGAAGAGAGCCATTAAGTGTGATTAAACCTTTAAAAAGCAGAGAACAACGCGTGCAGAAACTCTATTTAGCCATTTCATATCTTTAATTGTCCAAAGATTTACTTTAAAAGCACAGACATGAAAGGATGCTGAATGTTACAGTATTTAGAGGGGGGAGTGAAGATAAGCCCCGTTCACCAGCAAATGGAGCTCAGCCCAGAAGTAGGGACAACAAAAGCCGGCAGGGACCTGCTTCCTTCTACAATATAGAGAGCGAGCGAAATAAAAAGGCAGCAATTCTTGACTTAGCTTTGAGGAGCACAATGGGTATGATTAGGGATCCAGAGTGGGAGCGCATTGAAGCAGCAGTGACATCCATCAGTTAGCTGGTAATTAGGATGAAAACAGAGGGGAAAGAAGCCGAGGAGCAAGCAAGAGATGGGGAGATGGGGGGACACGGGGACAGCGACGTGAAAGCTAGTTCGTTTTTAAATTGTAAGGATGTGAAAAAAAATCACTTCGAGAGCTAAGTTGATCATCTACTTTCCTCCACTCATGCCTCGGAGATACAGGGTGAGAGCCGAGAATCTGGGGTTTTTGAAGAGCCTTTGAGATAATGCCCCTGCTGCCGATGGTCCGTGGGCCGGTTCAGGAGATATCTGAAGGAAGATGGGAAAGGTTTGGAACTGAAATATGAAAGAGAAACACCACCTGGGAAAGAGGTGTCCAGACGACGGGTGTCCAGCAGCTAACTTTCCTGCCCATCTCTCCTCACTCTCCAGTGTATGAGGCCATCGCGGGAAGGGAGTCGACTGAGGGATTCAGGAGAGTATCAGCAAGAAAGACAATTCCTTCTGGAAGCAGACAGGAAGGGAAAAAAGGGAAAACAATGAAAGGGAAAAAAAAAAAACAGAAGAGGAAGAGGAAGAAAATGACAGGCACGCAGGAAAGCAAAAGCGTGAGCTGAATATTCTCGAAGTGTCTGGAAATGGAAGTGAACAAAGCAATGTGATAATAGACCTTGGTATATAGTGACAGTATTTTAAAAAATAAGTAGTCGTGTCTTATTGTGATTAGGTATTAATAAAGCAGAATAAAAAAATATGTGAAATTATGGATGGGGCAGATTGCTAGGTAGTTCAAGTGAGTGTGAAAATCTGTGGTTTGCACCTCTGCTCTGTGACCCTGAAGCAGAGGGCTCAAGGTCAACCTTGAGCGAGTGAGGGCTACCAACTTGTTGGGGCCGGGGCCCATGGGTTGCCACCAGGCATTGTCCCCTGCCACAGCCAGAGTATCTTTGTTTTGGCTAAGATTGAATTTGGGCAGAAAAGTACTGCTAAAGAGGATTTTTAAATTTCTGATTTTGGGAGCTCTTGGGTGTCTCAGTCCGTTGAGTGCCCAACTTTTGATTTCGGCTCAGGTCATGGTCTCAGGGTTGTGAGATGGAGCCCGCGCCTCTGCATTGGGCAAGGAGTCAGCTTGAGGATTCTGTTTCTCCCTCTTCCTCCGCCCCTAGCCCTATTCATGCTCTTTCTTTTTCTAAAATATTCTTTAAAGATAAATACTACATTTCCCCTCATTCTACAGATGAGGAAACTGAGAGTCTTCCCCTCATTCTACAGATGAGGAAACTGAGAGTCTGAGAAGCAGTGTCTTGCCCAAAGTCACTCCACGTGTTTGTGGCGATTTGGAGCCTGGCCTGGAACTCCTTGTTCCTAGTCCACTGAGCATTTCTCCAGAGCACCTAGCCACACCCTTTAGACACGGGGACTTGTCAAGCGAGTGTGTTTACTTGTGTGTTGTTCTATCTGGTTGGAACATTTTAGGGATCATGATTTAATCAGTAGCATGTCTAAATGCACTTGAAATGAGTAGGGTCCTCCCAGAGGGTTCTTCAAAGTTCTTTTGAAGTAGATCTAGTGCAATGCAAGGAACAGTCAGGAATCCTTGGGTTTGAAGGAAGTGGGAACCCCGCCTGCCGACTACTTCCATGCTCCAAGTAGGCTTCATATTCTATACCCTCTAGACCTTCTTACAGCAACCTGGTGACGCAGGAGAAATGACCCTCATTTAGCCAGGAGTCGACGGAAGCCCCGCACGGTTAACTGGATTGAAAAATGAGGGTCACAACCCCAGTGTGGGTGGCTTCAGAACCCAAAGGGTTTGTACTTACTTACAAGGGGACCCTTGTGGATTTTCATGCTGTCCTTTTGCAGGAAGACTCACTTCCTCTGGTACCAGTTCCAGTACACGCACTGCCACGGGGGATGGCTGTACATGGAAGGAAGGAAGGAAAGGAGAAGGGAAGGGAAAGAGAGAGAAAAAGAAAAGAAAGGAGGAAAGAAAGAAAGAGAGAGAGGAAGGAAGGAAGAAAGGAAGGGAGAAAAAGAGAGAGAAAGCTGGGAGGGAGGAAGGTAAGAGAAAAAAGTAAGAAAATATTGCAGTTAAAGAAAAGCTGAATTCAAACATCTAGAAAGAGTCATTTACTTGCTATACATTGCTCCTGCCTTAGAAAGAATTCTAAAGCGATCCTTTGGGAGGAGCACATCCCGGCATAAGGCACAGACTTAACACTTTTCGTCAGCTCTTCCTTCAAGACTGGTGGGCTCCGAGCAGAGACAGCAGGAGACACCCCACGGGGTGGTAAAAGCTCCAGACTTCCCCTCCCTCTCCTGGCCCATGGACTTCAACACAACACAGGCGAGGGGCTGGGGTCGGAAGGGCCTGGAAGGGCGGCGGCTGGGCCCTACACTTGCCTCCCTAACACCACATTTGCGTCTGGTTTCCTGTTATAAAGATGGTGCCTAGTAGAAAGTCCAGAAACTGGAGAAATAACTCTTCTGATCCTGACCACCTATACATAGGCACACACATGGCCAGCTCCAAGTGTGTATGTGTGTGTGTGTCTATACACACACACACACACACATACATATATACATATATATATATATCTCCATTTTGGCAAATTGTATTCCCGTTCTCTATTCTCATAAATACAGATTTTAATAGTTAGAGTCGTAATGGCACATACTTTATATCTCATCCTGCCCGCCTCCCACTTAACTCCGTGTCACAGACTTTCTCCAGGAGGTGTGTGCTTAGCCTGTCTTCCTCCCTAATGCTTCTTTTTCCTCCCTTTCTTTTATTCGCTGCCCTCACCCCGTTCTTCCTCTGTCCCTTAGTCCCTCTCCCGTGCATGTTTTTCTCCTCTCCTCGAACCTAGAGCTTGCCACAGCTTCCTGGGAGTCATGGGAATGAAGGCACTTCTGAGTCCCGACCGGGCTCTGACTGAGTTCTGACACCTGCTTTCTTTTCCAGGAGTTCCAGATAGGATCCTGTCTCAGGCCAGATGTTTCCTAGAAGTAAAGTGAGTGTAAGAAGGGGAGAGGGAGTTCCAACGATGGGTGCATCCCAAGCCGGCAGGTGCAGGAGGGGGACAGGGTGGCTGGGGGGTTGCGGGGGCGGGGGCGCGGGATAGGAAGTGGGCCGGGTCCGCATTCCCACAGCGCTAGGAGACAAAATGCTTCGCTGCCTATCCACAATCGGGAAGAATAATGATGATACTAATTCAGACGGCTCCAAGCAACACCTCCTGAGGAGGGGGCATGGGCTTCTTGTTTCTGTGTGAAGTCCTGGATTCAGTTCAGTGGGGTTCGAACCCAAGAGAAGATTGTTTCATTTTTTAAAAAAGATGTGCAGAATCATAACAACACCAACTGCTACTCACACGGTCCTTTAAATACACAAAGCACCATTATATCACTTATAGCCACAAAAGCAAAGAAAACGTTCTGGGTAGAGTGTGAGGGAGCTCACATTTGACAATAGAGTTTCGCTGAAGTTTCTATTATAAAGCTTTCACCGGAGCAATTAATATAAACACTCTGCGATGATAAGCATTGTAAGAGGGGCCAAATCCACCGGCTGGAAATCTCAGAAGAAGCGAAGGCATTGCTGAAGAGGGCAGCGTGAATGAGGGCGAACATTCAAAAGATGGAAGGGGAAGACATCTGATGGGGGGGGCGCTTTCTTGATGAGAAAACATTACCAGCTCCAAGTCCTCTAATAAAGGTAAATTGCAATTTATAGCACTTCTTTGTGGTTCAATTTCCTTGGCAATTATTACATTAGAGTGACACTTCTATTGAATTATATGTTTCAATTACTATTAAAAAATCGAAGTCCTTAAATTCGAGGAAATTATGAATGCAGCTTCTGGAGAGCTCTACCTCTGACACTCCAAGGATAGGATCGTTTATCTCCTTAGCACTCCAAGGTCCATTATGCAGCGTTGGGCCAGGAAGGAGCCTGTGTGCACAATGGTGTCCAACATTATCAAAGCACTTCTTCTGGATTCGACCATCTCCGTGCTGTGTTGTGGTAACCCTAGGTGACCGGCCGCCTTTCTTTGCACAGGACACAATGGCAAAGAGAAACATTAACTCTCACGATGTTGCAAGGATCTGACTGCATTATTCCCTGACCTCCGGAAAGATAATGTGTCATTTGCTGTACAGAAATAAAAGTTTGCAAAACAGTTGGAAATGTAATTGTGGACACTTCATTTGCTGAACTGCCTTTCCAGGGCTGATTTGTTTGGCCCTTTGGAGTGAGAGAGGGGAGAGTTTCAGAGAGGGGACCCGGAAGGTTTCCTTCCCCCTCCCCCACTTTCGCTCCCGCAAGATGGAGTGGTTTGGGAGCACTGGATTGTGATGGGTGGGGAGGAGCCACTCCCGAATCACAAAGCTGGGGATGGGGGGAGCAGGAAGGCCCTGTCTGGGGTCTGAACACCCTTGAAGCAGGGCTCGGGGAAATCCTGATGGGTGGAGATTTAGTAGAAGTCAATAGCGCAGTGGGCTTTGGTTCGATGCTAATGAGGCCAAGGTTATACAAGGGCCAACTGGTTTCCTTCTGTTCCCTCTGCTATAAACCGCCTCCCCTTGGCGGCCAGGCCTCTCACAAATGCAGGAAAAGGGGTAATGAAACCGGCCGGAGGCTTCTCCCAGACAGATGGCTCCCCAGCTGTTTTTGCCGATGGGTAACTTTTGTTCCCACCACTCAACGTCCCCTTGAAAAGACACTGTCCTCCAAAGCCTTTCCGCTTCAGTTCTCCTGTGAAATGTCTCCTCATCAACGGGGAAGGCCTTCAAGACCATTCTCAAGTAGATAATTTCTCAGATGCCCTTTATTGGTGCCAAGGTGGATGCGGAAGGGCTTGACCCCAGCCTCTTGACTCATCTCAGACTCGAAGCACCATTCTGTCTCTTCAAGGTAAATCTCCCCTGTTGTGTGCACGAGTCCCCAGCCTTGGGATACCCAGTGGCTCTTTACTTTCTGATCTGTGAAATGGGCATGTGAACCTTGCCCTTGCCAGCTTGCGGGGTTGGGATGAGAACCCAATGAGGAAGCGTGACGAGAGCTTTGGGAAAGTGTAAAGCCTATGCTGGTGACCACGACACGTGCCCTGACACCCACTGAAGTCCAAGTGATTCCCGTCAGCCACCTTGGCCCAAGGCAAGGGCACTATTCTTTATTCACACTGTGTCCCAGGCCCATTTCATGTCTCAAATACTCCTTCACGTGGCACATCCTTCCTTTCTGACAGTAGCAACAGGAATATCTTTGAGCTCCTTCCTCCTTCCTTGGTGGTCCCCGTGTAACTCTCTCCCTCCTCTGAGTAGCCCCTGCCTCCCGAGTGTATCAGTCATGGTTCTCCAGAGAGACAGAATAACAGAATTTATTTTAGGGAGTTGGCTCACATGATTGAGGAGGCTGGCAAGTCCAAAATCCACAAGGCAAGCTGGAGGGCTGGAGACTCGGGCAGGAGCTGATGCTGCAGTCAAGAGGTAGAGATTCTTCTTCCGGGGCTCCTCAGGGGGTTAAAGCCTCTGCCTTCAGCTCAGGGTCCTGGGATCGAGCCCCGCATCAGGCTCTCTGCTCAGCAGGGAGCCTGCTTCCTCCTCTCTGTCTCTCTGCCTGCCTCTCCGTCTACCTGTGATCTCCGTCTGTCAAATAAATAAACAAAATCTTTTAAAAAAAGAAATCCTTCTCTCTTGAGAAATCTTAGTTATTGCTCTTAAGGCCTTCAGCTGACTTGGGTAAGGCCCACCCACTGGACTGAAGATAATTTCCTTCACTTAAAGACAGCTGATTGTAGACGTTATTCACATTTTAAAAATACCTCTGCAGCCATACCCGTGTTGACATTTGATTAACGAACTGAGGACGGCAGCTTCTCCAAACTGACATAAAGCCGAACCGTCACACTGCCCTTCCTGAGCCCGCCTCTTGGATGAAACTTTCTGAGCGGCGGCTCACTCCTACTTTCTCTCTTTTCTCTTGCTCTGTATTTTCTCTATTTGCACAGCTCTTCCTCCAGACGCCCACATCTTGGCTTTGGAACCGCTCCCCCCCCTCCCGACTGTGCCCTGTGGAGGTGATGTCAGGATCTCATCTCCCAGGAACATTCACTGTCCTTTCAGCAAGTTATCAGAGTAAAAACCATAATGAATATTGACAGCTTGGCTACAGTAAATCGGTTACAGGGTAGCTCTTCTTCTACTTGGAGAGAAGAGGGTTTGGGGTTAGAGGTGAGACAGATGTCACTTGTCAGGGAATTAAATCCTGACTCCTGGGACGCCTGGGTGGCTCAGTGGGTTAAGCCTCTGCCTTTTGGCTCAGGTCATGATCTCGGGGTCCTGGGATCGAGCCCCGCATCGGGTTCTCTGCTCAGCAGGGAGCCTGCTTCTCCCTCTCCCTCTGCCTGTCCCCCCTGCTCATGCTTTCTCTCTCAAATAAATAAAATCTTTAAAAATCAATCAATCCTGACTCCCAAATGTCAACTTTCCATTCGTTTCCAGTCCTCCTTGGTACAATCAGAGGACTGATTTAGCATGCTTTCAGAATAAAAAAAGGAAGAGCTGACTTGGTTCCCTCATCCATGCACCCTTCTGCTCAGCTCTTTCCCAAAACAAGGCTGTCTACTAGATGCTGGGGAAAGGCCCAGAAAGAGCTCTGGGGCCAGCTAAGGACTGGCATTCCAATGGTAAACTGGGCAGGTAAACAGAACACCAGACACGCAGGGGAGACACAAGCAGGTGGTGAACCAGATGTATAAACCAAGTGTTTGCCTTTCCACAGGTGACGGAGTTCATAGACCTTCCACGATGAACTCCCAAATGGCGGGCGCTAAAGAATCATTTGTACTTCACTGTGAACTCTGTTGTGTGTGCCTTCGCTAGCAGAATCACCCTCTCTATGCCTTGTTCGGAAAAGGATGAACATTAGTTTGCATCTTCTCGGAGCGTAGGAGTTGATGACAGAAGAAACCTGGCCCAAAGTTGCTGGGCAAGTGTAAGCAGTGGAGGGAAAAGTTGGAGTTGAATTTGCATTCTGTCCACAACACCCAGGGAGCCAGGACCATGACCCAGTGCTGGACGAGGAGCGGCTGGGCCATAGTGGCCAAAGCTCATGCCCTTGCGGCAAAGAAAGATGACGAACCAAGAGTTGCCTCCTAGAAAATAAAGCGGGGCCAGGGGACAGAAGGTTCTGAGAGGTACTATTTTATTTAGGGGACCCAGAGAGGACGTATTCGCACAGACCATCTAAGCAAAGACCTGAGAGAAGGCAGTTGAGAAAAATTGGGGGCCCCAACAGTGTTCACGGTGCACCCTCTTTCCTTAAATCTCTAGGGCAGGTCCACATAAATAATACATATTGTATAGTCCCTATGAAATAAAATACATATGTATGTGTGTTTGTGTGTGTGTGCACAATAGAAGTATTTATAAATATAAATGTAAATATTGACATAGTCTATATAAATATAACGTATATACATAGACACGTGTGTGTGTATGATAGTACCCATCCAAATATTAACATGAGTTATCTCCGAGCAATGAAATAATAGATTAATTTAATCATGGAATTTTCTTCTCTGATCTCCATCTCCCCCATTTTATATAGCAAATCTGCTTGACATTATTTATCATATACTAATTGCCTTCTTAATCTCCCACATGAAATAGTTGTCTACTGACGATGAAGGATATTTACTATAAGTTGCTGTAAACTAATGGTAATGGCTATACTGTATCAGATGACCAGCCGATATGTGCCGGGTATAGTTTCCAGTGTTTTCTGCACGTCATCTGACTTAATCCGTGCAACAGCACATGGGGCAGGTACCGTCATCACCGCCATTGTCCTTTTACAGCTGAGGTCACTGAGGGGTGCAAGGAGAAGATTGCCCTGGACCACTCAGGTAGCAGATCCTGGAATCAGGGCTGCCCCTGGGCCATGGAGACCACAGTCCCATCTGGAACCCTGTGCCACTGCTGCACACCCCACCCCCCTGAAAAGACCAGGCTGGCGGCTCCAGAGTCTTCATTTCACTTGCTTCTCAGAAGTGGGGTGTAGAAGAAGCTACCCATGAATTATGAAGCAAACTGCCCCAGTGACGGATCTGTGTCTGCTGTCGACACAGCAAAGGCCAAATGGTGACTAGTTTATTCCAGATCAGGTGGAATGCAGGATTTCATACCAGTTTTGACTGCTCTGGTGAATTGCAATAAATCAAATAACAGCAAGGCCAGGTCTTCGTACGAATCACAACTCGCGTGGGCTTGTACTGAAATGCAGCCTTCTCCCCTCCTTTCCACACCCTGCTTCTCCAGCCCCACGTCAAATTGCCTTTCTCAGGGCACTAAAGATGGGATCAGTCAGAATGCTAGACAAAGATTTTTTTTTTTAACTTACATGTCTTCAACTATGTGATCTTAGTCTTTCTTTGTTTTTTGTTTTGTTTCCCCCAACACCTTGCTCTTTCTGTCTCTTTTTCTGCACTTTCTTTTGGTTGCTTAGGTGATAGGAGGTGAACACAAAATTCTTGGCTTCCCACGAGTCAAAGGGGCACCAGACCTGTGCACGCTGGAGACGCAGAGTGAGCCTGAGGTCTCCCAGCAGCAAAGATCCATGAAGTATGGCTCAGGCAGAAGCAGACTGAGGCGAGGGTGCAGGATGAGAAGGGCGAGCAGTGTCCCTGACCCCTTGGCTGTGACTTGGTGTCTTCTGAGCAAAGGGATCATTGTCCTGAGGGAAGGACGCCATGGTCAGATTCAGTCTCTAGTCGCTGAGAAACCCATATCGAAACCACTCACGTGGGGTTGCCCCTACTCACTCCACGTGAGTTACAACACCCTATCGAGTTTTCTGGACACTCCGGGCACTTTCCTTAGCATTCCAGTGTTTGGTTTGGGTGTTCAGAGGGGTCAAGAGAGTGGTGGTCTCCATTTTCTTCTTGATCTACCAGTCCTTAGAAACTCAGAGTTCTCATCCTGTACACCTGAAGAACGAGTGTGGAGAACCAGTCAGGATATGTCTCAATTGCTGCCCAAAATTGCAAGAAGTATTTCCCCTTTCAGGAGCACAGTGCAGGGTGAGAAGTTGTCACCAGAGGCAGAGGTGTGGTGAAATCAGATTCCCATTCCACTGTGGCCCCGAGTGCCCTAAGGAGGCACAGCAACTGAGAGGCTGGCGGGAGACAATAGTCTTATGGTGGAAAGTCCCAAAGGGCCCCTTAAGCCCTTAATAAACTCCATGTGTAGATGATTCCTATCTCGAGCAAGTCTCCCTCCTCCTCTGTCAGTCTGGCCATCAGTGCTCAGAGCTGATACACCCAGGCAGGGTCAACAAAGTCACCTGTTATAGGACATCTGCCTTGGCTTGTCTGAGGAGTCATAGTATTTTTCCTTCTTTGCCTTTTAAGGTCCTGTGACTTCACCTTTTTCGGACTGCAGACTTGCTGCCTTTGCTGCCTGTGGTGGTTTAACAACTTAGTAAAAGCTTGACAATGAATCGCAGCACAAGACTGAAAGCTGAGTTGTCACGATGGCTAGGAAGCTTGGGAGGAAGTCACAAAATCAGTGTGTATTGTTGTGTAACCCGTGAGAACCAATCACTTCAAGTTGATGACTTGCTGCACCAGACTAACAGTTTCAGTCAAAAGGGTTGGACGCGTTGCTTCATGGGATGCCCAGAGAACTTCAGCTTCTGAAAGGGCGAACATGCTTATTTTTTTCAAGAATAAAGGCATCAAGGGCACCAGGTGTCTCACTCGGTGAAGCGTCTGACTCTTGATTTCAGCTCAGGTCATGATCTCGGGATCGTGGGATCAAGCCACACATGAGACTCCACACTGGGTGCGGAGCCTGCTTAAGATTCCCTCTCTTCCTACCTCCCTGCCCTTCACCCCTAATAACCCCAGCTCGCCCGTGCTCTCTCTAGAAAGAAAGAAAGGAAGGTGTCAGATTATCCTTACAGTAAAGAAGCATTTTGTGTCCACAGTAAGAAGGAGGAGGAGACCATCCCTATGTCCCTAGAATGAGGTCTTAGTCAGTGTGAGTGTGGGTACGTGTTCATGAGGGTGTCTAGGAATGGGGTATAAGGCCGTAAGGAACAGAGAACACACTCTCTGATTCACGGAGTTTAAAGTCAAATTGAAGCTAAACAGTCACATATAAATACTGAGTGATGTTAGTAAACATTAAAAAGCAATAAAGAATTTTGGAGGTGCCCAGCTGGCTCAGTTGGTAGAAAATGAGACTCTCGATCCCAGGGTGATGAGTTCAAGGCCCACATCAGGTGCAGAGCCTACTTTTCATAGATAGACAGCAGTGAAGGATTTCTCTATTGAAAAGATGTAAAGCAGAATGAAGAGTCAAGCAAGATTGTCTTTACAGATATATCTCTAGAACAGAGCAAAAGAAAGGTGTATCATTTTCTTTCTCATAGACTTGCTTTGAGCTTGATCCTTAAGTAGGTACTTGAGTTCAGAAGTTCACAGGTGATTAAGTGTATTTTCCAAAGCATTGGGGCAAGAAGCAGTAACCTGTTGACAAACTGTCCTCTATCAGCACTAGATAGCACAAGGGATGTCCCAAACCTAAGAAACTCTGGGGTGCCTCGGTGGCTCAGTGGGTTAAAGCCTCTGCCTTCAGCTGGGGTCATGATCCCAGGGTCCTGGGCTCTCTGCTCAGTGGGGGACCCGCTTCCCCTTCTCTCTTTGCCTGCCTCTCTGCCTACTTGTGATCTCTGTCTGTCAAATAAATAAATAAAACCTTAAAAAAAAAAAAAAAACAACTAAGGAACTTCACCTGCAGAAGCTCTGCACAGAGCTCTAGCACCCTACAAATAGGGGGAGGCCAGTCATTGGTGCAATCTGACTCGTATCTATTCACAAAGCTACAACCCAATTGTATTGGGGGAATTAGTAGTATATTACAGAGCTAAAATCTGGGCCAAGAAGACTTCTCTGTTAATAATTTGATTATTTTGAGTTTTTTAACCTAGTCCTTTCCCAGAATCCAGCCTGCACGATGAAGGCTCTCTCAAAAATCATGAATTGGAAAAGAAAAAGGGCCACCGTCAGAGCTCAAGAGACGACACTCAGGGAGGGCTGGTGTTCAAGGGGACAGGAATCTAGTAAAGAAAGTGGGAAAGAGAAGCCAGAGACGACGATGGCAAGCTGGGAGGAAATCATATGATGGAAGCAAAGGCTGGAGAAAGTGGTGAGAAAGCAGTGGGGCAAAGGTCTACATGGAACCAATAGGTGTAGATAAGAAAACCATCTAAATGTTCCTGGGCAGGAACATGGAGGTTGTTGGCTTAAACGGAGAAGACAGAAAGCAGATTGTTGTGGGTCTGGGAGTAGCTGGGGAATGAGAAATAGGAGACTATCCGTGAAGGTCATTCAACCCAAAAACCTATGTAGCGGGCTTGGTTTCTGTGCTGGAAAGATGGGCATATTGGAGTTGGAAATTCCAGTAATAAAAGACGTAGTAATTCATAAAGCAAAGTCCTAGGAGATGAGTTCCAGGAGACAGCTGTGTGGCTCATCCTTGGCTGAAAGGAGGAATCCTTTGAGACAGTGGAGGAAAGAACAGAAAAGCTTGTGAGCTGCGGATAAAAATTTTAGGGAAGCCTTGTCAATTACCCTTGTTGTTTAGCTGTGAAATCCAAAGTAATATAATCTGCGAAGAGGACCAAACTAAGGGCAAGTGATGAAACCCGCCAATTGGCATTTCGAGGGGCGGCTGAGAGTGGAGACCGAAAATCAGCGGTGACACTCGTCAACATGGCTGGTTCGTTTCCTGTAAGTCACACAGGGCTCAAGAGTGAAAAAGGCAGATGCTTTGGTTTATTCTTAGTCAAGCTATTGACAGGCAGATGCAGCTAAAGGACAATTTGGCAAAGGAATTGAGGGTATGAGTGGGCATAAACGGAGAGGTGATTTCTCAGTATGACAGACTATTCATTGCTGAGGACTCAGAACTTTGGCTAAATGGAAAATAAACCATTTTTGTATTGTTGTGTTTCCATTTACCATCTCGCTGTATTTGCACAGGTTAGATCAGCAGCTGGAAAAAGCTCCATGTCTAGCCAAAATTTCAGAACCACCCCTTTTTGAGGAGTGCCTAATCAGGCTATTTCTAGCTAAACGGGGCATATCAGAACATAATAGGTAAGACTCCACTTCATGGTTTAACCCAAAAAAGCTTTATTTCTTCTTGCTCACACGAAATCCACTGCGGGCAGGTGACTCTCCGGGGTACCTTGCCTTTACTCAGGGATAACAGTTGCTTCTATTTTCAGGCTCTGCCATCTCAACACACAGCCTTTAAAGGGGCAGAAAGGATAGCTGAGGATCACCTGGGTGGCTCAGGGGGTTAAGCATCTGACTCCGGATTTTGGATCAGGTCGTGATCTCAGGGTCAGGAGACAAAGCCCCCCATCAGGCTGGGAGCTCAGTGGAGAGTCTGCTTGGGATAAGGATAGACAAGGCATACTGATGACTAGTATCTCAAAGCAGAAGGGATACCACACTGTGTTCAGGTTCCCATGAGCTCAGACTCATCCCAGCTCTCCAAACCAGCTGCAGAGAAGCTGGGAAATACAGGAGCCCACCGGGTCGCTCAGGAAGCCCCGGTCCCAGGTGTTACACTGTCTCAAGCACCAGGGATCCCAAGTCCTGCGCTTAGTTAAGTTTCAGGGAGCTTGACTCTCACCTGATGAGGAGGAAAAGATGTGGAAGATGAGAAGCGCAACCATGCGTGGGCCTGACTGGGTCCGCATGGCCCCCGACCAAGCAGTCAAAAAGTAAAATCCCAGGCCGAACTCTAATTCTGTAATTGTATACTGCGTGGGAAAGCAAAGGCAAGAAGAATGAAGAAGAGGAGGAGAAAAACGAATACAGAGATTAGAGGAATGTGGTCAACGGTATTGGCATTGTATTGGTATTGGGGTTGGACAGGTGGGGGCTGCACCTGTGGTGAGCACAGCCTCCCATAGAGACCGGACCGGGCCCTACGCTGTACACCTGAAACTAACGCAGCAGCGTGCGTCCACTCTACTGCAGAAAATAATTGCTCAACTAATTAATTTTTAAAAAAACAGAAAAGAAGGAAAAGAGCTACAGCAACCACAAGGTCCTTTGGTAAAACTCAGCGGTTGTTGTAGTCACGCCCCCCCCCCATCCCCGGCGTCCCCTCCCCCACCCCGCCCACGCCCCGTGCGGGCGGGTCTGGAGTCTGCTCCCGGGAAATGGATACATAAAGGTAAGGCGCAACAGGAGCCCAGTCTGAACTTTCAGCCCGGAAGAACAGACTAGAATGAAGTTGGAGGAACAGACGTGGTGGACGCAGCCGCCCCCTCGGAGGGTGCACCTGCGAGCTCGGGTCTCGGCCGGCTTCCTTCCCGGCTCGCTCCGAGTCCCCATCTCAGAAGCGCGGGGCACGTATTGTTCTCATTTAAAAGGTCCTCAAGACCAGGAGACACCGATGGGCCTTCTCCCCAACCGGCACCGCTCTTGCGGGGGGAATGTGTGATTTCTTTTTAATTTGCTCACTCAGTCCTGAATAACTTTTCAGAGGGCTCCAGACACCGCGGTGTGACAGCTAAACCAAGGCGCATCAGATGCGACGGAATTGCTCTACAAGCAACCTTGCCAAAGGCCCTTTTCGATGCACAAAGCTGGCTCTATCTTTGTATATTGAGGGAGCTAAATCAATGTTAAATGCTTGGCTCTTTTCACAGGACAATGACCAGGACCTAAGCTGCGTCCTTCCTTTTTGATTGACACTTGAAACGCAGAGCGGGAATCAGCCAGCGGCGCTGCTACAAGCCGAACCCTCTGCTGGGATAACCACTGGTGACATCTGCAGAAAGGCCGACAAAAGGCAGTTGAAAGCTGTGTTTGTTGCTTCCCCCCTCAGATCTCCTCGCTTTCATGGAGCTCCTTACTTGCTTTAATATTATGATTCAGCACCTGGCTTTTTTGAACCTTGCTTTAAACTTCAAAAGGCGAGGTGGTATTAACAAACATGAAACGAAAAAGTGGCGGTAGTTTGATTTACTGTTGTCGTCTTATCAAGGGTTTTTTTTGTCACCAGCTGCCACTTTCTGTCATCTTTGGAACCATTATCATTTCTCTAAAATCTAAAAGACTCCACTTAATAACAGCTTTGAATACAGGCAGGATCAGTAACATACACAGCTCCGGAGATGACAGGACCAGCAAATGAAAAGAAAGATGTAAAAAAAAAAAAAAAAAAAAAACCACAACCAAAAAACAAAAAACAAAACCCTCCCAAAATAACAAAAACACAAAAACACAACAAAACAAAAAACCCACCCAAACCACACAAATAAGAGCTCTAGTACTTTCTGGTGACCTTGATTTCAGAATTAAATCAAATCCGAGTCTATTGTTCCTTTTGAATTCCGAGGGAGAGTTTCCTGGAGAAGTTCCTTTTTGTTTGGAGGGCCAGTGGGAAGGGAAAAAGCTCGGCCGCTTGCAAGGTTTCGCTCCTCTGCAGAGAAGGGGAAGCTCTCCTGTCACGGAGGGGTTGAAGTGACCTCTCCCAGCGCAGCCGCTCAGCTAATTACCAGCTCACTTTCACTGACTTTCTAATACTTGGAGCACCCACTTGATGCCGACAGCCGGATAAACATCGCCAACTCTTACCAAGGATGAGGTCGTCTCATGTTCTGCTCTTTCCCAAGGACTGGCAACTCTGAGCTTTCCAACCAAACCCTGAGGACCTGCACGGGCCCCTAAGTGGATGGCTTAAAGCTGGGTCCACCCGAGCAAACTCAACTGATTAACCCTGCTATCTGCTTGGAAACTCGGAGACGTGAACTTGGCCAGAACCACAAGGGACCTTCAGATCACACAGTCCAGTGGTTTTGACGCTCCCAAGGACCTTCGTGAAGATCTCCCGACCTCCTTCCCACAGCCTCTAAGCCAATAGGCAGAGGCCAGGCTACGGACACTTGTATTTTTAAAAGTTCTCTGGATGATTCTGATTCCCGAAGAGGGCTGAGAATCAGCCCTCCAAGTAATGAGGCTGCTGAGCTTTGGAGGACTTCTCCGCCACTCGTCAAAGGTGACACAGCAAGTATGTGGCACAGCTGGACTGAGACCCAGTGGCGGGAGCCCGGGGCCGTGCTCAGCCCTCTGGGGCAGACCCGCAGATGGAAAAGCTGGAGAGTGAAGAGTGGATGGGGCTTCTCGGCAGGGAGAAGTGAACTCTGGCTTCCAAAGATGCAAGTCACGATTTAGCAGATTCCTGCTGCTGGCCTCACCGGCCTTCCTCTGGGCCGCTCTCCTACCCGAATACCCGAGTCTGCGCCGAACTTCCTACAGAAACTTCCCGATAGCATGTAGTAGTGGGTTTCTCTCATCCTCCCTCTCCCGTATCCCCTCAGGGCCTCAAGATACTGGTGTGGAGGAAATAATTGCTAATCCCTGACATACTTCATGGAAGTCAATGATACGAAAAAGGTGAAGCTGTACATTCAGACGTGGTCGGGGCAAAACATTTCACTTGTGTGTGATGCGCGATGCCACCTCCTTGAAATCAGTCGGATACATTTGACCATCTGTTTCTCTTTAACGATCTAGTAGCCTGTGCCTGCTACTTCATTACGTACATTGTCAAGGGCAGCATCAAACAGCCTATGCCTTGAACCTCTTTTTATAAAAGTAGCTACATCAACTTGGCTGTGGATGATTACCAAGTAGGTTGGGGTTTTGATCCATGATCCTAAGCGATCTGCTTATAACTGGAGAAAGGGAAGGACTCCTGGAAGCCTCATAGGTTTTTGAAATAGAAAGGGGGGGTTAAGTCCAAAAATGAGGGAGAGCATGTTTAGAGCTGTCAAGAGGTCTACTCTGGAAATACCGGGACTATGACGACTTTATAAGACAAGAAAATAAACCCAGAACAAAATCATGAGATCTCTAGCCCTGCAGATGAGAGCTGTTTTGTTGCAATAAAACCAGCGATGAGAATAATTTTATCTCCATGCCAACCCTAAACAAGTGCTAGCAGTAGCCTGAAGGACTGAATTAAGAAAGACTCTGGGCCCAGTAATAAAACTACCATGAATGATCCGTGGTATCTGGAAGGGATGGGGATATGCATATACAGATGGGATGTTAAGACCTGATGGAGTGATTAAAACAAGTTTCTAAATCATCTGTGATTTTAGAACCTTGTTCTACACTTACGAGCAGTGTTTACCTGGACACATGACTCAGATTTAGTTTTCTTATCTGTAAAATGGGTGTAGTACCTCATTCTGCTTTTCAACATTAGAATGATACAATAAACGTAACGCCGTCATCACACTGCATGCCCTATAGCAGGTGCTTAATAAAACGGAAACAGCCACAATGATGACGATGATGATGACGACGGTGAGGGTGACGGTGACGGAGGGAACAAACCTCCCAGCCTGCGGCTGAGTCTCTATGAATAAATACCAGAATTGGGATTTTTCTGTAAGGGATAAGACAAAGAACTTTGGGTCAAGAAAGTATTTCTACCCTTTATTCCACTTTGTCCAACAATTAAATGAGAAAAGGAAAGACGGAGGGGGAAAAGGAAGGAACGGAAGAAGGAAGAAAGGAGACGAGGAGTGCAGAGGGAGGGAGGAAAGGAAGATTGAACAGCGGAGTCGAGGATGGACAGAGAGAGCAGGGAGTTGCTGGGGACAAAGGATCAGAAATTCTGAAGCAGAAAAAGTCCCCCCCACCACCACACACACATACACTTTTTCACACCATAGCATCCACTTTCAAGTTTATAATAAAATTGTTCTATTTTGGATAAAAAGATGACCCCCCCCCCACTAACCACACTTTATAGCTGTTCCCCTCTGTTAATACATAGTTTCTTACCTCCATACTCCATGCTGTTAAAGGGACCACATGGGAAGGAAATCATGTTATGGAACAGTGAACAGAAACCTTTTGAGAGGACTCAGAAGATACAACCGTCACCTCGTGCTCTGCTCTCCTGGCCTGGCGTCTGTGGACGGAGGTAGCTAGCCAGCAGAGACTCTGCTCCTTCTTTTGTAAGGTGAGAATAAGGAACCTCACCTGCTCATTTGGAAGGTGGCAAGCAGAGAATATGCATGAAACAGCTTTCCAATGCTATTTGATATGTATTTGTTGTGTGTGTGAAGTCTGAGTGTGTGAAGATGATCCTAGTGTAGTCTTTGCATAGATGGACCCAACTTCTTGGTGTGGTTTGAGGCAAGGACATGCTTCATCACCTCGAAGTTCCTCCCCACCCACCAAAAAACACACAGCCTGCTAAAATGTCTCCCAATTCTTCCAATTCTTCTTCCTTAGGGATTGGAATTTTAATTGGAAGCAGAGTTCATTCATTCACATAAACAAATTACCATCCTTAAGCATCTTTTTAAAGAAGTCTACTTTAAAAAAAAAAAAAAGATTTTATTTATTTATTTGACAGACAGAGATCACAAGTAGGCAGAGAGGCAGGCAGAGAGAGAGAAAGGAGAAAGCAGGCTCCCCGCTGAGCAGAGAGCCCGATGTGGGGCTCGATCCCAGGACCCTGAGATCATGACCTGAGCCAAAGGCAGAGGCTTAACCTACTGAGCCACCCAGGCCCCAAGAAGTCTACTTTTCTATGAGAAGGAGCATGCTTACATGGCGAGAATTAGACTAGACTCTGGATTTCTTAAGAAACTAGAATGAAGAGGCTGGGATGTGGGGGTGAATTGATGGGGAGTAAAAGAGGGTGTAACTTAGCATCATAAATTAAAAGACAGGCTGATAGAGGCTTATACACTTACCAGCTGTGTGACCTTGGGCAGGTTAACTTAATTTCTTTTTTTTTTTTTTTAAGATTTTCTTTATTTAAGAGAGAGAGAGAGAGAGAGCATGAGAGGGGAGAAGGTCAGGAGGAGAAGCTGACTCCCCGTGGAGCTGGGAGCCTGATGCAGGACTCAGTCCCGGGACTCCAGGATCATGACCTGAGCCAAAGGCAGTCGCTTAACCAAGTGAGACACCCAGGCACCCAGTTTACTTAATTTCTGTTGGCTTGTGTTTTCTCATCTGTTTACTCACTAATTAGTATTATTGCATATTTATTCTGTGTCAGGCCTTGTTATAGGTAGTTAAGAGAGACGAATTTTTTATCCTTATGAAGTTTACATTTTATCAGGGAAGACAATAGAAACAGAGAAACAATAGAATAAGTAGTAGGAAGAAGTAGTGAAAGCTAACATAAAAATAACTAAATCCAAGAGAATGTGAAGATAGGCAAGGAAATCTCCTTGAGAAGGTGACATTTTTACTTAACTGGTGACATTTTATCTTAATGAAAAGATAGTGTGAGCCAGAGGGAAAGTATGAAGAAGGAATATTCAAGGGAGAAGAACTATCAATGCAAAGTCTTCTTTTAATTTGGGGGATAACAATAAAGCTTCTAAGAAATGGTCACATTTGAGATCAGTATTAATAAGGAGTTGACAGTACTTCTTGCTGGACTAGATATGGGGATGAGAAAATGAAAGGAATCAAAAGTGGCTCTGGGGGGCTGATTTGAAAACAAGGTGAATGAGGGAACTGGGATTGGGGGCGGGGGGAAGAGTTCTTCTTTAGACATAATACCATATAAAATTTTTGCAATATTTAGAAAATCTAACAAGTGGAGCTCATCACAGCACCTACCTATTGGTGTTTGAGAGAATCATCCCAAGGGTCTGATGGAGAATCTGGTATGAAGCAAGTACTCAATAAATTGTACTTGTATGGAACAATGAAAAGAAATGTCAAATCAAGTTGTGGAACAGGGAGGTCCTTGTAGAGCCGAGAAACTAGACAATGATGACAGAGTGGAGGCCAGGACACAAGTGGAAGGGAATTAAATTTAGGAGGGAGAAGCAAGAGGAGACTGGAGACATGGTTTGATTGCTTCATAATTTCACATTCAATCTGCCTTATGTGGCATGAGGAAAACAGAGGGACCATGTATAGAGGACTACCAGATCAAATGATCCATTCTGCAAAAACGTCTTTATTTCCTTCTCGAATTGAATGACTTAGCACTTTATGAATCACAGAGCCATTGGTTTGGCTCAAGCTATGGAAATGACGTGTAGTGACCACCCACCTTTCCTTTACTTGATGACACTGCAGATGCAGGCTAGGGAACATGCTGGCTCTAAATCGGGGCAAAATGCGTGTTACCAAAAGACAAATAGTTTCTGTTCTTCTGCAGCACAGTAAATCTACATCAAAGATTTTATTTACTGACTAGGTACGTCAAACTAACAATGATAGAAGCTATTGTTTGCCATCCACTTAGATGTATATCAAAATCTTCTATATCTACTACAAAATTCTGCTAATCTTGACCTATTTCTTTGTATGTGGGGGTAGGGGGGCAGGTAAGGGGCAGAGGGAGTAGGAGACAGAGAATCTCAAACAGGTTCCATGCACAGCACAGAGGCCAATACAGGGTTCAGTCTCAAAACCCTGAGATCATGACCAAAGCTGAAACCAAGAGTCGAACGCTTAAGCAACCGAGCCACCAAGGTGCACCTAAATTTGACATATTTCCTGTTGTACACTTCTACTGAGTTTAAAAATCACAAAGCAAACCAACACTAAAGCCACAAAAATTCCATTCCTCCCTGGATTCCCTTCCCACACGCCTGTGCACACACTTACCAGAGCTGCATAGCAATTGGGCTGGAAATGAGAACTACAGGATACTCAGAGTTAATCGTGCAAAATGGCAACAAGTTCTCCAAAGAGGTCCACTCTTGCCACTCATCTGATACCACACAGATGGCCCAAGCTACATATTCTCTCTCCTATTCCTGGGTCTGAACCCCTAACCAGTCTGCTAAGGAAATGTCTCAGTTTGGGGATGCAGGTAACTTGGTCTCAGCTGGACCACTGAGTTGCATGAATTTGTAAAATAGAGTCATAGGGATAATCTCTAAGATTTCCATTCCCCATGTATGGACATAAAGACACACACAGAAATTTCCTTTTTAGGGGACAAATGTTAAAACCTTTTCTGTCGGGGCACCTGCGTGGCTCAGGGGGGTAAGGCCTCTGCCTTCAGCTCAGGTCATGATCCCAGGGTCCTGGGACTGAGCCCCGCATCGGGCTTTCTGCTCAGCGGAGAGCCTGCTTCTTCCTCCTCTCTCTCTCTGCCTACTTGTGATCTCTGTCTGTCGAATAAATAAATAAAATTTAAAAAAAAAAAAAAAAACTTTTCTGTCTCAAATAAGGTTTTGGAGGTAGAGAGGAAGAAAGTAGCAGCGACTGACAGCACATCTCTGTAGAAAGCCCGAGACTTGACCATTTTCCTTTGGGACAGTCACTTGGCCTTTACCCAGTGAAAAAGAAGCCATGGGGGTCGGGGTAAAGCATGACAGAGAAAAAAGCAGTATGTTCCGCTGATCTAGCTTACCTGAGATAAGGTTTGAGTTTAGTCAATAGCAATTGCATATTTTTGCCTTCTGCTGTACATTATTAATTATGTGTTTTGTCCCTTCTAAACTATAGAAGCCAAAAAGAGCAAGAATTTTGGCTCTGTGGTTCAGCGAGCCACCTCCTGCCTCTAGAATAGTGCCTGGCATATTCTACTGAGATGTGAGATATTAGTTGAATTGATGAAAATGTTTGTGGTTGAGGGACAGGCTCTGAAAGAGTGGAGGATTAGAGAATTCTGGAGAAGGAAGCCTGTGCTATTCCATGAACTGTCAGGGTAACTCAAATTGAACCAAAGGGCTATACCTGGGATGAACGGCCATAACTCAGGCCATAACTTGGCTAGTCCATGTCACAGGGAGCACACGTAGCCTGCTGTGCCTGGTTAGCCCTTCCCAATCACGGCAAATTTGTTCACAAGTCATAGAGGCTCTAGAAAACCAGCCTGACCGACAGGATGGGATCGAAATACTTCCTCTGAAACAATAAGGTCTTCTGTCAAGTGTATTTGATAGCGCTGGGTGACCAATTTGCTTAAGGTCTTACATCTACCAGAACAAGGACAAGAAAAATGAGAAATGAATTCATGATAATGTCTGCACAGATGTGCCTAATGCCCTCCCCAGATCAGCCTCCCACGCCCGTTCCCTACCGGAAGTTTTTGGACAAGTTGAGCTAGAGAGGCTTTTGTTGTTTGTGATTATCAAATGGACATGTCTTTGTTCCGGGTCAGGAAAAAAAAAATGATTTTCTCCTAAATTAACAACTTTCCATTAACTGGATGCCATGAATAATCCAAAGCGCAATAACCTGCGTTCTTCATTCTTCAACCCCTTTTCCTCAGGATACAAAGCAGAGGGGAGGAGGAGGGTTTCTAGGAAGGAGGAACTGGCCCAGCATTCCCAAATCACCGCAGATAATTTACATAACAGTGAGCCCATAAATGCATGATGGGAGTGGCGAGGTGAGGTTAGGTGTGGTTCCAAACCACATTCCACCTTGGCTTACCCTGGATTCCTATTCAACTCAAATGCCCAATTCTGAAATATTTCCTTGGGCTTTAATCCACCCCATCCATGGTCATGGCTGATTAGTAAAGGGATCTTCACCTTGACACATCTGTGTCACCTACGATATTTAGGACTTTCTCTCCGCCATCATTAGTAAGCAAGACCTAGGGAGCTGGAGAAGAGGCCCCACAGATAAGACAAAGTCCTTTTCTTAGGGAACACGCCGCCGGAAAAGAGCATGCTATTTTGAACTACAGATATTTTCTGTGCGAAGGGAAATGCTAAGTTTAGAAGAGTTGCCAGTGTAACCTCAGCTAAAAAGTAGAGGAAGTATTCTATAACTATTTTGGAAGCAAGCAAGCGAGAGAGAATATGTATATATGTTTTGCCATAACATCCACTATGTAGGGTTCATCCACAAAACACAAATACCCTGCCATCCAGAGGACAGAGCAGCAGCTGTGAGATTGCCTTCTGAGTCACAGTCACTGAAGTGGAACTATTTGTACAAGTTCAAAGGCACCAAAGACCTTGGCAATCATCTGCCCTAGTGAATGTCAAGACAGAAGATGACATCACTGCAAACTGGTAAACCCGAGGAAGATTTCCTATTTGGAATAGAAAAGTTCTGGGGATAAACCAAGCTTTCTTCCTTTTTTAAAATAGCGTTTTCATCCAGGAGTGTCTCTGACCCATGGCCCTTGATGATATATCACTCATCTAATTCAGCAAACTGTGAGCTCTCTGGAGAGAGACCGTGGTTTCTGTAATAATCGTAAGGTAGTAAAACATCTCATAAAATTGGCAATTGGAACTTCAGGCAAAGAAGAGAGAGAAGCTTCTGCGGGAAAACAAACCAAAAAGCTTAAGAGCCCTCAGATGTGAAAGGCAAGGCCTTGCAGAACCACGGCAGTAAGTCTATAAAATGTAAAGATTTGGATAGGATAATGTCATACCAATGCAACAATCTCAGGAAGACACGGTTCATTGTCCCTCATGGAAACAGCAAGCAACTTTTCCAGAACAGATAATAAGAAAATGGCTAGGGGCATCCGGGTGGCTCAGTTGGTTAAGCGTCTGCCTTTGGCTCAGGTCATGATCTCACGGTCCTGGAATCGAGCCCCACGTTGGACTGCCTGTTCAGTGGGGAGTCTGCTTCTCCCTCTGCCTCTGCTTCTCTCTCTGCTCATGCACATGCTCTTTCTGTCTCTCTCTCTCTCTCAAATAAAGAAATGCAATCTTTAAACAAAGAAAATGGCTAAATAAAAAACAGAATTTGAAATTCCAAGAAATGATATGGGATGAAAATCTAAAAAGGATGGAAAAAGAGCTTTAATAACTCTCATAGAACCCTGTTTAAAGGAAAGTTGTCGTAGTCAGCCTTATGTTCTTCACCTGGAACGGTAAATCTGGGGTGGAAAAGTGACGTATTCTTTGCTGCCGGACTCCCTGTGTTCAGACTCCAACTAAACATTAGTTTCAATGATTTACATTAAATCTAACCTATATGTGTATGAGGCCACTATAATAGGTACTATTTCTAAAGTGTCATTAGTCTGTTCCAGTGGAAGGGATCTCTGACCTTCTCATGCAAATTTCAATAGGGGGCTGACCCTCTCGGCAACGAAAAGCTGAGGCTGCAAAGTGCAAGATGGCGGGCACCTGGTGGCTCCGTGGGCACAGCATGCGATCTGGGTCTTCCCGTCTTGAGTACGAGCGCCATGATGGGTGTAGAGCTTCTTTAAGGAAAAAAAAAAAAAGGCAGTAAGATGAGAGGCAGAGAGGGAAGGAAGGGATAGTGTTCAGGCTTCCTACTGTCGTAACTTACCTGGAAGTTGTACCTTATGTGTACATAGTATTTCGGTTTAACAAATGGCTTTGTGATTACAACTTTATTCTGGCTTTGTAACATCTCTGGACTGACATATATAATAACCTCATTTCACAGATGACGGATCAGACCAAGCCTGTTAGTGAAGTTCAAGGTCACCTAATGAACAAGCGGTCAAGTGAGAGCTAGGTCTCCCCTTGCCTGTTGGCGCTACCTGCCTACCTCTCTATTGGCCACGTTTGACTTTAATTCTTCCCTGTGTACAGGATCCAAGATGGCTCTGCTTTCTAATAACTGTGCACTTAGGAGGCCATGTTCTAGTGAAGTGCAGTGTCATTTTGATGAACCTATGAGGTGCATTGAAGCTGTTAGGAACAGCTGAGAGATCACAGACAGGATCACCTGTTTTGGCCACTAACTCTTCAATTCCCCAACACTGGCCCTGGCCCTCCCACCCTTTCCTCCTGCTCTAACTCCCATGGTGCATCTCAAAGAACATTCACACGTACAAAAGAGAATCACAGAGCCGTATGAAGAAGGCTCCGGCAAGTCCAAAGCTCCAGGCTATGTAACTGTTTTGAACACGTACTTCTGATAGTCTCTCCAGTTTAATTGGAAGAGTGGGATTTAGAACCAAGCGAAGTCATGTGAACATAGCACTGGTACTCGAAATGAGTATGGTCCTTCTCTCTATTTCTTCTCTTCCTGTCGGTCACTGTCACCTGGTCGACAGGCAGGCCAGCTCTCATCTCAGCTGGCCGGCTCAACCTGAAGTATGTGTAAGTCTGACAAAAACCCAGGTTAAAGCTTCAAATGCAAGTTTACCTTTCCCCAAACCCTCTCGCCTCCTTTTAAATTGAGACGCCGGCTGAAACCCCACCCCTCCTTCAAGGGGATAGAAACCATGCGGGCTCTGATCTGGATTCCAGGAAAGGGACAGTGTTGTGTGGATTCACAGATTCTGGATTTTTCTCTCCCACAATCGCATGAGTGGCGTAAATGTAATTAAAAATGAATGTGATTACTGTAACACAGCACGCACCAAGGAAAGAGAGATCAATCCAGATTTACTACTGCAAAGCATTCCTTTTGACTTATGGGTCTGTCTGAAAAACCAAAATGTTTACAGCATCTCAGAGGTTCATTTGAGACTAACTTAACCCAGGAAAATCCCCACCCCACCCCCACCCCACCCCTACCGGCCTGCCCACCCTCACCGCCGCCTCCTTGGGAACAGAAGTCATCTGCTCCCCACTACCCCAGGCACTGTTCGTGTTGGTGCGTCCTGGACAGACAGCCGCCCCTTCTGTCCGACGAGGCAGCAGTCTTACTGTGATACCCTTCATGGACTTGGTTGTCGTTTGACAGATGAGGAAAAAAGCAAGACCTGCTGCACATCAAGAAACCAGGCTCACCGGTTCCCCCAGAGAGCAGACGGGATTCAGCTAGGACTCCGCTTCTCCCGATACCTCTCTCCTCCGAGAGAAACCAATTCCCAGTCTCTTTGCGCGGAATTACAGGTTCGGTCATGGGACTGGTGGGCCTTTCTGAATGGCTCGCCCAAGGTAGTAATTTTGTAATCTGCCGTAGCTGAAGTAAGTATAGACCTGAGCTCGCTCTAGCCTCCTTCTCTCTCCTCCATCCCAAGCGGCAGCGTCCCCACCTAGGTGAAAACACTTTGCATATAAACAAACTCCTCTCAAAGACACCTCAACCTTGACATTTCTTTCTCCCTTTTCCAAACTTGCTTCCTTGTAAAACACCTCGCGCTCTGCCATGCTCCCACATGAGGCCCAATTATCAGAATAATAATTAACAGGCTCTCATTATTTAGGATCAAACAATGCCCCCCTAATGAAGCCAAGAATAGCCAATGTGATCCCTTAAAACGGGGCGTGAGTTTTCCTTACACCTTGGGGCGTCTAATCCACTGAAACCATTAGGCACCGAGCTGCCCATAACGGCCTGTGTAACATTGAGTCAAGGACAGTTAATGGATGCCAGAGCACAGACCAAAGTGCTCCAAGCATGTCAGTCAAGAGTAACCGGAGGCAAAAACATCAAAATGCAGGTTGGAGTTTTGACATTCCTGCAGGCTCTGAACGCCTCGCCAGTAAATTTTTAAAGTCAATATCCCCCTTATGCTCATGAACACTTTTCTGTCTGATGAGTAGGACTAATGTGGATCTGATTGAACTGTGACCAAAGTGGGACTTTAAAGGCGGCTTTGAATGTGTGGGGGCGGAAAGGGTTTTTGTGTGTGTGTGTGTGTGTTTTGTGTGTGTGTGTGTGTTTTTTTTTTTCCCCCAGAAATGTCTGTGATAATAATGAAGACAGTGTACACAGATTATCACAGGCTGTGTCTTTCGACTTCAAGGTTATGTGATCAGAAAATTAGAAAAGCAACGAGATGAGAAAAACCGCAGAACATTTTGAAAGAAAGCTTTTTTACAAATTATCTGTGTGCTGGATTTACACAGAATCTGATAGATGGATCTTCTAATGTTTGGAAATGGATGAATGCAACAATGTAAATAGGAAAACTGGCTTTGGAGTCTACCCCTGGCAGAAGTTCAAAACCCCTATTAAGTATTCTAATTCGCTTAACGCCTGTTCCTTAGCATTTTTTTTAATTGCCGTGAATACGTAAAACAAAATACAAGCGTTCCATAAATATGAAGGTAAAAATAATAATGCGAGTGTTGTTTCTCACGATGCATGACGTTCCCCCATATCTGCAAGGAGACCTTCACCTCTCTGCCCTTTCTCTTCTCGGACGCTGGGAGCCATCATTAGAAGGACAGGAATCAGGAAGCCCGAGCAGAAGGGGTTTGGGTGGCCGTCTGCATTCAGCAGGGACTGGTTCAAGGTTTGATAGCAATTTTGCAACACAAGTCACAGCTTTACTCCTCCTTAAAAGAGAAAGAAAATAGAATTTTACTGTGGTCTAAGCAAAACTTCCATTTTAAAATCCGCCCAACCCCCTTTTTTGCTTGTCGGATGACCATGGTGGATTTCTGAAATGTATAAGCAGGTGGCTCTGTTGGCAAAAAGGCAGGGTAAAGTCTAATTTCCTCTGATGGCAGCCTTTTAGGATCCTTTCAGCACCTCGAAGGTGGCATGTGATTGTTTTCGCCGGGAGAATGATTCTAGAAGTTTCTAAATTGTCCATGTTTATATATAAAGGCATATAAATGGTGGTCGAGTCATAGCAAACTTGCACATATTTAATTGAAGCCTTTGAGTAAGTAGCATCTTGAAATGCTTAGAACTCAACTCACTGTCACCTGATTTTGGCCTCCCAAATATTAAAATATAAATAGGTGATAAATGCACTTCTAGAAAAGACTTGGATCTTCCAGACTCTGTTGACGATGTCAGCAAGGTTTGGGCATAAAGGAGCATCCCATTTAAAGTTCAGGAATGCCCCTACAGTAGCCAAGTGGTCCTTAGCACCTATTTTTAATTTTTTAAAAAATTTATTACTTGGATCATTGTCTAAATTCTTGAAATTATTTTGATATCCAAGTCACATATGTATGTATATACACATCAAAACAATTTCAAAAATTTAGATAATGTTCCAAGTAGTCCAAGATATAGATTCATGTATACAGACATATATATATCATGGTACATATACTCAATATCAAAATAATGTTTAACCCTTAGAAATTTATGTCTATATTATCTATATAAATAGGAAGGGGGTGCAGTGGCTGGGGTGAAGTGATGGCTTGGGGGAGAGGAGGGAAGTCCCCAGGGTCGGGAGATAGAAGACACTGAAGATGAGATCTTACCTTTGTATCCCCAGTGCCTGGCGTAGGGGCTGGCCCTCAGGAAATACTCAGTGATTCCTGGTCTGCGAATGAAAGAATGAATGAATGAATGAGTGAGTGAATGAATGAATGAATGGAAGAAATGGCAAAAGCTGGAAGGTCCTCTGACCCCACTCTCATGCGGTGCTCTGGTACACTCCACAATGGCATTTTCTGATTGCCATCTTTGGAACCGGAGTCCCCGAAGATTTTCCAGGAGAATCAAGTTCCAAGGTGAAATAAGTTCTACATTTTGTAGATCTCATTTGGTAGATTCTCCGAGAAATTCTCCGGGAAATGGCAGGTTTTAACTTAGCATTTATTCAACCGCACAACCCCTTGCTTCTTTCCACGCCCATTCTTTCTCCATCCCTTTGGCATTCCTCAGACAGAATATTCTGTAGAGCATACACTGGGAAATGATGACCCACACTGAGTTGGTATCTAGCATGGCTTCTAGAAAGACAGCCCTTTGCTCAATCATCCTGGCCACTACCATTTCTGGACCACTCCAGAATTCAGAATTGCATCTTTATACTGAATGGGATAAAATGCACTGCCTTGCAGTTTCCATCGACCGATCCCAGTTTTATCCGTAACGTGGTACAGAATAATCATGGCTCCTAGAAGGACTTCAGGAGTTTTAGTTCTAGAGAATCAAGCCCGGCTTTGCCCCTTAGTTACTAGCTGGGCAATTACCAAGGTCTGGTTTTTAGTTTCCTTACCTAAATGATCTGCCTCTGAAGGCTGTTGTGAGAACGTTAAAAAAATGTGGCAAAATGCCTGACAGAGCACCTGTCAGGTGCAGTTACTCAGAAAACGTGAACTCCCTTGACTTCCCTCTTCCATAATTCCTCTCATAGGTGGAGATGGTCACCATGTCTCTCTGGAATCCTATTTTCCCCAAACTAACCAGCTCTACCTCTTTCCGACATAGATACTACCTGTAAACGGCAGACCAGAGGTTGGGTCATCTTCCCCCAGTACCCCAAGCGTCAAAAGAAACAGATCCAGGGTGTGGGGGAGGTTGCCAACATGCTGGTTTCTTCTTGTCTTTAAGATTTTATTTACTTATTTGACAGAGAGAAAGCAAGTACAAGTAGGGGGAGCAGCAAGCAGAGGGAGAGGGAGAAGCAGGCTCCTCGCTGAGTGGGTAGCCCGATGCCGGGCTCGATCCCAGAGCACTGGAATCATGACCTGAGCCTGAGGCAGACACTTAACGACAGAACCACCCAGGTGCCCCTAAATCCTGTTTTTTAAGTAGAAGTGTCGTAATAATCAACAAAATCTTTTTGAGATCTTTTGAGGGTGAGTATCACATTGTTATGAAGACTTCCTAGATAATCGTGATAAAGATGTGCACCTAACAAATGTCAAAGAATGCTCTCTGAACACAAAAATCTATGCTGTGTAAAGGAGATACAGATCTGCCAGCCAGAGAGGTGAGTGCTCACATTTTTCCCAGTAGAGAAAGGCGTATCGCTACCGAAAAGGTCAAGTCCACTTTGTCTTACCAGTACCACTGGAGGGCTTCCTGGCACAGGGCATTTCCAAAAGTTAGTTTAAAAATCATTTATGGGGGCGCCTGGGTGGCTCAGTCATTAAGCGTCTGCCTTCGGCTCAGGTCATGCCACTGGGGTCCCAGGATCAAGCTGGCATTGGGCTCCATGCTCAGCAGGAAGCCTGCTTCCCCCTCTCCTACTCCCCCTGTTTGTGTTCCCTCTCTCACTGTCTCTCTCTCTCTCTCTCTCTCTCTCTGTCAAATAAATAAATAAAAATTTTAAAAATTTTTAAAAATCCCTTATGTTTAGCTTCACAACTCAGCAACAGCAGATTGGATTTCTTCGCCCTTCTTTTCTAAGTGCATAAGGTTTGCTTTTTCCAGTAGGAGATGATTTAAAACTATGTAAAGAGTGGCAGCAGTTAAACGGAGTTAAATTCATTTGGTGGTTCCTTGCCCCTTGCCCAGGGTGTTAGCTCCATTAGGGCTATTCCCACTACAGTCGGTGCACAGCTCATCTCTCTCACTCATTAGCTTATTTGTGCTTCTTAGAATATATTGCAGGGGTACAACAGGTCCTGCTTTATAGGTTAAGAATGATTGTGGGGGAAGCAGCATCTCTATTTATTCTGTATTCAAATTCCCAGTTTGAAGCTTGGTGTCCTCTGACAAAATAACTATGATTGCCAACATCACAAAAGACATTGAACACATGCAGCGTTCTCGTTCATGTCACCTATCTTGTCTGAAAACTGAATTTAGGGTAAGTAATACATTGGACAGTTGTCTTCAGGACACACTTCCTTATACAAGACACCTTAACCATGTGGCCTTTAACTAAAAGCCTTCTCCCCTCTCCAATTTATTCCATTGTCTTCCTACAGGCCCAGCTCAGAGAAGGCCATCCCATAACAGGATGGGCTCCAAAAATCCCAGGCACATAGCATTAACCAGCATGCCTGTGTCAGTTGCTTCTGCTTAACAAAGCGGGTGATTTCTGGTGCGTTTCTTCCTTGCTGTTTTCTTTCTTCTTATGTCTTTACATATCTTTCATTTGTAATGTGTATGCATTATACATGTATTAGGATATATATATAATCATAAATATAATCAAGACTTCATTTAAAACATTACAGGGAAGAGGAGACAGAATTGTAATCATGTCTTGGAAAAAAGGTAAAAGGAAAAGAAACTGAAATTTTAAAAACTTGCTTCTTAGGCCGAGGATGTGTACATTTCTTTAAAACTAAGGCTGCCTTCCTTGTCCCTTGGATATGATTTGACCTCTTGGAAGCATATCATAAGCACATCATTGTCATCAGTCCATGCAGATGGGGCTACATTAAGATGTCACAAAGATGACAAAATGACAGCCATTTCAAGAGAGGAACCAGGTGGGGATGAAGAGAGATCCGATTCAGCAGAAGTGCCCGCACTCCCCTTTAGCTCTTCAGATCGAGGGAGTGGAGACAGAAGTTGCCAGAACACCAAACCCAGGAGAGAAAAAAGAGCCCCAAGAAGCAATAGCCAGGCTGAGATTCACTGCGAGTGTCACGAAACCACCATGTCCCGTCATTGGTGTGGAAGGACCTTAGCCCCATTCTGATCAAAATGCGATGGTTAACGAGGAAAACTTTAATGAAAGTTGAAGCCACCTCCCACCATCACAGGGGCTGAATCTTTGAAGGAGATTTACTGCTCCCAGACTAAAAGAAAAAAGAACGAAGACTGTGAAATGCTTTAGTGTCTGTTCAGAAAAACTGGTGACACTTCTGGTCAGGCTAGTGTTCTTTCCAGGCTTGTGGTTCCTGCCTTCTTCAGCCATGCTAGCCACCAGGAGAACTGTTCTTTGCTCACAGGACCCAGACGACCCACACAAGGACAGCGCAGGGAGACTGTGATCCCCTTTCCTACCGACAGGTTTGTCCATCATCCATGAAAGTGAGCCCTCCCTCCACCAGTAACTCAACCTGAATGCTTGGCTCCTATTTTTTTTTTTCCCAGTTCCATATTGAATCACAAAATACTCAGGGGGCCATTAGGTGAGGAAAAAACTTACAGGTAAGCCACTCCCACTTCCTAATTGATATGGGAATTTCTTCCATGAGAGCAGTGCTCTTCCTGACTCTTCTGGACTGATGATATGGAATTCCTTGTTGTAGGACCCCTCCTGTCCTTTGGTAGTCCTGTCCGTTAGAAAAGGTATCCTGATGGGTGCCTGGGTGGCTCAGACAGTTAAGCATCCCACTTTTGATTTCAGCTTAGGTCATGAATCTCAGGGTTATGAGATCAATTTCCCTGACAGGCTGTGCACCGGATGAGGAGCCTGCTTAAGATTCTCTCCCTCTCCCTCTTCCTCTGCTCCTCTCCCCTTCTCATGTGCTCGTGTGCTCTCTCTTTCTCTCTGAAAGGAAGGAACAAAGGAAAGGAAGGAAGGAAAGAAGGGAAAGTATTCTTAATCCAGTGGAAGTTCCTCTCACCATGTCCATCAGAACTTCCTCCTGGTTCTCTTCTCTGGAGCCACAATAGAATGATTTTCATCCTGTTCTTCCTTCTCAAACTGCTCTCGTGCCACCATTTATTTCTTTGCAACCAACGAGCACATCTGAAAGGTCATCTATGGAATCTGGCTTCTAGAAGTTTCTTCTCTTTCCCTCAGCTCCTAGAGCATACCATAAAATCTGACAGGGAAACTTCCCTTGGTTTTCTTTCTTTCTTTTTTTTTTTTTTTTCAAATAAAATTTTTCAATTATGATCACATCCATCAAAGACAGTCGTAGTAATCAGACCTGTTAGGGGGTGACCAACCCATTACCGACGTGCTAATGGGGAGCTCAGGCTGGGGTGGTCTGGAAGCCTGGCAGATCCAGCCAGCATTAGCCGCTGCTTAGAAAAAGGCCACAAAACACCATCCCTAATGATTTAACAGCTTGTTCCCGAAAACACATTAACCAAGGGAGCTTTTAAATATTAAGAAATAATTACACCAACTCAGTGTTGTCCTTCCTCAAAATTATATCACATCAGGGCTCCACTAGATAAATAAATGGAGTGAAGGAACTCAGGTCTTCTAAAAATGAAAAACTGTACCCAATGAAATGTTATTTCCAGTTGATGGCAGGAGGGCGGACAGAGGGAAGAAAGAATTAATGAAAATATCCTGACTACTTTCCCAAATGAACACTTAGAGTAGTCTTAGCCTGGCCAAACTCATTCTGAATTACTGATATTTCAAATTTCTTTTCCTTTTTTTTTTTTTTTTTTTTTTTTTTTTTTTTTTTGCCATCTCCAAACCATTTGGGGCAAGATAAGAATGGTAGGATCTGGAGGTTGTCCTGGGACCAACGTGCTCTAGCCTAACCATTCTAGTCCACTTTAGACCTAGAACATAGAAGTTGGAAGAATCAGGCACTGGCCTGGGGCTGTAGGTCTGCATTACACCAGCGCAGATAAGAGCAGCTTTACCTTGATTTGAATGAGAAATAGGGTTTGGGGGGGACGAGAAAAAATAGACTTTCTAAGAACCTAAAACATTGTCCCCACATAAGGGCCACACAGTCTTCAATGCCAACATTAAAGATTGTCCTCTTTCTGGAGAACTGTCGAACTGTCGAATAAACCTAGAGAGGCTATTTGGGTCATCTACATTTGCGTGTGAGTGAATTTAATTGATTCTCCTTCCCTGCCCAAAGGAGACACCAGGCATTTTGCGGTCACTGGGCATGGGAGTGGGAAGGGCCCCGAAGGAAGGAAATGAAAGAGGCCTCTTCACAGCTTTGGTTTGGCCAAGGCCAAAGGGCAAGCTCTGAGACACTCAGGTCGGCTGGCCTCCTAGGGGGCACCCTGTTCGCCTCCCGGCCCTGCTCTAGTTAGGGGGCAGAGCAGACCTTAGTGCCAGCCGAAGCCAGGAAAGATTCCAAGAACACAGACCTAACAAATAAGGAAACCCCTTGGTCTGCTTGGGTTGGAGTAGACTTTTGTTGAATAATTCCTGACCCGGGTAGCTCTTGGGTGTCACGAGACTTCATTTTTTCCATTGCTTTTTCCTTTGCTACAAAGAATCTCTGCCTTTTGATCACCTTTTGAAGTTAACGGCAGGGCATGGCTGCACATCCGTACTTTTATAGGCTTACTAATGACCTGCTTAATTATTGCTTCTCTGGGGCCAGATTTGCTGCAGATAGGCGCTGGGCACCGGGCACCAATGCACCCAACTCTCCCCGATGGGTCTGGCGCCGAGTTCCTGCCATCCTCATCACTACATTCCAAGAGACTGTCTCCCTGGGCACAAGGACTTGAACATAGGTGAAGCTTTATTTGTATTTATTTATTCATTAGATTGGAGGAAGCCTTCTCTCTAGAGATCTCTAGGAGCCGAATATGAAGCCAGCATCCACATTTCCTAACAAAGTCAATGGATTTGTAATCCTTTTTTAGGCTTTTCTTGTGTTCTGGGGTTTAAACAGATTCAGAAACCAAGAACCCCCGGGTCTAAGCTCAGAACGACAAAGACTGTCCTTTTCCACCTGTGCACTGGCAAAGGTTGCGACTTCGGTATAGATTCGTTTTGTTTTGCTTTGTTTTGTTTTTTCCTTCTGAGTCTAGACACAGTCTCAAAATCCTTCCTACTACGGTGCTGAAGGCAGCCCCTGGGGTCTATCCCAGACGTTGTTTGAGTTGAATTCTCTTTGCCATTCTTCACCTAAATCCTTCTCATTTCCAAAGCACTGGGAAGTTGGAACAAACTGTTTCTTAAAGTCTTCTCCTGTGCGGGAAGACTTGGCCGAATTCATATTCATACCCCAGAGACCAGTCCTTGACTAAGGGCGCGGTAAAGTTCAGTCTGTGCATTGGACCTTGTTTTGACCCTCTTGGGTTTGCCTGTTCCGTGCACCACGCAGCATCTGACACACAACAGGTACTCAGAAAAGGGTATAAACTAGCTGTGATGAGCATGGGATACTGAATTTCTTTTTTTTTTTTTTTTTTCTCCTTGTAGCCCATCCACATTCTTTATCATGGAGGTAGGTCCTCCTCGCCACTGAAATCCAGATCTGCTTGAAAACCGAGCTTCCCCGGAATCTTGACTATCTTAGCTCTTATTTTACCAGGATCCCCGAGAAAGCAGATTTTACTGGAAGTGGTATTTTAAGTGCCGCTTCCCCCCTTTGACCCCCTCGTTCCTCTCTTCCCTCTGTCTCTCTGCATCACTACAGATTCTTCTGACTATTTTCTGGTTGAATTTAACACCTAACAGTCATCAAGTGATTGCATCCAATTAACAGCCATTATATTCTCCAGTTACTTTCTGTTTGGACACGAGTTTATTGATTTGTTAAGATTTTACTGTTCAGAAACATAAACAACATGTCGTTTAACTCAGCCTCGGCGCTGTCTCTAAGTTCTGGGAGAGAGGCAGGGAAAGAGGCAGTCCGGGAGGGGGAGAAAGGCTATCTATTACCTCTCTGGAAGGTGAGGGGGAAGAAATCGGGTTAAACTTTGATCACTATCATTTCACCTTTGGACTTTTATTAAAACTGTTTGACACAGCCTGTCGGCAGATCGAGTGGGAAGATAAATGGGCCCGTGTGAATAGGTTTAATATCAAACGTGGATCGGAGACATGGCAGCTCCTTTCATCCAGGAAATGTTCACGTCCGCAAGATTTGCAGGTTACAGTTGGCGATCCGTCGGGGCTCGGGGGGCCAAAAGGTGAACATGATTGAGGTACCTTTTGCTATGAATATTTTACAACCCGAGTATCCCTTTTTTCACGTGGGGCCGTGTGCTGACTGAGGGCTTCCTCAGGATGAGTCCTCGGTTGACTGATGAATACAAAACGCTTCTCCAAACAAAAGGCATTCAAGATTCGCTGAAGACAAGACAACCTACTTTGGTTTCTGTGTCTGGTCCCGGGGTATCAACGGAGATAAAACACTGAGTGACAGGGAGGCGAAATACAGAATAACACAATCTATTGTTCTCCCATTGACTGTAAGTATAATGGGAGAGTTAGCGAGTCACCGTAATGTCATGGACCGCTGTGAACTTGGGAGAACTCAAGGATCAGAAAGTAACATGAAACAAGGAGGGAAATGAAGATAATATTGGGTTACTGAACATTCTCAAATTGTACTGAAACGCATCCCTTCCCTTTGGAGGGGGCATGTTTTTGACAAGGAAGACAATGGGAAGAAACCGGCGGCTGTAACAACATCACCATTCTCTTTTACTACGGGCCGTAATGTGAACTTCTTAGAAGACACCTTCTTTCACCATGGCTTTGTTGTTCAGTCTATTGGGGAGCCCAGAGACCAAAGTCCTTGCCTTGTTCCGGGGCCATCTAAATCCAAGGAGCCCGGTTCTCCCAGCCAACGCCAGCTGCTCTCTTGTGAATGACAGAGCAGGCTGGCAGCCAAGGGCAGGGGGAAGGAGCTGAGAGGGAACGAGAGAAGCAGAGGGAGGAAGAGACAGGGAGAATCTGGAGCACAAGAGTCAAAGAGCAGGAAGGAAAAATTAAGGTGGTGGAGGAAAGAAATGAGAGAAGGGATTTGCATCGTGGGGGAGGGGGAGAATGTGGATGCTCTGCCGGTCCAGGGTCTGAGGGAGCTTTCTCCCCACACAAAATAAAATGAAACAACAACACAAAAAACAGAATTGCATCTGGAGGGACTTTTTTGGAGCCAGAAATCCACCGTTGGACTAACACTAACAACATTCTGGGAGACATTGACTAACGTCTGGTAACATGTGTAGAGTCTGTGACAGGTGTGTAAGGTGAACACATTTCTTCGTCCAGGGTCCTGACATAAGGTCTACTTATATCTCACCACAGTGCTGCTGGAAGCCATGGACTCACTCTTAGAAAAATGAACATAAATGAACAGATAACTGAATTTTGCACACGAACTCAGCGGGTTCACATGCTTCCGAAGCTTTTTCGTAAACCTCTCAGGACTCCACAGACAGAGGCTAAGAATTGCTACTCAGAGTGTCTAACAAAAGAGCTGACTTGAAATAGAAGAGTTCAACAAACTCTTACAGCTTCGAATTATGAAAGAAGATCAACTGATTTTTTTTTTTAGTTTTATTTATTTATTTGACAGTCAGAAATCACAAGTAGGCAGAGGCAGGCAGAGAGAGAGGGAGAAGCAGGCTCCCCGCTGAGCCTGATGTGGGGCTCCATCCCAGGACCCCGGGATCATGACCTGAGCCGAAGGCAGAGGCTTAAACCACTGAGTCACCCAGGCACCCCTCAACTGAATATTCTAGTTGGCTAAAGTGACCATGTGTCTTCACCAATAACTGATTGTCAAGAAACTAGAGATAAGGACAATATTTTCAATATCAAAAGTATACTCATCACGATATAATCTTTTGTGGTTTTTTGATGATTTGGGAGGCACCTGAGCAATCTTTCCCTAAAGCAGCAGTCTGTACCCCAGAGACCAGGACGCAGTGAGGCTGTCCACAGGGAGCATAAACAAGCCGGATATGAATCTGCTTTCTCCCTGACACATTCTCTTGAAAATAATTTTTTGTAACTAATTCTCATTATCAGTAGAGCTCCTTGTTTGTTTTATCTCCCTTGATAAAAGTAGAGGGAAAGTAGTTTTGAGATTTCAGCTGCTGGGGGCACCTGGGTGGCTCAGCCGGTTGAGCGTCTGCCTTCTGCTCAGGTCATGATCCCAGGGTCCTGGGATGGAGTTCCTTGTTGGGACTCAGACAATACAGTATAAGAGAGAGAAAAAAAAAAGAAATTTCAGCTACTAGTTTGTCTAGAATATGGCTGCTTTATGAGTACTAACATGAGAGTATTGGCCAAAAGTGACACCTCATGGGAGATGATGTTTATTTCCATGGGCAAAAATGGACGCCTTACGATCAAGAGATTTCTTCTGAATTTTAGGGAAATGCTACCACCAGTCTACATGCCTGATCTTCCCATCCGGACTCACTCTGGTTTGGTTGTGCCCAGTTAGAGCACTCTACTCATAATTTTGAGGTCACTGGCAATTTTGGATGTTTTTTAACCTGCTCAAGTCTTAATTTTCTCTTTAGCTAAATGAGGAAATTACATTTAACACTCTGATCATTTTTTACCTTTAACACTCTTTGATTCTACTAGCAACTATATCTGGTATGCACGGAACTTTTTTTTTTTAAATTTTTTTATTAATTAATTTTTTTCTCACCATAGCACGTACCCAATGACCATCACCCAGCCACCCTATTCCTTCCACCCTCCTCCCCTCCAGCAGCCCTCAGTTTGTTTTCTGAGATTAAGAGTCTCTAATAGTTTGTCTCCCTCTCTGGTTTCATCTTGTTTCATTTTTCCCTTCCTTTGCCTATGATTCTCTGTTTTGTTTCTCAAATTCTTCATATCAGTGAGATCATATGATATTGTCTTTCTCTGATTGACTTATTTTCTCCTCATAATATTCTCTAGTTCCATCCATGTCATTGCAAATGGCAAGATTTCATCTTTTTGATGGCTGCGTAGTATTCCATTGTCTATATACACCACATCTTCCTTATTCATTCATCTGTTGATAGATATCTAGGCTCGTCCCATAGTTTGGCTATTGTGACATTGCTGCTATAAACATTGGGTGCATGGGACATTTTAGACACTGGAGATAAACCACAGAACTGAGCACAGCGAGGCTTCCAATCTCAAGGATCCCACCAAGCCATTTGCTCTTCCAGAGAAAACACGGTTTCCCTTATCTCTGTACCTCTGCCCAGCTCCTCCCCATGACTAACTTGCTGCCCACAAATTATAGAAGCTCAATAATAACTGTTTATCAAAATTATGCAAATGAAGGGAGCTAGTCCTAAGTAGTTAATATAAAATAGAATATGGTAACTACCTTAGAAGCAACACAGTATAAGGAAATAAGACAAAGGAAAGAAATTAGTACCAGCTGGGGTGGTCGGGAGGGCACCTGGAGGGCCCCGTGGAAGAACTGGTTTCTGACTTCCAGGAATGGCCAGCGCATTGATAGGCCAGAATGGACCTGCCTGAGAAAATTTGAGAGACAGGGAAGTTCCTAGTGATCAGTTTTATCTGATGAGTGATATATGTCCGAAATGGTAGCTGCAGATAAGACTAGAGAGAAGAGGGGGACTGAGTTGTTAGGAGGTATAAATTTCTGAGCTTTAGATTTTAGGATGTTTTGTAGGAAATGAGGAGCTATTGAGAGATTTTTTTTTTAATTTTATGTATGTATGTATGTATGTATTTAATAGGGAGAGAAAGCACAAGCAGGGGGAATGGCAGGGAGAGGGAGAAGCAGGCTCCCCACTGGGCAGAGAGGCCAACATGGGATTTGATCCCAGGACCCTGAGATCATGATCTGAGCCAAAGGCAGACACTTAACTGACTGAGCCACCCAGGTGCCCTTACTGAAGTTTTTAAATAAAAAAGTGGCTTCAGTGGTTATGGCGTATCTATAATCCAATCAACGCTGAGCCTGGCACAAAGGCACTTTCATGTGTTCTTTAAAGTTATGACTGGAAACAACTCTGCAGAGAGTTTTATTGTATGTTAATTATATCTCAATAAAAATAGGTAATAAAAACGCCTCCAGTTTCGGGATGCGGTTGTACAAGCTCCAAAATTCCACACAACCAACCAGCACCAAAAGACAATGTTCTCCCAAAGCTCCATTTTAACTTTGGGGGGATGCGCTTTTTTAACTCTCGAGAGGTAGAGGGAGAGAGCTGTGCACACACTCGTGGAGCGAGGGAAGCTGGGAGAGAGGAGAAGAGAAGGGAAAGAGAGGAGGAAGGGAGAAAACCTCATATCTTCACACCCTCTTTTGTGGCCGCGTGGAGGACGCCATGGTGGCCAAACAGTCCAACTTGCGTCCGAATTAATCTCAGGTCAGATGGTCCTTTACGAAGCTTCAGGCTTGTGTGACAAAAATCGATTTCTTGCCATCTCCTTAACCAGATCTATGAAGACTTCTGTTTTAGGTGTCGGCGTTCAATGTGGCAGTTCCTTGAAGTCCATGTGGTCCCCGTCTCCAAGCAGGCTATGGTTGGTAGATAGACATACAAACATAAATAGATAAATTTCATATAGATAGATAGATAGATAGATGGGTAAGACAAAGCAAAGAAATTAGTACCAGCTGGGGTGGCAATATAATATATTATAATATATATTATATTATATTATATTATATAACAATATATATACAGTAATTGTGTGTGTGTGTATGTGTGTGTATTTATATATATATATATATATATTATTTTTTATATTTTTTTTTTTTTTTTTTTTTTTTTCTCCCTGAAGTTGGAAGTTCCAGGACTGACAATGCAGTCTGCTATAAGCCTGCTATAAGCCTCCCTGAGACAGTTCATTGAGGAAGATGGGTCCTCCTGGGACACACCTCTTGGAGTTAGTTGAGTGTGTTAAAGAGATTTATTTCCAGACAAATTGGCTTATAAATATGAACCAGCCCATGAAAGGGAGTCCATAGGGCAAGTCTTGAGGGAACTCTCCTTTATACTTTGGGGACTGGTTTTATGAAAGACCTAACAGCTAGCTCCTTTTCCTACTACTAGCCTTGGGGATTTTAGCTCACACCGAATGTGACCATTCCTCTTCTATTTACTTAAGACGGGAGTCCCTGAGGGTTTGTAAACCTATAATTGGACAGTTAAGATCAGGAGGTTAAGAAAACTGACACGGAGAGAGGCTTTATAAGTCTGTGAGTAACTTTTTATTGGCAGAGGATTTCTTAAAACACCATTTTCATCGTCTCCTGAGAGGGCTCTCTCGTCCGTCCCATCAGCCGCCGGAGAGAACCGACAGGATGAAGCTGGCGAGCCCGCCCCACGCCCAGCAAGCAGGGACTGCCTCCTTCTCCTCTGCACAAAAGCCCTTCCAGAAGTGGATGGAGAAGATAAAGTTGCAGTCAGAACACAAACTAAAAACTACAAAAAGCCACTCCAGGAATTGAATCTAAGTCCTAATGCGAGACTTCAGTTTCAAGTGCATCGTTTCAGGGTCTTGAAACATTAAAAGTTTCCTTTTGTTTCTGCAAACTGCGCTTACTGCTATTTTCTGATGGCTGCTTCCACCAAACACCCTCAGAAAGCCCCCTGGAGGCTGTGCTCTTCAGGGGAAGGGAGGCAGGGAATCTGTTCTCTTGTGTTTACGGGAGATAGAGTGATAGTTGGACTGCCAGTCCCCAAGCGACCTGCGCCCAGCAAGTTTGTTTCTAGGTGTCCGTGGCAAAGGTGCCCCGCCTCATCGCGGTTTCTTCCTCTCCCCTCCTCCAAGCACTGATCTGAAGCCATTTACAGATTGAATGAGGCTCAGACTCACCCAGAAGCTGCCGTCGGGGCAAGAGGCCAGGGTCAGAGCAACCTGAGATGCCCAGTAAATGGCTAAAACCTCTCCAGATTGTTCAAGGTCTTTAGAGCAAAGATATCCTGCTCCTGGATTTTATACAGAAATAGACCGTGTGGCCATGATACCAAGGACTAGGAAGGAACGGCGGAAGGAAGAGGCACTGCTGTGAGTTCCAGACCAGGCCCTCCACCCGGCCGGCGTCCCCCAGGTGCACACTCTTTGCTGCCTCCTTTGCAGCGCTTTCCTTTCTGTAACACTCCTACTTGCCTGCCATTCCAGAAGGCTCTAGAATCCTCCTCTCGGAGCAAAGGCACTGCAGGGATTGGGGAAAGGAGCATGGATAGATGCAGCAGCACACCCATGGGGGTTGATGGCAGCGAGGGCCAGTTGAGGGACACCTTCCCCCCAAGAGGACAGCACCCAAAGGTGCCATCATCCTTCCTCTGCACTGGCTGGGGGAATGGAACAGGCGTGCGCAGCTAGGAGGCTCAGAGTCAGACATTCACAGAAGCAGAAGCAAATACATCTTCCCAGCTCCCTCCGGTTGTTGGTAAAATCTTAGAATAGTTTCCACTGTGGGTCCCCATACAAGGGCTTTGGGATCAGCCACAGGGAGCTGGGATGTCCGCTCCTGCACTCACCTCCCTGACTCTCCACTTCCTTATCCTTCCTTCCCCTGCTTCATAAAGTCTTACAGGATGGCTACTCAGGGTCAAGCACGGTTAGAAGCTCTTTCCGAGGGCTCCCTCATGTCAAACTCACAGCTACCCTATGCTGTGAAGACACGGAAGTACAGAAAGGCTGAGTAACTCCCCAAGTCACACAGCAGATGACTGAGCAGGGACTTGAACCCAGGTAGTCCTGCCTCATGCTCTGGACACACAGCCTTGCTCCCGCAGGATTAAATAGGAGGTACTCCGTGACTAATCATTATCGCTGCTTCAAGCCATCGACATAGCCAGGAAGCCATTACCCCCTCGAACATGGGTTTTCCTAGAGCTAGAAATCCAGGGGACCATGTTAGCACCCAGCCCAGTAGATTTCAAACTTTTGGACCATACACCTCAAGTTGTAAAACCTTTTTGAGCACGGTAGTATATGTCCTTAGGTATACACACACACCGGGTTGTACATAACTGGGATAAATGTCCTATTGTATCTATGCCCGCTATAAAACATGTGGAAACCAGAAATGTCAAAGAAGGAATGACAGAAAACAGAAGTTTAAATAATTTTCCCTGCTCTTCAGGGGATTGTCTTGTTGACTGCACTTGGAGGGCCATTTAGGACTCACATGGTTCCATCTGGCCCACAAAAACTGAAGAGCCTTTAGGGCCCATCAGATGACCCTGCCTCACCTCATTGACTCCTTACCTTGTCAAGCCGTCCTAGGCCTGTCAGGGTGGGCCCTAATGCCAGTCATCCCCCTGCGGGACACCAGGACCGTCCTTGGCAAACCTGTGAGCCCAGCAAAGCAGCATCTTCAGCCTCTCTTGTTCCCGTGCCCTCCTCCCCTCAGCAACCCCCTGGTCCTGGGACCCCTCAGATGCCCTGTGGTGACCACCCGCCCCCTCTGCCTCTCCCTTCCTGAGCAAAAAGATCTCACTCATTTCCAGCAGCCTACCTGGATGTAAGTATTTCACAGGGTTATTTGCATTTCCAGAATTATCTCTGATTAAATTTTCAAAGGTTCATTTTCCTCCACAGCCACATAGGGATGTTAATCCCCCTGTGAAGTTTAAATAGGGAATCACTTTTGACCGTGCCAAGCTGCACAGTACCTAGAGAACTCTGGGCACTTGCTATGGCTCTGTCCATGGCCGTGCAGTCAGAAGCTAGAAGGGAATAACTGCTTTCCCTTATAGGAGAGTAACAGAAAGAAATACCACCTCAAAACTCCACTATGTCCTGCTAAACCCCATCCAAGCCAAATGGCGCTAGGCCCTCTGCACACTTCTGGAGACCCATGTCCAGAAGAGAGTCTCAGTGAGGGGCGCAGAGATGGGGATGTGTCTTCGGCTTCCACATGTGAACATGAAGCTCCCACAGGGACCCGCCGTGGCTTAGTCCTTCAAACCCCGTCACACACACACAGGTGTTAGCTGCCCTCCTCCCGAAGGCCCCTTCCCACTCCTGGCCTTCCCTGACCACTCCTGAGAAAGGCACCATTCCGAGGCCAGAGAAGGGACGTATGGGGAGGGGGGGAGGCTGTCCCAGAGGGCTGAAGGGCAGCTGTTTATATTATAATTAAGGTTTTACAGCAGAAACTGAAATGTAGCTTGACTATTCCAACAAGGCGCTGGAGGTAATTACCACTGCTAGAGGCATTCTCCACCGCCAATTACTCCGCTCCCTAATTGAATAACTTGGGCAGCGTTGGAGAGGGCCAGGGAAAAGGAGTTTGCTTCAAACACAGATGTTTCTTCAGAGGCCTCAGTACAGCTCAAAGCACTCCCAACCCTTTCCTAGCGCCTCTCCTGGGAGTGTGGTTGGTGCGAGTCCTGGAGTTCTGCCACTTACTCTCTGGGGCAGATGACTCGAGCTCCCTGAGTCTGTCCCCTCGGCTCTAAAATGGGTCTGAGGTACGGACTTCCTATTGCTCTTGGGAGCATTAAACGAATGACGATGATCCTGGCACACAGGAAACGTGGAATCATTATGGCTCAACAGCAAGCGTGGCCATGGAGGAGCGGGCGCTTTTGTCTCCCCTGAACAGATGGGGAAACTGAGGCAGAAAGCACACTTAGGTCCCATGCGAAACAGCTTGGTAAGTGGGGGCCAGTACCAGATAGAAAGTGTGCCTCCTTGGCCAAAAAGGAGTCATTTCTTTTGAAGGATTGAAGGTGGGACCGATCTCCAAGATTACCAACTCCTAGAGAGTTCTTTGTTCTTTCCCTACACCGTCTCCACACAAAGCACCCAGCAATGTGCCCGCACCCTGGTTGCCTCCCCAGGCTCCACGCAAGCCCACAAGTAACATCCCAGGCATTTGTAGGGAGCTTTCGACGTCTACCATTTTCTTCTACTTTCTGTACATCGTCTACTTCGATCCTCACATATGCCTAGAAGAGTATCACTCCTGGTTGACAAATGAGGAAACAGAAGTCAAGAGAGTTTAAATAAAGAACATAAGCTCAATGAAAAAGACAACACAAGTCTGCCTCCAGTTTTCCCCTTGGCTGGCTGAGGCCAGGTCTGCTGCTAGGGTTAGCCACACACTCCCTCCCCTACATCTGACTCCTTGGCCACTGCCATCAGAGAGTGTGTTTAAAACAAAGGCCAGAGATCGTGATTCTCAAAATTTGGTGTCTAGATGAGTCTCCTGGGGAATGTGTTTTCAAATGCAGATTTCAAGATTCCCATTCCCTGGGCCTAAGAGGGGGTCCTGGGATCTGAAGGTGAAAAAATGCCCAGGTTCTTTGAATGTCAGTGGTTCAGAGGCCACACTGTGAGAACCTCTGGACTAAGAGGACCCAGGACTCATACACCACCTGTGTGATCTCAGTGGACTGACTCAAACTTTCTTGACTGTTCGTTTCCTTAAATATAAATGAAGAAAAGAATATTTACTTTCAAGGGATTTTTGTGAGAATTCAATGAGATAATGAATGTGAGGTCCCGAGCAAGGAGCCTGGCAAGTAGAAAATGCTCCTTGAGCTGAGGAATTATTAGCATCTGTGCTGCTGTTGTCTCAGTCCAGAAATAGAACCAAGCCCTGTGCTCTTCAAGGTGAAAGTTCCTATACTCTCTACCATACCACTTGCAGTCATCACATCTAGAGGAAATGGGGATATAAAAGAGACGCAAATAGGATTTGATAAACAATTAGTTTTTTCATCAGAGTGATTCATTTAGCTGCTGTGGGGTCGGGTGTTGGTAGATAAGCAACTGTTTGTTCCCTAATTAGCAGACACTGATTAACGGTAGGGAAGGCAGGCAGTTGGTCGATATGCCAAGGGGGTCCTGGACGACTGGCTTGAAGTTGATGTGGTCTGTACAAGAAAAGCATCAGCAGATAGCACTGATGTAGGCAAGGATGGTTCGACCCCCGCACAGCGATGCCCAGCGATGTCTGGACTCCTCCATCCTCCCTGCCTTTCCATACGTAAGTGTATCTGAACCTGAGCAGGCCTCCAACAGACGCCCTGGCTGGGTGGAGGGGGACTCTGGCCTCTTCCTGGAAAAAGTCTGCCTTAGGACAGTTCCCGGTCTCCCTGGGGGAAAAAGGAGAGCAATCTCAGAAGAGAAACAAATGGCACAAAGTAGAGACCCTTCAGAGGAGCGGCAGTGGACCTCTCTATTCTCTTTCTCTCTCATTCTCTCCCTCTCTCTCTTCCCTTCTAGAATTTGGCAGAGGCTCCCAGTGGAGTACGCATGACTGTGCCATCAAGGTTAACATAGCTTATGTGCCTGTAGTTGGGGGCCCAGCCTTCATCGGATAACCTCCATGAAGTCTGTCGCTTTGCCTAGGTCACCTCCCTCCCACACATGGCTGTGGCCAATGAGACACATGAAACCAAATCTCTGACTGGCAGAAGCCCATAGGCATTCTCAGGTGCACTTGGCGTCTTGGGGAATGTGCTCTGAGAGCGGAACTCTAGCATTTCCACACACAGTAGCACGGGAGCAAAGGTCCCTCAAGGCCGAGGGGAGAGGAGTCATGCTGGCCCTTCCTTGGGAAGCCTGAATCCCTCAATGTGTTTTGGGGTGAGAGCAAACTAGTTCAGAGAGCCGCCTTCTACTGAAGTTGTGTTGTCAGCTACCTGCCTAGTGGGAACTGACAGACTTTGAAAACTCCACCTCCCAAGCCCCCTGCCCTGCAGCAAGTATTTCAGGCCCACCATCTTCATCCCTAGCCTTCCTCTCTGGCCCAAGCCTATCATGAAGAGGCTGTCCTCAAGAGACACCGAGTGCTATTGTCCTATTTTTCCCAAATGACAGTGTTAACATGAACAGAACTCTCCGTGGAGGGCCATCTCTCTCCAGCTCCTTGCTTTGAGGGCAGTGGCTTACCTCCATTCCCTCCCATGCTGGTCTCCTAGGAAGCCACTCGACCTCCAGCAGTAGCAGGTGTGCATTTCCTATTCTTGGTCACTTCACCTTCTGGGGGATGAATGATAAAGACAATGAGGTCTGAGTGGCCCCAAGAACTGTGAGGAAGGAGTGTCTGGGGACCAGGAGCGAGAAGCGGGAAGGACAAGATGTCTTCACGGGGTAGCAAGGCGCCGGTGGTTGGCTAGGTTGCTTGGGTATGTGAGGGAAGGAGATTCCAGAGATGGACACAAGGAAGAGGGAGAGAAAATAAAGACTGGAACCTAGAGCTAGTCTCGAACGTTTTTACATAACAACATATTTCCGGGCAAGTATGTGATTTTATCACACTGACTGCCCACAGTTAGCACAAATAAGGAATGTTACTGCGGGGTGGGCTTTGGGTAAAAGATTAACAATGTTTTCTCTGCAGTGTCTGTTTCTCTCTGGGCTTCCATAGGGTGAAGGAGGGCTGGATGGATGGAGCCCAGTGTGTGCCCAGCACTGAGCCGGTCGGCAAGGGACCCAGAGAGGGATAAAGTCCTGGGGAGCAGGTGACGGAGACAAATGGAGCTCAAGAAGGACAGCTGACTACGAAGGGAAAATCGAAGGGGGAGCATTCTGGAGGAAAAAGTGAGAGCGAGATTGACCTGCTCTCCCTGTTTCTGCAGACTTTTCCCCATTGTGGTGCCCCTTCTGCCTATGGGGGATTCGCAGGTGCTTGGGCCAGAGAGGAAGGCTAGGGATGAAGACGGTGGGCCTGAAATACAATATATACTCTAACTAACCTTGAAGCCCATTCTCTATTTGGTTTCCAGGGGCCACAAGCTCCTGGTTTGCTATAGGACACTCCTTGGCTGGGTCTTCCTTCTCTTCCTGACTCCTAATAGATGGAGTAACTCGGGGCTTTGTCCTTTGGACCTCTTCTCTATTCCTCGATCTCTCTCACTGATGGATTTAAAGATCAGGTGGAATCATAAGAAATGTGATATTCAGTCTTTTCACCTATGAAATGGCTGTCTCAATGGTCGTGCCCAATGCTACGTCCTTGCTAACTCCCAGATCTGTGCCTCCACTTCCTGACCTCCTCGAGCTCCAGACTTACTTATCTGGCTCCTACCGGACACCTCCACCTCCATGTCTAGTCAGCATTTTGAACACGAGGGATTCAGAGCAGGGATTTGCCTTCCTTGCCACGTGGGCTCCTTTCCCGTCTTCCCTGTCTCTGCTCAGGACAATTTCATTCTTCCAATTGTTTGGATCAAGACTCTCAAAGTCTGCTCTCTCTCTCTCTCTCTCTCTCTCTCTCTCTCTCTCGTGCTGCAGAAGACAGTCCATTAGCGCTACCTCTCTTCTCACATCCCACTAGGACCTCCTGGGGCTGTCACCCAGATTAATTTAATGCAATGGCATACATCCTCACTCCTGCTCTGCCTCTGGGACCCCCTATAATCCTGTCATCTAGTCTCTGGACTGAAGTCACTGTGATCTTTCCAAACCATGGGTCATATCATGCCACCGTCTCCTCTCCAAGTCCTCCAGTGTCTTCCCGTCACACCCGGAACAAAATCTAAACTCCTCGCCCTGTTTTCTGGTCCCTGCCTGGCTCGACCTTCATCTCCTTTGCCTTTTTCACTCCAAGGTACCCCATGGCCTTCGTAAGTCCCATTGCCTCTGCTCTAACACTCTTGCTCTGCTCATCCCCAGGTCTGTTCAGATATTGCCCCTTCTGGAAGGGCTTTCCCAGCCCATCCCATTCTCAGGTAATACTTATCCCTTCACCCTGCTTTACATCATATACTCGCCACATGATACTATATTATATAATTGCATGTGTGTTTACTGTCTGTCTTTCAACTAGAATCTAAATTCTCTGAGGGCAAGGATTTTTGTCGTCTAGCTCAGTGCTCTATTGCAGTGCCTGGCACATAATAGACACTCAATAAATACTCGTTAAATGAATGAATGAACTGGTAAATGAATGCACAAGACCCTTAGCTCTATACCCTCTGAGAGCCCAAAGGACACTTGGTGACTGACCAACTGGGCCAGCAGTGTAAGAATGATATGGGACTAAAGGAGTGTGCCTCTGAATGACTGTCATTTTAGGAATTTTCCTTAAGTAGGATAACCTTTCCTATCAGGGTGGAGAATTCCAGAGCAAGGGGCCAATTTCTCTCCTTCCATTCTGTCTATCCAAAGCATTAAGACTTTGTTTTTCATGCAGGAACTATGGCATCTCTGGTGCTGGTTATTACACACACACGCACACACACACACACACGCACACACGACAATAATGGTAAAAACAATCACAGTCTTTCTTTAATATCTTACGAAGCACCAAGCACTATTCTAAGCTCTTTCACATTTCTTACCTTATGTCTAGATGACTTAACAGCTCTGTGAGGCAGGTATGAATTTCACATCACATTCCTCACATTCAGTTGAGGAAACTGAGGTACAAAAGGGACTAAAGTAGCTTCAAAGTTTACACAGCTGGTTAGAGGAAGGGCCAGATATCTCTGAGATTTTAGTTTTGGAAAAGGACCTCAGGAGCCACTACCCTCCCAACGTCAGCTTTGAGCTTGAGGTGAGGGGGCACCTCACTCCTATCAAGATTTAGCTTGGATTGCTCAAAGCTCTGAAGAACACCATAAGCACAAAGTCAACAAACATTAGGGACATCCAAGGTGGCAGTGAGAAAGTTCTTGGATCCCCACGCCTACTAATGGAATACGATTGCACGAAAAACTGTCATCAGGTCATGCCATAAGGCTCTGTTCCCTCACTGATGCTGTGAGAGCCCTTTGCCTCCCTCATGGCAGGCCCTCTCTCCCAGCCCAGTTGTAGGGCTGTGTCTGCCTCACACCCTCAAGTGAGCAACCGAATTTATGCAGCCACTGACTTACCCACCCACCCCACCCCCCCGCCCTCACCTCACTTGTTAGCTCAGCTCCATCTGGTAAATGGAGTCCAGACGCCCAGGTTCTTAACCCCCTCACCTGACAGGTGGCACCTAAAGATATGTGCCTTCTGGAAAAAAAAAAAAAATCACAGCATCTACTCTGCCAAGAAATGAGGAATCCCTCCCCCATGTGTTTTGTTGCCCGCATCCTGCTCTGTTGGTAGTGGTACAAACAGGCTGCCTGGGGCCTGCTGCCTTTCTCAAGGGGAGAACGGACAGGAGACACTGGGGCCCTGCTCCCAACAGGCCTCTGCCCCCTCCAGGCAGTGCCCGACCAGAGAAGGAGTAAGGGAAGGGGGTTGGGGGGGATGTCTCTCCAAGTAAGAGAACAAGTAAAAAGATAAATGGAACCAATTTCAAAAGGAGTTGCCAGGCATCTGGGGAAGTCAGACTCCTGGGTTCTAGTCAAGGCTCTGAAGCATCAATAATATGCTTGACTTCCATGCCACCCTTCCTTTGGAATCATCAAATGCTTCCGGGGATCACCCCCAGGTCCCCTCCTCACAGCTAGACAGGACTTACCTTTCACAGCGCTGGAAGCAAAGACTGCCGATACTCCGATATCATGTGCGAAGGCTGCTGGTCTAAATGTTAATACAGAAAGATCTGAAGGCACACTTAGAGCGCAGTCTCCCACAAAACGTGCGGCTGAAATGAAGATGAGAGCTGGGAGGGAGAAACACGAGCTGAAGGAATCTCAAGCCTCTCCTCTCCCAAATGAGTTTCCATCTCCTAGTGTATGAGATGGAAACTCATTTGGGACTGAGATGTTCTTGTCATTGTTCTGTGAAATAGTTAAGGCGCATTCTGCATACTACTCCTGGCCCATCAACACTGGGTTGCCCGAGGTAGCCCGTCTGTGCCCTGCGACTCTGCCCACCGCATGGACCACCCTCCATCCCATGACCCAGGACACCGTGAACCCTTGTTAAACACCAACGAACTGTGTGACTTTCAGATAACTCTACCTTTGTGGAATCATTCTCTTCAAATGCAAATGAGGTGGCGAGAAAATGATTTCTCAAGTTCCACATTCCAGCTCTCCTAGGCTGGGATTTAATAAGGGCCAATGGTAGAATGTTATGAGGAAGAGCCCTTTTTCTTTATGGAATGGTTGCTGGAAATTTCCACAAAAACTCACCGCAGCACCCCTCAACCCCCAACCTGGCTTTTAAATTTTAATCAAAGCTCATGAACTGAGCTCAGTCAACATATGTGATGGGAGGAGGGGCTGATTGTATATCCACCTCACTGTTTTCCAGAGACCTTCACCATCCCTCACAAGGTGAGCGATCATCTTATTGGGTAACTTTAAAATTATTTCCTAACTAATCACTAGTTGCCAAGACTATCAAGGGCACTTTAGAGAATGCAGAGAACTTATATTATCTCCATCTTTAGGGTAAAAAATGATGAATCTATAAAAAACAACGAGAAATTAATACAAGAAATAGATTGATTGACTGATTGATTGATTGATTGAAGATTTTATTTATTTGACAGAGAGAGAGACAACCAGAGAAAGAACACAAGCAGGGGGAGTGGGAGACAGAGGAGCGGGCTTCTTGCAGAGCAAGGAGCCCAATGTAGGGCTCAATCCCAGGACCCTGGGGATCATGACCTGAGCCAAAGGCAGATGCTTAATGACTGAGCCACCCAGCCACTCCAATACAAGAAATTCAGAATCACACTTTAATTAATTTTTTCTTTTATTTTTTAAAAGATTGATTGTTCTGAGGCAGAGAGAGAATCCCAAGCAGACTCCCCACTGAGCATAGAGCTAGAGGCAGGGCTGGATCTCACAACCCTGAGATCATGACCTGAGCCAAAATCAAGGGTCAGATGCTTAACTGACTGAGCCACGCAGATGCCCCAGAATCATACTTTAATTTTTAAAGTTTAAGATCTCACTTCACTTGAAGGTTGAGCAAGGTAGAAGTTCAACCCTACCTTTGAAGCATAAATAGAAATGAACAAATTATATCACTAAAGACCAGTAATCACTGACCCCACACAAATGTGCATAAAATATGTACTTTAGCTCAAGTCTGAGCCAAATTCTTTTAAGGGAAAATCTGACCTTTCTCAACAAGGTAATGCAAAGGTTGGCCATCTTGGGGTCAACAGTATACAGAGTTCAGATTTTAGCACCACAGCCTTGTGGACAGAAGTAGCTACAGAATTTGGGGAATCCAGTACAAAATGAAAAGGGAGGGCTCTTTGTTCAAGTTATCTTGAGCTTCATTCTCGGGCTAACAGCACTGGAGTTCAACATGTACGGGGCCTTCTGCTGCTGTACAACATACCCATACGTAGCCTGCTCATAGATGGTCCAGAATTGACCACAGCAAAATTTTCAACCAGGACTTCCTGAGAACTTGCCATCCATTAACTCCTTAAATCCTCAGAACAGCTTTAGGGGAAAAGTGTCATTATTCTCCCTAGAAGAGAGAAACTGAGGCATGGAAAAGCAAAGGATCCTGCCCATGAATGTGTGGACACGAGGTAGAGCCAGGACCGGCACTGAGGCAGGCTGGATCCAGGTTCTACGCTGCTTCTAGGAACCAGCCTCCAGAACCGAGTCTGGAAATTATGTGGATAGATTGCTACTGCACACTCTTAATTTTCTTCTCTGCTAAGATTAACAGTGAGCTGAGCCTATGTGACTCTGAAGTGGTCACAGTTACAGGGACCTTCCATGACGGGGGTCTTTGGCGTGTGTGTCACTGGGCAAAGTCAATGTAAGTGCAGGATGCTGGGAACAGTTTCCCCAGACCCCTGCGTGTTCCTGAGACCTTCCACTGGAAGCCTGCTGACGCGTGACAACTAAGACTCTGGGTAAAAGCAGTCCCTTGTGGCCACACTCCCTTCACCTTACAAGCAGAGGCGACTTCCAAGAGAGCTTACGTCAGGGAAAGGCAGCCCCAAGACAGGCAAGTGGATGGTAGATTCCAAGACCAAGAGAATGGAATCGACCGTTTTGCTTTCTTTGCCTACTAATCTTGACCACTATTTTTCTTTTCACTGAAGAGTAACTCATGGCCCTACACCATGACTTGCCATCCACAAAATGCTAGGCTTTCCCAGCCAGACTCTGCTCCTATAAACGGCTTCCGGGGCCTCTCTTTCTCTCTCTAAACTCATACACCTTCAAAGGCTGTAATTTCAAGAAAATTCCTTTTCCTCAGAATGAATGAGAGTCATCAAAAGCTGCTGCTGAAAGAGACGTGAGGGAACAGTCCACCCAGTGCATCCGCTCCATAGACTGGGAAACCAGGGACACAAACTGGGGTCCACTCTCACAGGCATAGGTGAGGCCACACGAGCAGACCCCCCATATCCACCATCCACAGAGGCCCCAGGAGGCCCCTTCTCCCTACAGTGCCACATCACACCAAGTAAGCGGACGCCGCAGGGCCTGTCTAGACTCTCTTCATTGGATTTCCCATTAAAGAGATGCTGAGACGGTTTTTTAAATCTCTGGAAATGAATAGCTTTATCGTATAGCAAAAATACAGCAAAGGGGCCGGAAAAAATCCACTGTGCACATATAAAAAAAAAGTTATAAATAAACAGGATGGTCAGAAAGCAGATTAAACTTCCAAGTTGGAAATGAGAAGTAGAAGATGAAAGAGCTGAGTTGCTCCGAACTATGACTCCCGCTCAATGGTGTCATCTTTCCTCACTACACAGCCCACGGACTCTGAGAAGCCCGGACTCTCAGAACCAAGAAAGATCTTGGAGGTCAGAGATGGTCTAGAATTCACTCCTCACCTTGGAGATGAAGCCACGGAGGCTCAGAGCAATGAGGACACTTGTCCGAGGTCACACAACTCGAGTGTGTTATCCAGCCGGGGCAGCTCTTCCAGCCACCGAAGGAACCACGATGGATGAGGGGTTATTGGGTCTCAGGCAAAGAAAACTTATTACCAAATAGTTGGCTATCTTTTCTGGGTGGTATGAAAATCTCAAACACATCACCTCATAGGGAAATGTAATCTCAGTTTTTAATTAACATAAAGTCTCTGTGACATTTTTTTGTTGTTGTTGTTATATGACTTCTATACAGTGTAAATCAATTAACTGCCACGGGCTAGTGGCTACAGAGAGTGGCGGTCAGTCACTGGACAGATAATTGCTCTGTTGCTGAGATTAACACCTTATCATGCTATTAGGACCGCTTATGAATCTTGTAGTCCTGACAAAGCCTACAATTTAGGGACTATCCATTCCAGCTGTCTCCATTTCTGTGGCCTCCTACATGCAAACAATTGTTGCGCTAAGTGCTGCATTTAATTAAAGGCTCTTCCCATGTCATGGCTATAGTCACAGGAAAGACAAGAGACCTCGTTTGTTAAACACGCACACACACACACACACACACGCACACACATACCCTGCTTGCTGGTGATTAGTTAGCCTTAAAGCAATCAAGATTGAAGTCAGGGAGGCCACCACAGAAGGGTAAGATATTGATGACTGTCGAATCAGAAATTGCAACGTACACATCACCTCTCCTTTTAGGACTTAGGGTAAAGTCACGAACAAGAACTATGACCTTCGGTCTTTTCTCACTTTGAAGGGGCATTTCATCCCAACTTGGAGTTCTCTGCCTCTTCCCAAAAGTCTGACGAAGCATCTCAACTCAAGTGGTTTTTCACTCCTGGATCCTGACACTGGAGGTCAGAAGTCCGTGACGGACGCGACAGATCAGAGCACGGAAAGGCTGGACGAAGGCATTCAGATCAATGGCGATACCCAGCTAGAAAGAGAAACCCATCTTCGGTGTAGCTTTGCGTCCATTTTAACAAAGGGAAGATTTCCTGGGACAATTCTTATTGTAACAGGAGACAACCAAAAAAAAAAAAAAGAAAGAAAGAAAAGAAAAAAATCAAACAGGCAACAAATAATTTTACCATTACCAGGTAATATGTGTTAATTGCTCAGTTTATATACTCAGAATGACATACCATTAGAGACTGTGTATGCATTGTAACTAGAGCATTAATAAATTTAAAATGTGCCTATTAGGATGACAGCTTTGGAGGTGCAAAGGAATAACAGTTATCACTTGGCAGAAGCTGCTCTCACCCCATCTGCTGAGACTTTGCATACATTTTCAGCTTCCTGAGCAATGATTAGGCCTGTCAGAACCTCTTTAACCTTCTAACTGCTGGTCCCCACTGGCCGTAATTAGAGACTAATGAATTCAGAAGATGCAGGCCGTGAGGAAAACTGCCTTGACAGTTTGTGTACAAATTAAGCCCCAATTACTTCATGCATCTTTTGCATCGCTGATACAAGTCTCTGTTATTATTTTTGAATATGGTCATTTTAGCAGAAACGAAGAACTTGGCTAATGTATTTTGTCATTTTTATGGCTCGTCATAAAGAAAAAACATACTGGGCGGGTCATGAATATGTGAAATAAACTACGGCGGATTATAAAAAGAAATTAATTTTCCTCTCGGGAATACCCTACCACCTTTTTGCCCCCCTGCTGGATATACTTATTAATGCGCTTATTGTCATTCAGGCACTATCGAAGGAGCCTGACTCGCTAGCAGGTTGTTGGGTTTCGGTTTGGCCGCTGAGCTAAGGAGCATTTGGAAGTGGGATGGATGTTCTTCACCTTCAGTCCTGGTGGTGGAGGTAGCTAGGAGCACACCGGCTGAAGACACGTTGTTCTCTGCCCTCCGCGGCCCCTCCACCTCCCGTGGCCCTGGCCGAAGTTTGCAACTCCAAGAGTAGGACTCTAAAACCACGATACTGAGGTCCGATGCCATATTCCTTTTAAAATTCCTAAACATGATGCTATCTCATCTTGTTTCAATCCCCCCTGGTCAGCTCAACCCGATGTTCAATCTCCATCTGTTGGGGGGACCCCTTCCCCTACTCTATGAGGTCACACAAGAATCCTGGCTGATATGTTTCCAGAAAGCCGAGGGGAGTAGTTGGGCATGTCTACAGGATGCCCGACACCTTTATGGCTTCTTCTTTAGGTACGAGATGCTGTTGCAGAGAACTGGTCTGGCTATCTGTCTCTAGACCCTACAGCTTCCGGGCAACCCCGAGACCCCTCTAGTGATGGACCTTCCTATTGAGAACTGCTCTCCTCAGGCATCCTCCACTGAAGTCTCAGCATGTGGAGGGACGCCTGTCCCCACCCCCTCTCCCTGTCCCACATCAGCCGCAGAGGACTATCATGGTTTCCCTTCTGTCTGGTCACCTTTGCCTCCCCAGCTCAAAACCCCTCCCTCCGCTCCCCCTTGCCATAGGCAGAATAATGTCCCCCTTCCACCGACCAAAGTCTACTTCCTAGTTCCCAGAACCTGCAAACATGTTACCTTACACAGTCAAAGGGAATCTGCACATGAGACAAGTTAAGGATCTTGAGATGGGGGAGCCCATCTAATATTGGGGGGGGGGGCTGTCTAATACAAAAGTCCTCATAAGAGGGAAGCAGGAGATTAGAACCAATGCAGGAGATGTGAAGACAGAAGCAAGAGTTTGGAGTGATGCAGGAGAGGTCACAAGCCAAGGGATGCAAGTGGCCTCTGGAAGTCAAAAAAAAAAAAAAAAAAAAAAAACCAGGCAACGATTTCTGCCCTTTAGTCTCCAAGAGGAACCAACCCTGCCAATACCTTGATTTTAGACTTCTGACCTCCAGAATCGTAAGGGAATAAATGTGTGCCATTTTAAGCCACTAAATTTGTGATAATTTGTTATAGCAGCAATAGGAAACAAAATACACCTTCCCTGTGGAAACATAAACATTTGGATTTGTGTTCCAATAATTATTATTGCCATAATTTTGGATAAATTATTATACTCTCAGTCTTCTCAGATTGAAATCATAAACTATCCCCACGAAGTTATTATGAGAATTAAGGGAATTAAAGAACCTGATCTGATATGTGGAAGATAGCAGATACTCAATAAAAAGTTGACAGAGTGCAGCTCAAAAATTAGTCTTATGTGACTATGAGCCAAGAGTGTCAACTCCTATTTTGTTCCTCCATATCTTACTTTAAAAAAAAAAAAAAGATTTTATTTATTTATTTGATAGAGAGAGAGCACAAGTAGGGGGAGAAGCAGGGAGAAGCAGGTTCCTGAGCAGAGAGCCTGATGTGGGGCTCCGTCCCAGGACCCTGGGATCATGACCTGAGCCGAAGGCAGACACTTAACCCACTGAGCCACCCAGGCGCCCCTCCTCCTTATCTTTCATCCCCAGCTCCTCACAACCGGATCTATTGATGGTCTCCACGCACAGGTTCCAGCCTGTCTGTCCCTGAATGGCCAGAAGCAATAGTCTGTATCCAGAGAATTTGAACTTGACCTACTCCTAATCTCTGAGTCCGGTGACCCCGACCCACATCTCTGGTCTCACTGGAAGGTATCTTTATCAGCCAAAAATTATATGGGTCCCAAATCTGCTGAGGAAGATTCTGGTTCTTGAATAGCTCCAAAGTTCTAGCTGAACCCGCCTAGTATGTTGGCTTCATTCTGGGATTAGGTATCTGCCTAAGCAGCACCTCAAGGAAGAATCCTTAATTCTATTTGCTTGCCCTCTGAGCACTCCTGTCTAGGACCAGAACCCGCACCCTCAACCCAACCCACTAACATAAAAGCAAAGGACCCCACCGAGTTCTTACCTATCTCTTTGCTGGACTCATATCCTTCCCCTCAACCCCTAGATTTAACCACAGACATTAGTCACCCTTGGAAAGATTCCTGGAGGAAACTGAAATCTAGCTTAACTTACAGGATTTGACCCACACCTTAATACCTCGCTGTTACACTCCAAGTTGACCTTGGGGCCAACAATATTCAGAATTAGGACTGAGGCTCCTATACTCAGTCAATGTTCCTGGACCACTAAACTGTCCTCTTTGTACCCACCTGGGTAGCATATTTCCCCCAGACCAGGAAGTTCCCCACCTGATATTCCTTTCCTCATGTTCTAGATGGCCACCAGCACACTGTAACAGTGACTCTGACTTTGAGATATTGTGGATTTGGTTCTAGACCCCTGCAATAAAGTGACTGTCGCAACAAAGAGAGTCAAATGAATTTTTGCATTTCAAAAAAATATATAAAGGTTATGTTTACACTATACTACAGTCTGTTAAGTGTGTAATAGCATTATGTCTAAAAAAAATGCACAAAACTTAATTTAAAAATACTTTATTGCTAAAAAATGCTAACTATCATCTGAGCTTCCAGAGTCATAATCTTTTTGCTGGGTGAGAGTCTCGCCTCCAGGTCGATGGCTGCTGACGGATCTGGTGGCGGAGGTTGCTGAAGGCAGGGGTGGCTGCGGCCATTTCTTAAAAGGAGACAACAGTAAAGTTCACTGCGCCTATTGGCTCCTCCTTCCATGAAGCATTTGTAGCCTGCGGTGCCATTTGACGGGATTTTATCCACAGGAGAATTTCGTTCAGAATTGGGATCTATCCTCACAAAGTCTACAACTGCTTATCCAGCTAAGTTGGTGTAATATTCTAAACTCTGGGTTGTCCTTTCAACAATCTGGACAGTACCTTCACCAGGAGAACCTTCCATCTCAAGAAACCACTTTCTTGGCTCATCCATAGGAAGAAACGCCTCATCCATTCAGGTTTTATCACAAGATGGTAGCAATTCACGCACATCTCCAGGCTCCACGTCTAATTCGAATTCCCTTGTTACTTCCACCACATCTGCTCTTACTTCCTTCACTGAAGCCTTGAGCCCATCAAGGGCATCTGTGACTGTTGGAATCCACTTTTTCCCAACTCCTTTGGAATATCATGTTGATATTTCGACTTCTTCCCATGAATCATGAATATTCTCAATGGCATCTAGAATGGTAAGTCCCTTCTAGAAGTCCCTTCTAGAATGGTGAGTTCCCTTCTGGAACGTTTTCAATCTGTCCTGCCCATATCCATCAAAGAAATCACTATCTATGGCAGCTACAGCTTTCAAAATCAGTTTCTTAAATAGTAAGACTTGAAAGTCCAAATGACTGCTGGACCCATGGGCTGCAGCATGGACAATGTGTGAGCAGGCACGAAAGCAACCTTGATCTTGTTATACATCTCCATCAGAGCTCTTGGGTAAACAGATGCACGATGGATGGGCAGTAACATTTCGGAAGGAATCTTCTTTTTTTCTTTCTTTCTTTCTTTCTTTTTTTTTTTTTTTTGGAGTGGTATGTCTCAACAGTGGGCTTAAAATAGTCAGTAAACCATGTTGCAAACAGAAGTGCTGCCCATACAGACTTCGTTGTTTTGCTGGTAGCACACAGGCAGAGTACATTTAGCATCACTCTGAAGCACCCTCTCATTCTCAGAAGAGTGAGTGAGTGTTGGCTTTAAGGGAACGTCACCAGTTGCATGAGCCTCTGACAAGAGAGTCAGCCTGTCCTTTGAAGCTTTGAAACCAGGCACTGACTTCTCAGGTCTGAAAGTCCAAGAGGGCATCTTCTTCCAAGAGGAGGCTGTTTCACCTGCATTGAAATTCTGTTACTTAGTTGCCCGACCTTTCGGAATCCTCTGAGCGAGACCTTCTGGGTGACTTACTGCATCTTCTCCCTCAGCACCTGCTGCCTCACCTGGTACTTGTATGCTCTGGAGACAACTTCTTGCCTTCAACCTCATGAACCAACCTCTGCTGGCTTCAGACTTTTCTCCTGCAGCTTCCTCCCCTCTCTCAGCCTGCACAGAACTGAAGAGAGCTGGGGCCTCGCTCTGGATCAGGCTTTGGCTTCATGGAATGTTGTGGCTGGTTTGATCTTCATTCCAGACCACTAGAACTTTCTCCATATCAGCAATAAGGCTGCTGCCCTTTCTTCTCATTCATGTGTTCACTGGAGCAGCACTTTTAATTTCCTTCAAGAACTTGTCTCTTACATTCACAATCTGGCTAACCGTTTGGCACAAGAGGCCCCGCGTTCAGCCCATCTCAGCTTTCAACACGCCTTCCTCACTGGTTTCATCATTTCTAGTTTTCCATTTAAAGTGAGAGACGTGCAGCTCTTCCTTTCGCTTGGGCACTTAGAGGCCATTGCAGGGTTACTAACTGGCCTAATTTCAATATTGTTGTGTCTCAGAGACCAGGAAGCTCTGGGGAGGGGCAGGGAGAGGCGGATCGGCCAGTCAGTGGAACAATCACAACATTTACTGATTGCGTTCTGTAGGCATGGCTCATGGCATCCCCAAATAATTACAATAGTAACGTCTAAGACCAGTGATCACAGGTCACCGAAACAAAGATAGTAATAATGTTTCAACACGCCTTCCTCACTGGTTTCATCATTTCTAGTTTTCCATTTAAAGTGAGAGACGTGCAGCTCTTCCTTTCGCTTGGGCACTTAGAGGCCATTGCAGGGTTACTAACTGGCCTAATTTCAATATTGTTGTGTCTCAGAGACCAGGAAGCTCTGGGGAGGGGCAGGGAGAGGCGGATCGGCCAGTCAGTGGAACAATCACAACATTTACTGATTGCGTTCTGTAGGCATGGCTCATGGCATCCCCAAATAATTACAATAGTAACGTCTAAGACCAGTGATCACAGGTCACCGAAACAAAGATAGTAATAATG
>NC_081566.1:14546976-14677978 GCF_022355385.1 Mustela nigripes
TGAGAAGCATTTGATATTGTGTCTCGTATATCGTATGTTGTTTAAGTCCTCAAATTAATTGTTTGTCATTAGCGTTCAACATTATTATCGCCTTCATCATCCACGGTGTTCTCTGAACCTCTTCTAGTGGTTACACAGAGGGGCTAGCATTTTTATTTCTCCAACACATCTCTCAACTAAGAAGTTAAAAATTATCTTCAGGATTAAAAAATAGAAACAAACAAACAAACAAAAAATCCTTGCAACCTTGCTTTGCATCTGTTAGCCTTCCTCACCCACCTTGAAGAAAAGGGAAATTTATCTGGACGGGTAATAGACCCCAAGATGGCGGAGGCGAGCAGGGGTTTCCTCCAAACCTTCATGGCTACTCACCTGCCTTGCACTTTTTCGGGTAAGAGGAGCAAGATGTGTGCCTGGACTCTGTTCCTGGGGCCTGGCCTCCTGGGCCAGTGCCTGGCTTGATCAAGGGGACCCGTGGCTGCCAAGGCTGAGGGCCACAGGGGAAAGAAAGGGGAGAGAAGGGAAGTCACTCATGGATGTCAAGCCCTGCTCAGAGCCCTGTCAGCCCCCCAGCAAGGTTCTCAAGGACCTAATTTGGGACTCCATGAACCTTAGCCAAGCCCACCAAGGCCTGGTTTAGATGTCCCAACTGAAGACGGGCCTGGGAGACCACACCAATCAATGGGTTAATAAGCATTTCCGGGGCCAAGGTAGTGAGGGTTGCAGCAGCTGCGATGAGCAAAGGGAGAATCTTTATTTTTAATTTCAACAAGTCAACTTATTAATAAAGAGGTTGGGGGAGATGTGAGGATGGTGGTGGTTGGGGGTTGGGAGGGGGTGAGAGCAAAGCCCATCACTTTCTAAATGTTTGCCTGCAAGGGTGGCCTGGTCTTTGAAATCAGAGTGGAGAATTCTTCAAGTCTGGTAATAGCAAACACTCTTCATCATACCCTTCAGTGGCTGCTGACTGCAGACAGCTTTTTTCCCCTTCAACAATAGAAGAGATGGGAAAGAAAAGGCAAGCTTTTGGCCTCGGGTTTTTTTTTTTTTTTTTTTTAAACCACCACTCTTTCCGCTCCAACCTACATCTAAGAGGGAGGGAAACTATCTTTTGTTATCACTCAATCTCCCTTAAATTTAAGAACAGCTGGGGATATTTTTCATGATTCATTAAATTCACATCATTCCAAAGAAATCTTCCTGCCGATTTATCTTTGCCTCGGCGGTCGGGGCTCCGGGAGCGCGCAGTCTCCTGAATGCCATCAACCTGGGTCCACTGTTTTGGGCTGAGTCTGTGATCTTTCATGCTGGAATATCTTTTTTTTTGAGGGTGAAAGAGAGCAGGAAAGGAATCAGGGTATTGAAATGAATCTTTCCAGGCAATTTTTCCCTTTCTGGAGATAAAGAGAAAGTCGTATGGCTGTCACAGCTCAAGACTAAACCCCAGCTAATGTCCTCAGCAGGGAAGAATAATTAGTAAATTCTCTAATTAGAGTCCTGTTTACATTTCTCTTTTCATAAAGGCTAATCCTGGTGTTTAAAGAAGATATTCTGCCTTGATTAAAACCACTGGTTTTAATCGGAGCCACAGCAGAATCCATGGTAAATGCAAATATGTCTGAGTTCCATAAGTATTCAGTCATTCGCCCACCAGAGGCTGCCTCTTCACTGGGCACTAAATACAGATATGACATGATCTCTACCCCTGTGGGCTAAGGCAAGCATAACACACAGGTCTTGTCCTCCAGGACAGCTGCAATCCATCGGAGAAGGTTTTCTAGAACATTCTGAGACCATTTCCTGGTACCAGACAGAGAAAGGAGGGCTTTACTGGGTAACTGTCCTCCATCAAGAGGGCAGGAAGGTGAGGCATACCCGAGAGAGACCCCCCACCCCTCCCTGGGTGATTTGTTGTAGACCCCGGGACAGGAGCACTGCATGAAGGGCTTTTAAAAGCACTCCTGTGATCCTCATACGACACACAGATACAGAGCTGAGTGTGAATGGATGTGGTTGCTAGAGCCCCGGGCTTTCTGAGCCCTGGCCTCTCCTTCTTATCTGTATTCAAATGGCATAAGGGGCCAGGCTTAGTTCATATGTTTGCATGGGGATACCTGTAATTAAAAAGTCTTTCTTGGGGCGCCTGGGTGGCTCAGTGGGTTGGGCCACTGCCTTCGGCTCAGGTCATGATCTCAGGGTCCTGGGATCGAGTCCCGCATCGGGTTCTCTGCTCCGCAGGGAGCCTGCTTCCTCCTCTCTCTCTCTGCCTGCTTCTATGCCTACCTGTGATCTTTCTCTGTCAAATAAATAAATAAAATCTTAAAAAAAAAAAAAAAAAGACTTTATAAAAAGTCTTTCTTATCCTAAGTCCTTGTGCTAGGTGGGCAGCACAGTGCAGAAATGGCCCACTCGGGTTCTGGAACCAGCTGTCTGGGTTACATGCGGGCTCTGCTATTTGTGGCTGAATAACGTTCAGTAAATTACCTAGCCTCTCTGAGTCAGTTTTCCCAACAGTGAGGTGGAGCAAGAGTACCTCCTTCTAGGACTGTTAGGACTAGTAAAAGAATTCCCACGGCGCCTGGCTCCTAGTTAGGTACCGCGCGTGGGATCTTTGGTGCTGTTGAGGACGGCACCCAGTCAGACTACCTAGCTGCACAGTTACACTGCCCCCCTGCCCTCCCTCTTTTGGATTTTCCTCTCTAGTAGAATTATGTGCAAATAGAAAAAAAAGGAAACAAAAAAAATGCACTTCTCTCTTTGGAGTTAAAGAACATCCCATACCCTGAGAGATTCAGTGAGGACTCTTCTACTATAAATATAGAGCGTAACCACATCTGCCTCTCCTGGAATGAGGAACACTAAGCTTGTATTTCAACAAGCTTTCGAGGAACTTGATAGCAGTGATACATTAACAGATAAATAAGAAGCCACGGACACGGGCACTGTCCCTGAATAAGCATACAATCAAAAGCTTAAGGAACTCTGGAAAATTATTACTACACTAATGTTAACACGGCGGGGGGTGGGGCATCCTGTCCCCTCCACATTGCCCTTTCCAGCGGATGGCCAATGATTGCTTTGGAAGTCACATTTGTGACTTCCTTCTACGGGCAGACCTCTGGAGGGACACTGTAGGAATGCTCAAAAAATTTATCAGCCTTGGCTTCTGCACCCAAGAAGCCTGACTAGGAAGCTCCTAGTATACCCATCAAAAGGAGTAAACCGTTTGCAAAGCCAAGTGTTACCACAGGGCCTCTGATTGCTGAAGGAGCAGAGAGTGAAGAAAGGTTTCAGGGCAGGAGGCAGGAAAGTTCAAAAGGAACTTTTTTTTTTTTTTTTCCTCTCAGTTGAACTTGAGAGGAAGGTCAGATAGGCAAGTCACTTGAACTAAGGTCTAAGTGAAAAGGAAGGAAAAGAAACCAACAGGTAACCTACAAGAGACAGAGTCCTCTCAAATATTTTGACTCATTTAGTCCCCAAACAATGTTCTGGGATGATATTAACTTACCATTTTTATAATGAGGAAATGGACACTAACTCCTAAGACTTGAACCCAGTTAGGCAGACCCCAAAGCACTTCCCGCTTGATCATGCTCTTTCCCTGGAAGCACAAAAGTTGAGAGCATCAGAGTATGATCTCTCAGAGATGAAAAGGCAAGACCTCTGGGGAAAACCTATAGGGGAGGGAGGAGCTTGAGCATGGTGGAGGGAGGATCTCTCAGAGAGCGAAGTGCCAAGTAAGAAAACACCCTTTGTAAGAAAGAGAAGGTAAAGAGAGGCAATATTATAGTTTTTTTAGTTGATTTTTTTGTTTTATTTCTGGACATGTGTTATATTTACTGAATCTCATGAGACTCTATAAGGACTTAATTTTTTAAAATTGCACAGTAAAAATTACCATTTAGAATCCTTTTATTTCTTATCTTATGTCTATGGGCTCAGAATATACAGACAATCCTCCATAATGAGACCAAATTATCACCAAATTAAATGAGAACTTTATTTCCAGCCTTGAGTTACATGGTCTGCCCCACCAAAAAAAAAAAAAAAAAATTTGAGAGAGAGCGCACGAGCACACTTGAGGAACAGAAGGGGGAGAGAGAGAGAGAGAGAGAATCTTAAGCAGTGTTCATGCCCAGGGGAAGCCAGACAAGGGGTTCAATCTCACGACCCTGAGATCACGACCTGAGCCAAAAATCAAGAGTCAGATGCTTAACCCACTGAGCCATCCAGGCAGCCCCAGCAACCTAATTCAATCTTAATTTCCATTAGAAATTAAGGTGTTCAGTTTGGGCTTCTTTGTCCAAAAGATAAGCCAGAGGAGAAAAGAAGGGCAAAGCAATAGTTTATTAATTCACAAAATGAATCCCAGAGTCACTGAATGAAACTCAGAGTACAATAGCCAGAATCGCCCAACTAAAATGCGAGGTTCTTCGTGTTAATCTGCCTGTTTAAATTCCTTTCGTAGTTTCCCATTTCTTTAAAGTTAAAAGTCCAAATTTCTTAACTATATTATACTGTGATTTGGGACTCTGGTTTTGTGAACAGACACAGCTATATCCGAATCCTAACTCTACGATTTAGTAGCTGAGTTTCTTGGGGCAAGTTATTTAATCTGTCTCAGTTTCCTCTTCTGTAAAATGGGTCAACAACTAAACCTATTTATAAGATCCTTGTGAAGATGAGGTGATACAATGCCTACAAGACGTTACTTAGTTCTGTGGTCTAGTAGAATGGTCAATCCATCCATCTGTTATGACCATCGGTCATCTTACCCCTATCTACCTGTCCAAAGTAATCTCTTAACATTCCCCCTCTTCCTGGCATTTCCATCCACACTGAACTTCATTTCTTCTGAGACAGTTTTCTCTTTTACCCTGGGCCTTTGCATATGCTGTTCCTTCTGTCTAGGATAGTCTAATTCCTCCTCTTCACATGGCTAATCCCTAGAGATATCCTGCCTTCCCCAACCCCAGCAAGTTCAGTTGGGTGCTTTTGTGCAATGTTCTCATGGCACCTCACACACCCCATGCCATAGCACTGGGCACATGTGATTGTAGTTGACGATTACTCTGCTGGAGTATCTGATCCATGCAGTCCTTGTATGCTATACCCGGCAGTTAGCCTGGTGCCTGGCATATAGCTATTGGTAAATACTTGTGAATGAACAATTGTCTGCAGTGTCATTGTGGACTAGAGATGGTCCCAAACATCCCCTAAGAGCCTATGGTAGTAGTGGGTGTCTGCCTCAGCCCCTCACCCTGGTGACTTACGGCCCCAGGGACTCTAGACCTTCTGAGGGTCCACAACTCTTTAACCCCTCCCTCTGAGTCTTCACACTCCCTGACAGACCCCACAGGGCAATAAAGACAGTTTATCTTTGGGGGCCAAACCCAAGACCCTCAGACACTTGTTAAAAAATTATCATAAAGGATTTCAAGATGGCAGCAGCAGAGCATTAGGCCAAGTGCGGGGACCCTCCTCTGTAGGGTATGCCCTACAACTGCACAGGTCACGCACCCATGAGGTCACGAAGCCTGGCCACACCTTTCTCCATGCCCCTGTGTCCAGAAAGGTCTGACACATTCCTTCCCACTGGGGCACTAGGAACTAGTGTTATCTAATGCTATCTCCTCAGGAATCAAATGACCTTTAAAGATTACCAACTGGGGTAACAAGCTTAAAGCTAAGAACTGAATTAGTAATGGAATTTCTGGTCCCTTTAGCAGAGATAATTTTGTGTAGGGCTTAGAGGGGCAGGCAAGAACCTTATATTCCATTATTTTACTAAGACTTCCTCACTCAGTCTTTTATTTGAGTTTAGTACAAACTATAGTACAAACACACATGTCCTGAATGGAGAATAATTTTTTCTAACTTCATTATATCCCTCAGTAAAATGAGCACTAACTATTAACTTGGGGGATTCCAATAGATGTTCTGAGGCTTCATATTAGTAAAGAGATTAGAGAGGTTCCATTAGAACAACTATATGTCAACAAGTCAGACAGAGGACTCAAACCTCATGATAACAGAACCCCATGTGGCTTCAGAATATACTAGGACTCCGTCATTCTCAACCCTGTCTGCTTCCTAGAATCACTGTGGGAAGCTTCTAGAGCACTGTGAGACGTGGGCTCCGGATCAACTAAATCAAAATCCACCAGCAGTATGACGAGGGGCGAGGCGGATTAAAGTGCAGTTGGACGGCTTCCGGAACAGGTATGGACATTCCTGGAATGCAAATTCGTATCGGAAGTTGAACCTCAATCAAAAGGTGATGAAAATCACGTGCTGTTTAATAGCCTATGAATTTAAATCCACACACTAGAAGGAGAGCTGCTCACTTCAAACACGGTGATTCGGTATTGGAAAGCAGTGAAATCCCTTTACCAAAAAAAAAAAAAAAAAACCTTAACACTAACTTAAGGTTTAAAATCATCAATAAAATATAATATCAATTTCATTCCATGCCACAAATCCCAATTGCCATGAAGACTGCCCGGCCCTAAAATAGATCAAGAGCCTGTTCTAATCACAGGAGATAAATTCTGAAAAGAGCCCCTCTTCTGGGATGGCGAAGTCTGCAAGTCACTGTTTTTACTACAAGCTGAAAAATTAATTCCTTTTCAGAAATATTCTCATCTTCTCCTAAAAGGGGGGGAAAAAAAAGGTTTTTTTGATGTGGAGTGACAGGATTATGAAGTGACCCTCTGGGTCAGAAGGAGACTTTTCTTTTTCTCATCAAGGAAATCAATTTCTAAGTCCAAGTCTCTTAAAATAATATATTCTTGTGGCACGCATGCAGCTTTTTTGATCTGCTATGAAAAGAATAAGAGGTAAAGAGGATCAGGGGTGGCGATGGAATATTATAATCTGCCACACTCACACATCAGCCTTTCACTGAGTAATTCCAGATAAATTGAGGATTTACATATTTAAGATTAAATGGGGGAAAGAGTAGCTCATGCATAAATATAGGAATACAAAAATACTACGGGAGCAAGTTAACTCTTAAAACTTAAAGTTACTTGGTGTTTATTTCATTGCTCCACGTGAAGTTTAAGGTTTATCAGCGACTCACGGAGATCATCTCTTTCAGATGAATTGGACCGACAACCCACCCTTAGGGAATTTTCTTCCCCGTCCTCGGTAAAACCCCAATTACACCAACAAGCAACAGTTAAATGCATACAAAGACGCATAAATGCAGCAGATGGAAAACAGGAGGAAGCAGCTGGAAGTGTGTTTCCCTCAGAACTGTTTTTAACAGGCTGTGCACAATAATGCCTCTCTAATGCACAGATAAAAATAAAACATAAATATTGAAAAGGTTACTGGTCACAGCAACAAGATGACACGAGATGCTGCTGTCATGCCTGGTTCTGTTACCCCTGCAATCACTCTGATACTCTCTGCCGTGTGGCGCTGCAGAGAAAGCCTGAAAGTCATATTCGACCTCAGGATTCCAACTTTATCGGGAGCACAGACGCAGCCTGGGCCCTTTCTTCTCTTCCACGGTTCCCAAGAACCAGGTGCCCGTGTGACGTTGGTGAGGTCCCAGGCAGAATCCCCCAAAGGGAGCCACTATTTCTAACTTCTTGACAGCTCAAAATCCAACCCAGTCAAGCAGTGCCTTTCCTTGCTTGGGACGCTGATCCCACGGTGCTGAGAATCCTTCTCCTGTAGGTTCTTTCTAAAAACTGACAACTAGGATTGCAGAATATTCGTCATCCACATATGAAGGGAATTCAGACCCACCAATAAGTAGGGGAGTGATGTTTGGGCCCTTTTCCAGTGATGATAATCATTCCAGCTGACATTCTGTTAGGCTCCATCATCTATTCCTTTACCCTTCAAGCATCAACTGACCCCTTGCGAAGCCCAGGCTTCCACGGCAGGTGCTGAAGAGGAGAAGGAAGTGGACAGAGCCAAGAGGGAAGAGGCATAACGAGGGCAAATGGTGGGGCTTCGGAGGCAACGTTTTATTTCTTGACCTGGGTGCTGGGGACTTGCTAATTTCTTTTTTCTTTTCTTTCTTTCTTTTTTTTTTTTTTAAGATTTTATTTATTTATTTGACAGATAGAGATCACAAGTAGGCAGAGAGGCAGGCAGAGAGAGAGGAGGAAGCAGGCTCCCTGACGAGCAGAGAGCCCGATGCAGGGCTCGATCCCAGGATCCTGAGATCATGACCTGAGCTAAAGGCAGAAGCTTAACCCACTGAGCCACCCAGGCGCCCCACTTGCTGGTTTCTTTTAATAATGTATTAAGCAGTAGAGTTAGGTTGTGTGTACTTCCATAATCATCTGCTACTTTTCAGAATTAAAAAAAAAAAGAAAGAAAGAAAAAGAAAAAGACAAATATGAAAGACCCAGACAGGGAGTTTTCAATCGAGTAGAAAAGAAGCTATCTAAAGTTACCTTGCTTATAATGTGCAGGGAGGTATGTTCAATACCATAATTTATATATAGATAATAATTATAGATAAATATAGATGTATGATCATAAATACAATCATTCGCCCATATTATATAATTATATAGATAGAATTATTTATCTGCATAAATAAATTTCAGGTAAATACAAATTCATATACAAATAAAAATAAAATAGGAATAAAAAGGTCCATCAGGAGAGATTCCAGTTATCAGATGAGGCATCAGGAGAAGGTAGTAGTTGAAATCAGCCTTGAAAGATGGGTAACAATTCGACAGCAGAGCTGGAGCTCCTAGGAGGTGGCCATTGAGCAGGAAGGAAGGGTAGGAGCAAAAAAAAAGTCCAGAGAGAACCTCTTTAGTCAATGGAAAGCAGCTTAACTAAAGCTAAGCAATACACAGAGCTAGAAATGTATTTTATTTAGTGGATAAAGGAGGACCACAGAAGAACTGTGAGCAAGAAAAACTGTGTCTTTGAACTGTATTTAGAAGAATTAAATTGGCAATAAGCTACTGGGTGAATCGAAGGGAAGATGACTGGAGACATGAATGCCATTAAGATTACCCTTGACCTTTAGAATACTAAGGTGTGGAGAGGAAGCAGTGGCCGTCTGAAGGCTCAATGTCCACACTCGCCTGGATCCCTTCCTTCTGTAACATCCCAAGGGCCCCTCTTGAAATCGGTTGTTCACCAATGCTGCCATTTATCACCACTGGTGTATCTTGCCTATATTTATTGTTTGAGACCTATAAAAGCCTTTAATGTAGAAAACATGTATTCTACCCTCAAAAAAAAAAATATATATATATATATATAAATATGTTGATAGAGAGAAGTCACACATATAATCAGCCAATATGAATAATGCAATACCCAAATCTTATTGTTTTTCTTTCTGCTTCTGAGTTGAACTTTCCCCTCCCTTTGCTTCTGTTCCCACAGTTTCTGTGAACAGGACGTTGCTTCTGAAGGTGTGCGTGGGACTGTGGGCACATGCCCCCAAGTGCCTACCTATATCTCCTTCTGAATTTTTGGTGCTGCTTTCTCAAAGTCTGGTTTGGTCCTACAAGAGTTTCCAGTAGTTCCAAACTGTTGGCCACCTTAGTTTTCACGGCCGTAACTTGGGTAGTTATGAACATGATGAGAAACAGCTGTTATGGTCCTAAGTTGTCTGCCAGAGTTTCCTCTTCCTTAGGCTCCACCAGGATGTGTCGGAAACATGAACAATACTTAAAGGTCTATCTGGTGTGTTTACTCTTGTTAATGGTGGCTGGACCGGCACATTCAAAAGTGAATCACGGGAGACGGAGTCCCCTCCACTCTTCTCCTACCCACAGTAAATGCTTTCCGAGAGCCCAGTCCTGGTGCATTTTCCAAACTGCACATCTGTCGGTCTTGCTTTCCTCGCAGCGGTGGGGGGTGGGGGGGCGCCGGGGGGAGCATCGCCCTCCCCCTTTCTGGGGTCTGTCGTTGCTGAAGGTCGATGCACAGCCTTCTGTTGCCCATTCTTTTCAGTTTCTGGTACCCTGCATTTATCAAAGAAGGACAGTTTGAGGAAGGTCAAGGTTCAAAAGGACTCCATGCCAATAGGAAATAAGCCTTCTCTCTCCCCTGACACAGGTTTGCGCACGCCCCACAGCTGGGTCGGGTTTATGGCCGAAGGGAAGTTTATCATCGTTGGCTGGCTGGGTGACCAACTGTCGACTTGCACATATAGCTGTCACCAGTCCCCACTGTGTTTCCCCTGTGACTCATTCATGTCAGGCACTATAGCAACAGGTCTGGGATGTGCACATGCTGAAGTTCCTCTCCAGACTGAGTTCAAAGCACCTCTTGCCCTGGGATGGATCAGAAGACATTTTCTTTTTTGCTGTCTGCCAGCTGACCCAGGGCTGGCCAAAACAGGGAGGAATTTTCCACCAGGACATGCTGGGTCTCGGGAGCTTCTTCTGGAGTGTGTTCAGGTGGGAAACACCTTGTGAGTCAGAAGCTTGGATCATAGCTCAGGTCTCCCAGAAGGAGCTAAAATCCTCTCTGAAGTCAGACCGACTTCGCAGTGCCGTTGCCAGAAAAGAAGTGAGAAAAACGAGAAGTATGTATCAAGTTGTATGAAGCAGAATTCCTTCATCGAAAGTGTTGTCATCATTCAAGGCCTCGTTCAACTATTTGCTTCACTCAGAAACTTGTTCTGATACTCTAAATGAATCTCGATGGCTCTTTTCAATGATATTTGATATTTACCTAACCCAGTGATATTTTTAAAAAGCCCTTTCTTTTGTAAAATAACAATGACAGAGTTTCGAGCCTGTACATGGGTTTAGGAAAAGGTGAGGGAGCTGATCCAGCATATGTGACTTTTTTTAGTCCAGCCACCTGTTCTTAGACCTATCTGTGAAATCCAGAGGTGTGGTATGTGTTGGTGCAGATAAATTCTAAGGATCGTCCCAGGTCAACAGCTTTTGAAGTCTGAGTATTTATGCTTTGTCCCTCATTATTTCCACAAAATCCTGGTGAAGTAGCTAGTGCAGACTTGTTCCATGTACACCATGCATTCATCCCACCAATATAAATGCCCACTGTGTGCCAACTCCTACCTTCAGGGGGTTTATGGCCCATGGCCCAAGGGTCATGATGTTTATGCAAACATCCATTAAAAATACATGTATGTTCAAAAATATACCCACATATATGTACATGACACATGATCATCAGACAACCCTCCAAGGCCTTCTCTCTGCATTTTTTTTATTGAGGTGTTTGACTCTTTTATTCTTTTTTTAAAGATTTTAATTTTTTAAGTAAAGTCTACACCCAACATGGGGCTTGAACTCACAACCCCGAGGTCAACCCAAGTTGCACTCTCTACCTACTGAGCCAGCCAGGCCCCTGTCCCTTTTGTTCTTGTGCCTGCTTTCATTCCCCTCTCCACTCCACAAGCAACCTTCTTAAAGTCTATCCTTTCATTTGAATATGTTCTTGCAAAATACATATTGTTGGTTTGTGTGAATATGTTTTTAATTTTGCAAATCACATTGGCACATATCAGACTTCCCAAATCCATCCATGTTGTTGGCAGATATCTAACTGTGATGGAACCTATTCCCTCTCTTTGCTGCTCTTAAGGATTGTGTTATAACATGTGTTTAAGACCTTTCCCATGCCTAATTACAGAGATAATCTCCTAAATTTTCATCTTTAAATTTATAAATTAGTGCTTCTCATTTAGGAATTTAATTTACCTAGTGACCTTATTGGAAATCCAGTTCTATTTTCCTTCCTACAGTGATACAGTTTTCCTGATACTGGCCACATCCCATCCACTCATCCCCTCTCAATTTGTAATGCCTCCTTGATTACGTAAATGCCTACATGTACACGTGTGTATTTTTAGAGCGACTTTCCCAAGGTCACTCAGTCCAAAGGCAGCTTAACTGAGATTAGATGCTCTGGAGCCCATCTGACCACATTGTTCACCTAAGATTAATAAGCTTACTCAGAAGTCACAGGACTTAAGCTGGAAAGGGACCTAGAGATTCTAGGCCAACTCTTTCACTTATTGTCAGAAAACTTAGACCCAGACGGGTTGAGTGACTTGCCAGAGGCAGAGCAACAGGGCCAGAGCTCAAATGCATTTCAAGGCTGCTGCTCCTTTCCGTGCGCTTAGAGCTTTCTCGATGTGATTTGAGGTCCTGGACACAGAACTGCCTGGACAAAACAGTGCCTGCGTGGGTTTGATGTCTGACCTCACCTATTCAGTGCTGTTAGCAACTAGCAGCAGAGAAACAGGGAAGAGGGTAAGATATTTTTCTGCATAAGCTAAAATGGGGGTTATAAGATTCATTTTCTTTTTTGGAGTAGACCTCAGATCTGTAGTTAGTATCTCTTCACATTTACTTGATGGACAAGTTGACCATACCTGGTTATCTGATTATGGGAAGACAGTTGATCGCAAACAGTAACTTAGAGGGACACAGAGCGGGGAATTAAAGATACCAAGGGGAAAAGAATCAGAAAAGTCACAAAAAGCTGAAGCAGAATTCAAATGGCACAGTAGCACGGCACCACAATGTGTCCATAAACACTCTTTCAAAGCTTGTTGGGGGCTGAGGGAAATCCCTGTACTATGGCCAATAACCAGCATTCGAGACAAATACCCCAGCTGCCAAGAACGGGTTAAATTATATTGACTCTATTCTGTTCTGAGTACAGAAAATATATGTTTCATCAATATTTTCATCCAAAGTGTTAATAATCATCATCAACATTGAGGGCTTATTTACACCCATATATTTTCTTTGTCAACTGAGCAGACTTAAATGTAACAGCACCCCGGTAGCCACGAGAGCACACCTGGCACCTAGATCTTTGTTTCTAGTATATTCTCCAATAAAAGGAACCAGGGATCCTTAGGGAAATGGCTGATTCAAGGATTCAAGCAGGGAATGTACAAGATGAGCCTGGAGCACCTTGCAATGCCAAAAAGTAAGAAAAAGCTTGGAAACTGGGGCACCTGGGGGGGCTTAGTTGGTTAAGCCTCTGCCTTCAGCTGAGGTCATGATTTCAGGGTCCTGGGATTGAGTCCCACATCGGGCTCTCTGCTCAGCGGGGACCCTGCCTTCCCTCTCTCTGCTGCTCCACCTGCTCCTGCATGCTCTCTCTCTCTCTCTCTCTCTCTCTGTCAAATAAATAAAATAAAATAAAAAGAAAGAAGAGCTCAAAAACAAGAAATCAAAAAATCCACAGTGATGTGGAAATATGTCAAAGGGACACACCAACTAAAATTGTTCCCAGTGGCCAAAGCTGGGACAATTTCAGCAAGAAAATAAACAAAATAGTACCAGATTATGACCCAAAGCATAAAATAAATATCCATGAGTCATGCTGATATAAGTAAGTGAGTGAATAAGCAAATAAATGTGAGAGAAGAGACGAGTCTTCCCTGCAAAAGAATTCCAAGAAATTCATGTAGATACACCACCCTCCAAGACAAAGAGTGTAGCTTCTCATTGCAATGTGCAATCCTCTTACATAGTTATACACCTGTATAGTGATACTCCTCCTTCCAAAGAGTACAGTATGTAAAGAGGAGAAGAAGGAGTAAATTTATAGTAGAGAAACATGACAAACATGACTGCAGCTAAGTGATCAAGGTCAACATTAAGAGTGATAAATTGTGTTGATTTTTACCCTTGATATGATGTGCTGAAAATGTACTTTACCTCTCTGATCTACTTTCCAAAACCCATAACCTCAGTCTCATCATGAGAAAATCATCAGACAAATACCAATTAAAAAAAGAATTTAGAAAATTCCTCACCAGTACTCCTCAAAATTGTCAAGGTAATAAAAAACAAGGAACATGACAGCTAACCATACTGTGGTATTCTAGATGCAAATCATGGAAGAGGAAAAGACGTTGGGTAAAATTTAGGAGAAACCCAATAAACTATGAACTTTAGTTAAAAATGATATAAGAATATCAGTTCATTAATTATAATAAATATCCCATACTAATGTATGATGTTAATAATAGGGATTTATGGGAACTCTCTACAGGAACTTTGTAGTAAAAGTAGAACAGTTTTAAAACATAAAGTCGGTTTTTAAAAAAGATAAACAGATAAACCAACAAAAAACCCAAGGGGCCTATAGCGCCAAACCCTCCTGCATCTAGAAAACTCACGTCTTTAGAAATAAGAACTTCAGGGTTCTGTGTAATTAAACTTTTGTCATATACAATTGAAATTATGATATTTCAAAGGTAACTATAAATGGCATGATTTACACCTTTGGCTAACAAACCACCATGATTATGTGTTATGTGATCAAACTCAACCTTGAACTCTTAGAAAGCTGAGAGCTGCAATGGTCCTGCTCACCAAGGTTTTCCAGCACCTAGGACAGTAACATGCTGGTCCATCTATTTGAAGGCTCAATTAAAAAAAAAAAAGAATGAAGACATTCAAGATTATAGAATCCAGTCGATTTAATGTGGCCAAGATTGTTTCTTAAAGATGAAAAATAATTCAGAGACATAGAAGATTAACAAGTAAAACAATCATTCAAAGATTCCTAATGACCCCTTCCCACCCTTGATGATAGCTATTTTCAAAAAAATGAAAAGCCAGAAAATAACAAGTGTTGGTGAGGATGAGGGAAAATTGGAACATTTGTTCACTGCTGGCAGGAATGTAAAATGGTACAGCTGCTATAGAAAATGATTTGGTGGTTCATCAAAAAATTAAAAATAGAATTGCTCCATGATCCAGCAATTCCACTCTAGGTATATACCCAAAAGAATTTAAATACAGACTCAAATAGACATTCATATACCCATGTCTATAGCAGCATTATTCATCATATTTGAAAGTGGAAACAACCCAAGTATCCACTGGCAGATGAATAATGAACAAAATGTGGTATGTGTGTGTGTGTGTGATATATATATATATGTGTGTGTGTGTGTGTGTGTGTGTGTTATTCATACTATATATACACACACTATAATATATACATACACACACATACACACTGGAGTATTATTCAGTCTTAAAAAATAAAGGAAATTCTGACAGATGCTACAAGATGGATAAATCTTGAAGACATTATGCTAAGTGAAATAAACCAGTCATAGGAAGATATGACCCACTGCACTGTAGTCAAAGTCATAGAACAGGAAGTAAAATAGTGGTTACCAGGGGCTGTGGGAGTTCTTGTTTTATTGAAACAAAGTTTCCACTTTGGAAGAGAAGTGATTTCTAGAGATAGATGGTGGTGATGATTGCAGAACAATGTGAATGTGCTTAATGAACTCTACAATTCAAGTGGTAAACTTTATGGCATGTGTATTTTACAAATTTTAAAAATAAAAACAAAATAAATACAGTTTAAAAAAAAAAAAAAAAAAGATTCAGAGCCAGGTTGAAGCAAAGTTGCCCAGATCTCATTAACCCAGAAGTTCAGTAGGGGATCAAGAGAGAAGTCTAAAAATCTGTGAGCCATTTCATAGAGTTTTTACAAAACAGCCCAAGAACAGGTGGTGAATATTTTCATAGATGCTTCTTTAACTATGTTCTAGACATTTCTACTTTCCCTGTCATTAAAACTATTTAATTATATGGGCCCCCGGCTGGCTCAGTCAGTAGTGCATCCAATTCTTAGTTTCAGCTCAGGTCATGATCTTGGGTTATGGGGTCGAGCCCCATGTCTGGCTGTATGCTCAGCAGAGAGTCTGCTTGTCCTTCTCCCTTTTCCCCTCCCTCAAACTTACGTGCTCGCTCACTCCTCTCTAAAATAAATAAACCTTAAAAAATACTATTTAACTATAACAATAACCCCTCAGTGCTTAGTGCTTCTTCATGTACATCCTCACATCCATTTTTCACTTGCTTTCAGAACTTTGCAGGGAGGCAGGCAGAAAACATTGCCTGATGCCATATGTGTGCCCACTTCTCTAACATTTACTATTCTGTTTTGTGTGCTGAGCAGTCCATAGTCCAACGGGCCATGGGCACGGAATGGGAAGGCTAGAGCCCCTTGCCCAGGTTTAAAGCCTCACCACCCACTTCCCCATTGTATGCTTTTGGGCGTATTAACTTAATCCTCTGTGCCCCAGCTCCTTTATCTATAAAATGGGTTCTTTGGGCTTGAAATGAGTTCACGTGACATATTTGGAACAACGTCTGGCGTGTAGTGGACCGTCAGTGAATGTTAGCTGAGTTATTGTTGCAGTAGATTCGGAGGGATCCACAACATGGATGTGGAAACGAGTCAGGCTGGATCGGGGAGCTGAGATAAAGGGGTGGGGAATTCTGCCTGGGAAGATCAGAGAACACTTCACAGAGAAGACATGTGTGCCTTGAGTGCAGAAAAGGAGAATGAGAAAATAAGCTTTAAGTAAAATGAGGTAGCTATAGGCCTGCCCCAACTGATTATAAGACCCCCAAACCCATAAAATACCTCCTGGTTTTCACAGCTTTACCATGGCTACCTTTTCGCTGTGCCACGGAGAAACACAGGCCCGTGGGTCTCGTCCATCGCCACTCCAGGAATGAAGATCTGTTGGCTCCAAGTTTAAACGGTCGTCAAAGGTCTTAAATGTGCAGTGGCTTAAACATGGTTGAGCCAGCATGAACCCGGTCTTTGACCTTCTAGTCGAAAACCCATCTTTTGTCCCACAGAGAAACTCGGGCCATGTAACCCCCAGACTCAGCAGTCTCTCAACCAGTCTCTCCCGAGCACTTGCTGGGTGCGCTGTTCTAAGAATCTCGGGCCAAAATGAGCCACGGGGGCGCTAACATTCTAGCAGGAAAGACAGGAACTAAGCAGTAAACAAGTCAAAGGAGAAGGCCCCAGTATGCTAAGAGATGAGAAGCACAGGTTGAAGAAAAACCCCAGAGGCGTGAAGGGAGGGGTGGAACAGCTGAAAGCGTGAATTAAGAAGCAGAGCGACAATGGGCGCCTCGGTGCCTCAGTGGGTTAAGCCTCTGTCTTCAGCTCAGGTCATGATCCCAGGGTCCCGGGATCGAGCCCCACGTCGAACTCTCTGCTCAGCGGGGAGCCTGCTTCCTCCTCTCTCTCTCTGCCTGCTTGTGATCTCTCTCTCTCTCTCTATCAAATAAATAAAATTAGAAAAAAAAAAAAAAGAAGCAGAGCAACAAGGTGAGATGATAAGCGATCCATGGGCTCCACTGAGCTCTGAAATCCGCACTCTAAGCCACAGTAGCGGTGCCTTGCCATAGCCCGTGGCCAGCCCTCACTCGGGATGGGTCCCACCTCCACCCCAAGGCAATGGACTCAGCAGGCAGCATCTCTTTCCACCTGGGGTCTGGAGGTGCAAAGTGACCCAGATTGCATCCCAATGTTTTGTCCTCCTCTTTGACCAGGAACCAGCAATTCATTCTTCAAACCTCACTCTCTTCCTCTCTTACCCAAACCCACTGCTCTCTGCCCTGAAAATCTTTAGGAAGAACAAATTGTGTGATGGTTTTCTTTCATCTGCTATGAGTAAGACTTCATGCGTTCATGCAATGACATGAGAAGGTTTCATGTTTGGCCCACTGGAGTCCCTGAACGGGGGGATCTTTAGCCTTGATCTTGACCCAGTTAGGACGATGAGAAGTTCATGTTCATTCCTAAGTGGCCAGTTGGAAGCTGTTTTATATTCCAGGAAATTGCCTGGTTCTTTCTTTATCTTAACCCAATGCAAAGCCTTCTTCTTTTATAGCAGGATGTGGGTTAACGCAGCCAGACTTCGGCAGGGAGAGATTGGTGAGGGGATTCCGGAAATCAGAGGGGCTGGTTCAATGACGGCACTCACCCCAGGCGGACGCTGAGAGGGGCACGAGCAGAGGAAACCCCCAACCAACCAACCGGCCTTCTTGCCCCGGGGGGGTCCTTCTCTCCCTCACTTCTACCTACTGCTTCTGAAAGCAGGAAGCAGTCATGTTAGGAAGTCACTCCATGTCCACAGGTGGGTGCAGCCCCCTGGGACAGAGAAGGGCTCAGCCCAGGCCCCAGCTCCAGTCTGTCCCAGTGGCCCCAGGTCCAGAGGAACCGTCACACAGGAGCCCAGCAGTGCAAGAAAGCCTAAGGCAAATCCCTAAATCACCACCCCCAGCGCGACCTCCCAGACTTTCAACCTCAATAAAACCTACTTCCTGACAGATCACAAAGGAAGCCCAGCATTTCGGGGTGGAACAGGCTTTCCTTTGGCGAATCTGCTTTCATTTCTGGCAGTCTTTGATTTGAACTGAATAAGCAATGCCACCCTGGCCCGGGGTTGGCATTTTAAATGACTTTGGTAGGGTGCAGGATACCACATCGGCCCACGTCAGATAACACAACCAGCAGCGACATTTGAAACCCCTACTCCGCAGTCCAGTTTCTTAGAACTGTTCTATGGAAGTGAAAACGAAAGAGAACTTCCGTCTTCCTCTGACCCGGCTGGCCTTCGCAGCTGGAATGTGCTGGGACTCACTTCTGGCACTGAAAAGGTTAATTGTCTCCTGCTGCGAAGTAGAAGCTGAGAAAAGTGTCCTGTGCAGGGGAGGAATTATGGTAAATGAGGTTTTCTTTATAGTACTGCTCATTCTCAACATGCTGAAAGGGCATTAGTTCACAGTCACTTTCTCTGGAATTACCAAATCTGCTCAGAAGCCTTCATTAGGATATTAAACAAGACTTAATAAGTGAAAGTGATTTGCATCGCTGATAATCGTGGGCATTAATCAAGACGGCTTCTGTCTCTCTCCCTGCAATATGTTTCATGTTCCATTGTAAAGCCCCTTTAATTCTGGAGGGCTTCTTAAAAGGGAAATATTACGTTTAGAAAGCCATTTTTTAAATGATTTACTTAGCAACGATCACTATAAATAATGTTCTACTCCCTTCTCGGCTTTAACCATCACAGCAATTAATGCTGTGAGGTTTGCGCCCGTGAGAGAGCCAGATGTGTTCCCATTTATCAGACACAGGTTGCACTTCTTCTAATAAATACTTTCGTCTTTAAAAAGAACTTCAAGTACGACTCGAGAGCAAATGACCCAAGTTTCCACTTCTATCTGAAGGCGCATGCTGTGGCCACCTTCTACGCCACTCTAGGGACAGATGCCTCGACGCTACCTTCTGTGCCCTACAAAAGCCTTCCATAGTGAGCCATAAAATAAGGCAACCTGCTCGTAGTTGTCAATTAAGTAAGAAACAAATGCAAGTGAAGCTATTGAAGAGGGCTGCTTGCTTTATAAGGCAGCTGTCTCTTGTTAAAACCCAGGGCTTCAGAGCCAAGGGACTTCTATACAGAGGAAGCTCATTTTATGACTCTTAGAAGAGAAATGAGAGTCCATACTTTGGTTTAGCAAGTGAAAGACCAAGGGCTGGTTTTTTTTTTTTGGTTGTTGATTTTCCTTCCCCCTTTCTTCCTTCCCCCCGCCCCCCCTTTCTTTTCCTTTTTCTTTCTTTCTTTTCTTTTTAATTTCTGGCTTTCAACTTCATGAATGGATTACTTTTCAAGGCTTTCTGAACAAGAGATCACAGGCAATCTCGTTACTCCTCATGATTTAAAACAGTGTGGGAGACAGGAGTTTTTTATATGTAGAGCCACAGCCTAGAGTCAAGGGCAGGAAGGAAGCGTCAGGAGAGAGGGTAGAAGTCCCTGTCTCAGACCTGGGCCAACCATTCCCATCTGGGGTCTCGTCCCCTCCCTGCCCAGCCTCTCCTGGGACGGTCCTGCTTGAGCTGCCTATGGTAGAGATGTCCACATCTACATGTGTTTAATACACACACACACACACACACACACACGCATGCATGCAGACTTCACATAGAGATGCACCCCCCCCCCACCCCCAAAGTTGTGGTACCACTGAGAGGTTTCAAGTCTCCTGGCACATCTGACTGCTGCTTCTGGCCTACTTATTGTGGTCCTGTTTATACTCTTCTTCTGCCTTTCCGGGCAGCCTCATTGGTTATGTCTCTGCTAAAATTAACTCCACGTTAATTTCTGGAGGCTTTGGAGTTTATTGCTGGAAAAAAGGTTATTTGCTGGCAGTGACTAGGGACATTATTGTTCGCATGCACTAGGGCTCAGCACACTATTTAAATGGAGCTCAAGAGATGAGCTTCTGTGAAGCAGAGGAGACTTGATCCATCCTAATGAACTGCAACATGAATTATATGCCCTACTTCACCACCTCCCTGCTCCACTAATCTGGGATAGTTCACATGGAACCATCTACCCAGAAGGGAGAAGACAGCATTCCCAACTGAGGACTCTCCCACTCTTTCTCTTTTTTCCTTTTCTTATTTTACTTCTTCTTCTCCCTCCCTCCCCCCTTTCTAGATCTCCAACCTCCAAGCTAGTTTGTATCCTTTTCTAGCCCACCAGGGGGACGGCTCCTCATATTCTGGGAGACACGACCATGTATTCACCCACTGCCGTCATATGGAACAACCCCCTCTCCTGGGCCCTCCAGAAGTGTCAGCCGTTGTGTTGGGAGATTTACAAGCACTATCTCCAACCCTTCAAAGAAGACACTGTTGTCGCCCTTAGTGTGCAGAGGAGGAGTTGGTTCCGAGTGGCTGAGTATCCGGTACAAATTCACAAGGCTGTTCGTGATGAAGACAGAAGTTGAATTAGGGCCCTCTAGGTCTGTTTGATGCCAAATCTCACACACCTTTTCAAAACCACCGTCCCCTGCTGCTGCTTTTGGCTTAAAAAATGATGACGGGCGTGTGGGGAGGCAGTGTCATTTTCCTTGAGACACTTCCGTGAGCACGTGAATGCTGGAAATTTGGGTGCCACTTGATCTCACAGTTTTGTTATTATTATCGCAGTCTGAAGTTCCTTATCTCTTCTTCTGATGAAAGAGAAAAACCAAACAGTCACAAGCGTGTTTCTTGTCAGAGCCCCAGGAACAACACAGCAACTTCTATTGACTTAGTTTCAGGGCCAATAACCAAGGTCAGCTACTTTAAAAAGCAGAGATTTCAAATTTTTTTCCCCTAAATGTTTCATAATGTCAGTCAAAAGAAAAAAAAATCTGTGTAAACTATACAAATTTCAGTGTTCAGATCTTTTTACTTGTTAATCTTCTAAAATATTAGACACAGTCATGTTCAATAAGTCACGAGACAAAAATTGAGTCTGAGGGTTAACTAATTCCCATCCGTTTTCTTCCTCCCCCCAGTATTCACAAATTGGCTGTTAAAGTTCAAATGTATTTCTATGAGAGGAAGAAAGATAATACAGTAATGCAGAAATGACATGTTAATTAGACAACCATAGTACTTTTTTTTAAAATCAGTTTTAGGTGCTTAATATAATGACTCAACAATTCTGCACATTCCTCAGTGTTTGTCAAGATAAGCACAGTCTCTTTTTTTTAAGATTTTATTTATTTGACAGACAGAGGTCACAAGTAGGCAGAGAGGCAGGCAGAAAGAGAGGAAAGGAAGCAGGCTCCCCACTGAGCAGGGAGCCTGATGCAGAACTCGATCCCAGGACCCTGAGATCATGACCTGAGCTGAAGGCAGATGCTTAACCAACTGAGCCACCCAGCCATCTCAAGATTCATGTACTCTTAATCCCCTTTATTTATTTATTTTTTTTTTTACTACTTCTTAATAAGGACTGTGAGGAGAAGTTAAGAAAGGGTTAAAGCTATTCATTTAAAATAAATTGAGAGGCCTCAGGCACCTGGGTGGCTCAGTCAGTTAAACATCTGCCTTCTGCTCAGGTCATGATCCCAAGGTCCTGGGATAGAGTCCTGCATCAGGCTTCCTGCTGTTAGTGGGGAGCATTCTTCTCCCTCTCCCTCTGCCCTGGCCCCCTGCTCATGCTCAGTCTCTGTTAAATAAATAAAATCATTTAAAAAATAAAAAATAAATCGAGAAGCCTAAGCATAGGAGTCATACACAGCAGCTGAACACATTCATTGAAACTCTGCTTCCTTTAGAATCTCCACTGATACAACAGAAATAAAGGTTTTGGGGGGGTTGGGGGAGGGGGAAGGTTGTTCTTTGCTTATTTTTAAGGAAATAAACCCACAAGGAGAAATAAAATGGAGGGGGGGGAGACAAACCACTATTTCGGAATCTGGAAAGCAGATGTTCGTGTGATAACCGACAGCAGACTCATGAAAACTGCGTCGCTGCCCAGGAGTAAAGAAGCCACAGAAGCACCTGACTAAAACTCAGAACCGATACAGATTGACCACTTGGTGGAACCAGGTAGCTCTGGATGTAGCCCCAGAGGTGGAGCTAAGAGAGGAAGTTTGGTTGAAAGTCTATTTCAGAAGCACAAATCTCCACTATGCTCTGCTAAACTCAGCACCTGCCCCTTCCCACATCGACCAGTAGGAAGACAGGAGGCTTACTCCCTAGAGAAGCCTCTGCACTGAGGACAGCAAGCACGTTTGAGGTTAGGGCACTGTCAAGAAAACCGAAGGAGCAGGAGGTTCATGCAGTGCGTGTGGAGACCCTCCAATCCTACTTCCTTACCCCTCTTCCTTCCCCAGCTTGGTCCTCAGAATACTGGAGGCAGGGAATAGGCAGACTCTAGACTAGGGCTTCTGATGAGCCTAAGGGGAAGGAACGAATGATACTGATCTGTGGATTTCCCCAAGGAAAAGTCCCAACTAGCTCATCCTACAGGGAATCCCTCCAGGTACACAGTTTCCAAGTGGGGTTCTATAGCCCCGTTCTAGAATGTGAACAGACGGCCAAGTGTCACCAGACGTCAGAGAAAATCATCTAAAATGGATTCAGAGAGCAGAAAACCAGGATAAAAGCACCTCGAAAGGAGCAGAGACCATATTAGAAGAAACAACAAACAGACCCCCCCCCCAAAAAAAAAGCATTAATGTCTTCACAGAGATAAAGGAAACATGAATAGGACGCTCTAAAAAAAGGAACTTTCAGGGCGCCTGGGTGGCTCGGTCAGTTAAGCATCTGACTTTGGCTTGTGTCATGATTTCAGGGTCTGGAGATGGAGCCCACATCTCATGGGGCTCCCTGCTCAGTGGGGAGCCTGTATTCCTCTGCCCCTCCCTTCACTCATGCTTGCAACTTCACTCTCTCTCTCTCTCCAATAAATGAAATCTTTAGAAAGATTTTTTTTTAATTTTTAAAGGAACATCCAAAGAACAAAGAGAGAGAGAAAGATAACCTTAGAATTAAAAAAAAAAAAAAAGCAATGTCAGAAAAAAATTATCAGAAGTGTTGAGGGATAAAGCTAAGATAATAAATTAAGAAGAACACAAAGACAAAAAGATGGAAATAGCAAATAAAAAAATTATAAGACTAAAAGACCAGCCCAGGAAGCTAAATATTATGATAATCAAAGTCCAAAACAAACAAACAAACAAACAAATGGGGGGAGAACAGAAAAAAAGTGATGGGGGAAAATGATTAATAGAATTATTGTTGTTTCCCAGATTTATAGGATCAACCAAGTATTCCCAACAATGAATAAAAAGAGATCCCCACCAAGAAATGCCAATGTCAACTTTCAGCAAGCTGAATACAGAATGCCTATAAGCTTCCAGGAAAAAAAAAAAAGAGAGAAAGGTTTTCTACAAAGAATCAAGCATCAGAGTAATATCAGACTTTTCCATGACAACTTAAAAGCCAGAAGACAATGGAGCAATATCTTCAATGTTTCAGGGGAAAATTATCCCTAACCTGGAATTTGACGTACAGACTATGAATTAAGTGTCAGGGTCGAATGAAGATGTTTTCAAACAGGCAAGATCTCAGAGCATTTATTTACCTATACCTTCATCCAGGTTATTGCTGGAGGGTACGCTCCACTAGAGTGAAGAGTAAAAAAATAAAAAATTTTAAAAAGGGAAGACAGGGTCCAAAAAATAGTGTATCCAGGACATGAGGGAGTTGGAGGGAGAATCCGGGATCATACCTCTGTGGCCATTTGGTCCCAATGGGAACAGAGCAAAAGACTGGAAACGTCTCCTTCAAGAGGATGAAGGATACAATGCCTAATATGTTTGAAGGTGCTAAGTGGAGATTTACAAACCTGGGAGGAAAATCGGACAGATGAATAAGTGATAAGCACAGAGAGCACTAAGTTCTAGAAAAGGCAATAATGAGAATACGCAAAAGACTGTGCCAGAAAGAAAATTAATCCTAGGAGAACACATGAAGCGCCTGTGAGTTAATTTGCAGAGTCGTGATAACGTAAACAAAGAATCCTGATCTATCCCAGATTACGATATGACTGTGCTGGAACTTTGAAAGGATAAGGAGTTACGTGCAGGGTGAGCAGTGCTGGGTAGAGGAGTAAATCCTCATTTCTTCAGTGGGATAATCCATACATAATGCCCAAGACGAAAACACCAGGAAGTAGAAATAGAAACACATCGTAAGAATATATGCAGATGAGTCCCAAAAGAGTCCGTTTCGAGAGTTGAAAATCCATCCAGGAAGAAACTGAAAGTGACGGGGATGAGTGTGGGTACTTACAAAACCATGTGACCCTTGTCACTCTGTGCCTGTATAGCTTCTGTAAAAATTAAAACTAGCTAAACTATGAATACTATTTTAAACCCATATGTAGTTTTTAAACTTCTCAAGCTAAGCTGGCTCGGTAAAATTATTCATAATATGTCACCTACCATACTGGAGGACAATGTTTTTAAACCATGTGTTGTGGCCTGTTAGTGGATGATGAAATGGATTTTGTAAGTAGTAATCACTGGGAAGGGAAAGAAATGGAGTAGTAGCAGACCTCACGTTCTTACAAGTACCCATTCACACTTCATTCTTCTAGAAATATAACCTGAGTTTTAGCTAGGCAAGATAGAATTAAATTTTCAGGGACTGTCACATAGTTAAATCTGGGCTAGTAAGATGTGGCAAGAAGAAAATGTAAGCACCATCCAGGCCATGCCCTAAAGACAAAACTATTTGGTCCAGACTTTCCCTTTTTCTTCCCTGTGGGCTCAAAGGTAGATCTATAGGTGAACTGAGTCCAACCAGCTTATAAGTACAACCACCCAGAGATAGGAGACCAATAAAATAGAAGGAACCTTGTCCCTGAATGGCTTGTCAGGCAAAACCAGCCAGCCAGATGTGAATTACTCATCACTGGATTATTTCATAAGAAAGTAGTAAACTTCTATCTCATTTAAAGTAAGTCTTTTGGATTTCTGTGCTACAACACCTACCATATGCCTAAGACACAACTAGAATAGAAAAACAGAAAAGCTCACCACTTGTTGGAAGGGTATGCACTGTTTTGTGACATTTCTGTTTTATTATTTATGCGTTTGATCATATATGTGTTTACCTATACTGGAGTGCAGTTAAAAAGTTCTACTGACACTGCTTAGGGTATAAATCTCTTACGTTCAATAGAAGTTGGGTAGTAAAAATAAAGTCATGGTATGTTCGAATGAGGCCTCTGAGCAGAAGAGAATATGAATTTATAAGCTGTGTAGCTTTGGGTTAGTGAGTTGGGCCTGTTTCCTGACACACAAAAATGACTGAGTGTGAGTAGGTGATGTTTAAATCCCTTTCAAGCTTAAAATTGTGTTACTCAGTTGACTTGTGATTCAATTCAACATTCTTTATCCTTGGTTAGTATCCAAACAGCCAGAAAGGCCACAGGCTCTTTATGTCACAAGCTGGGAAGGAGAGAGATACCAAGGAAGTTAGGCAGTCATGGCTCATTTTTACGTGGCTGCCATCTGGGTAAAGATACCCTCACCCGGAGTTGGAAGCTATGGCAGAATGAAAGGCTGCTCTCTGTTGTAGGATGTGGAAATCTATATGGAGTTGTGATGACCCAGACCACTCCAAATCACAGTGACAATTGGGCCTCAGATCTTCTTGATATCTGGGAATGTAGGGAGAAATAAGAAAGGATCCACACGGGTCTAACAGGAATTATGGAAAGATTGCAAAACTACAATCAACAATGAAACAGGTGAGAATGTCCAGCTTGGAAGAAGGCTGGGGGACACTGAATAATTAATTATTTTGTAGGAGGAGAAGTGCAATTCTAAGTAGAGGGGTGATCAACATACTGTCAGTATAAACCAGTGGCTTCCAAACCTTATTTTTATTTGAAACCAGAATAATTTCTCCAAATGATATCTTAGGTAGCATCTCCAACACATAAAACAACAACAACAACAAAAAAAATGGTTTTTTAATGACTGGATTAGTGATGGAGGCCCTCTACTCTTCTAACCATCTCAAACACCTTTTCTGGAACTCTAAAATTTGAGGAATATAATTTTTTTTTAAGATTTTATTTATTTATTTGACAGACAGCACAAGTAGGCAGAGAGGCAGGCAGAGAGAGAGAGGAGGAAGCAGGCTCCCCACTGAGTAGAGAGCCCAACGTGGGGCTCGATCCCAAGACCCTGGGACCAAGACCTGAGCCGAAGGCAGAGGCTTTAACCCACTGAGACACCCAGATGCCCCTAGGAATATAATTTTTTAAACAAGTCATTCAAATCAGTGCTTTGAAAATATTTTCTCACCATTACCTATAAGACTACACCTCCTCCATCCCCCCCAACATACACATGCCTGAAACAAAGTTCCACAAGACAATTTTACATTTTATACTTTTTGAAGTCTATTTCACTTTATCCTGTTCCTTTTTTTAACTGTCAACCATGATGCACTTAATCTATTTCAACGCATAAATGAAGATGCTACAGCTCAAAAGTTGAAAAACACAGATCTAGATTGAGAAAAGATAGATACAAACTGTCTAAAAGTTAAGTTAAATTTCTTCCTTGTAAATGTAATTGTTTGGAGCAAGTAATCCTATGTGACTGTGGATTTGTCCCTTTTGAAATCTTAACAAAAGCAACTCCTGTTAGGAATAACTTGGGTTGGAAGGAGGTGAATGTTGGGCTGTTTCTGCCACCAGAGAGGGTGGATGGATAGTGGAGACGTGAGCAGACACTGATTGCTGCTTCTCAGTGTTGACGAGAGAAATATCACATAGAAGGCCTGGTAGATTTGCTGTGTGATTAGGCAATGAAAGAAAGCAAAACTAAGAATAACATAGAGACTATAAGCAAATCAGCTTAACCCTGTAAAAGAAATGTTCTTTTTCAACAATGCTTCTTACTCAACAAACCATCTGGAAAAATATTTTAAATCAATTTAAATCAATTAAAAAGAAAAGATCATTTAGGATCTGGAAAGGTAGACAGGATACATCTATTTCATAATTCATATGGAAAAAAATAAAGGATCAGGTCACAACTGAAGAGTCATGGGCTCTTACAGAATTTTGGCTGATATACAAACAACGAAATAGGGAAACAAATGAAAATTGGGAAAGCATAGCAATTCTTTTAAAAACTGTTGCTCAAAATTGAACTGTTCTCCGCAGACTAACAGCAGAAACACTAAATGTGTAAAAATCTCTAATAATAATAATAGGTCCTTTTTGTGCTTATTACTCCATGTTTATGAAATGCCTCAAATGAACCAATCCCTACAGGACTGGAGGATTTGGGAGAGCCCTGGCTGCAGGTGCCGGTATAGCCCAAACAGCCCTCGGAGATTTGGGGACTGGGGTCAGGGACTAGGAGGTGCTTGCTCTCAGGTAATTAGCAATGGCAAGAGCTAGAGAATTTGAAATTCAGTAAGGAGTATGCTTCACTTCCAGCTCTTATAAGTCAAAGGACAGTGCACCCTTTGTAATCACTTTGTAGGCTCTATTTTAGAAACTAACCAATGCTGTGTGACTCGACCACAGAACCAAATAAAATAAATAGGTCTGAGATGGGGGCATGTCTTGTCCGATGAGGGAATTCATGGTCGTGCTGGTCAAGAAGGAGTGGGAATTATCACACTCCACGGAGTCCTGAGTGTTATTTTGTGACTTTAATTTGGACCAATCCATTGTATTACTTCTGGAATAACTCCTTAACTTCCTTATAATGTTTGAAACTAAAATAACTCCTAGAATATCGGATGCTCAATAAATGGTAAATCCTTCTCTTCTTCCCTTCTAAAGTGATATTTCAGGAAAGGAAGGTAAATGAGATTGTGGGATAATGGCTTTACCTGGCAATGCATTCTACTGCTGAGGAGGAAAACGTGAACATTTGGTGGGTCTACGGCACCTGTGAAAATGGAACGGTCATTGATGATGGGAAATTGACATGATAATGAGCTCATTTGTATTCCCGTTTGCCGTCTTCCACTGCCTTACTCTCTGACTGCTTAGCCAAATCCTTCTGATAGAATCTGACACAGCCCCTGAAATCTGGAGGTTTCTGTTTTTCTGTTAAGGCGATCCCCAGACACATTACAATTCACCATTTCTGCCATATCTGTCCTTGGAGGGAAATTAAAAGAAGATGGGGAGCATGTTCAGAGAAATGAACTCCGGGAGAAACATTAATACTCAAAAATGAAAAAACTTCCTTAATTCAAACTAATTAGGTACAAAGGTCAGTCTGAATGAAAGTCCATCTTATGTAGAAAAGTTGTTTTACAAAAACCCTCTCAAATCCTTTTTGGAACAAAATGGGATAGAAATGAAGTATTTCTTTTTTAATTCTAATGGTTATAGGAAACTAAATATTAAATCATATTCAAGTAGAGAATCTACTGGAATGAATTTCTCAGCCACATGATGTTACACAGTAATTGTTTGTATGCAGACGATTAAGGTCCTAGGTCCTTAGGCTCCATTGTTCATAAACATCATTAAGCAAGAGCAGCAATATTTGGGGGATGGTTCTTAGCTGGAGTTGTTCATCAAATTACCTGAGGTATCTTCACAACCAGAAGGTGCCCAGTCTCTCCCCCAGACACTCTCCTCTCCATACCTGTGGACAAACAAGAAAAGCACAACCTTGTTACATTTTGGGGGGGGGAGCCCCACATTGATTCTTACACACACCTCCAGCCGAAAACATGAATTGATTGAACACTCACTGTCTTATGAACATTTTGCTGAGATGATCTTACAGCTGGGGAATCTTAAGTGGTCACAGAGACAGAATTGGGACTAGCTGGTGCCAAACTCAGTGCTTTGTCCTTAGGACTACATGCTGCATAAGATAACATCAAGGAAGCCCAAATGTATCTTCAAGTTAATAAGGTTTAACTAGGAATGAAGAAATGGATGCTGATCCCAAATAAAAATACGCTAATCCCCAGATGCTTGAAGGTCTGGGCTCACATCAAGCTTCCCGGGATGTGCAGAGCAGGGAGAGCACATTGTTCCCAGAGGAAGAAAAAGCACCACCAACGTTAACCAGCTTGCGAGCCTCTCTTCCTACACATGTGGTAGGAATTGTCACCGACGCCAGAGCTGTATTTTATACCTGAACAAGCCTTTGTCCAAACATGCAGTGTTTCCTTACTAGGACACATCTGGCCCGCTCCTTGAACTGGAGCTCTGAGATTAGCTGGCCAGATTCCAACCGAGAAGGCTTTTTATCTTTCTCACGGTGACAGGCAGCATTTGGAAAGCCCAGAGATGAGGCCCGGGAAAGATGCTGATGCTATCGTGTTTGCTGTGAGAGCTATTATCCAAGAGAAGCATCTTCCTCAGGGGCCACTGCGTCCATCACACTGTCAAGACCCCTACAGCGGTCCTGACTGCCTGTCACACCCTGGTCTCAATCTCAGCTGTCTTCAAGAGCCCTCCATCAATTTGTCACCCCATCGTTGCTCACCTTTTCTGTCATCTCTCTAACCTGACATGGGTCTCCAGAAGCAGGATGCAGCTTCCTACCCCAGCCCTGTCCACATTGGGCTCCCTGGGGGGAAAGCCCCCCCCCCCCACTCCTTCATCACACAAGCGGTCCCAGGAGCAGCTTGGAGGGTGGGCGAATCACCAGTTTGGGAGACAAGTGACCTGGGTCTACCTCCCGCTGCCGAGCAAGGCACTGAACTGCTTAGAATCTGTGTTTTCTTATCTGCAAATGGGCATGATAACCCTTGGCCTACCTCAGCGGTCAGTGCTGAAGATCAAAAGATCATCTTGGCTGCAAGAAAGCGTTAAGGGTATCAGCGGTGGGTTCCCAGAACAGAACCGAATCAGAAGAGATCAGAGGCTGAGACAGTCATTCATAGGCCAAAGGGCCCATCTTTTTTTTTTTTTTTTTTTTTTTTCCGCAACTTCACTAAATTCAAGGGAGATGATGACAAGGTATGTTATCAAGTTACTTGGTGACCCATTGTTCATGCTTGGAATCTACCTCATGATTGCCGAGGCCCACAATATGAGTGTCAAGTCCCAGAAGAAGGCCCCTGAGAGAGCATTAACTCATAATTAACCAAACCCTTCCCCAGCGTTTTGCTTTACTCCCGTTGTCCATCTTTCTTTCTTGGCAAAGACATAGACAGTTGCTACTCACAGTAAAGGAATCCTTCTTGGACCAGGAGACCCCCTGTGCCTATATTCACATCAGTTCTGATTGTGTGGTGTTGTTGTAGAGCAACATGCTTGGAAAGCCTCTGAAACCATCCCGCAAGGCAGGAAGCACGATAAAGAGAGAGAAAATGTTGAACTGGGACTTGGGATCCCGACACCCACCCGGCCTCTGTCACCCACGGAGCTTTCCTCACACAAGTCCCTTTCTTAGCCATTCCCCGTTGCAGCTTCTGTAGTGTGAGTGGGTTGACTAGGTAATCCCCAAAGTCCCTTCAAGCCAGAAGATTCTCTGATCTACATAAACGCTTATTAGTGATGCTGCATATTGTCTTTACAACATTGTTCATATCTGCCGCACCTGTTTTATATATTGCCTGTCTTTTTGGTGATAAAAATGATCCCAGTTCTCTGATCTGTATAAGAAAGCCTTGGGGAATACATCCTCACCTGTGGAATGACTGACTCAGGGTCCCAATCGGAAGAATCGGCTCAGTCACCCAGCATCCTCTTCTCTTCCTATCTGCGCACTGACACAATGCTACCTTGTTCTCTCTTTCTCTCTCTGCCACTTGTTCTCTCTCTCCCTCTCTCCTTCTTCTTCTCTCTCCTTCTGCCAGAAAAGAACAAGATCTTGGGGGCTCCGCGATTGGGGAGCTTGAAGAATCCTTGTATATGATCCTTTCACACCACCATTGCTATGTAGAGCAATTTAAGTCTAGATAGAATTTTCATTTTTTAAAATGTGCTATGTTCTTCAAAGTGATTTTTCTCTCAAAAAGATATTTTCAACTGGTCATTCTCACCACCTTCTTGTGCACCTCTTAATTTTCTGTGGGACAGATTTACACACTCCAGATGCTGAGCTAGAGCTGCTATGATTCCACCTGTCACATCTGGCTCTTTGGCACGCTAGGCCAGAAGCTTCAAAGTTGCATCTCTGCACCGTACGTGGTCCGACTGCTAGCTGCTGCTTTATCTCCTTGGATGTAATTTTCCTTTGATTCACCTATAATTCTGAAGAATTGATGCATTTGTATCCATTTTGAATAAGGTTCTATACAAATGTTGCATTTGATCTCTGAGCAGACCGTTTTATTTTCTCCTATGTGGCCCCTCGCCTTTAATTCAGGCACGAGCCTCAGAGCAACTCAGAACCACCGTGCCTGCATCAGTGCACAAGCAGTTTTGTTTGTTCGAGAGGCCCTGCTTCTTGTTCTTGGAGGAAAAAAGAAAGCTGTGAGGGCAGGGGAGCCATTCATGCCCTTGCATTTCAGAAGATGACGGACAGACAGCAGGGCTCCCTGATTTCCTCTCCTCCCCTTTCTCATCCAGGTGCTGCCTTAATATTTGGGCCTCTCATTTTTGCAAACAACGGGATTTGGCGGAGAGGTAGAGACCATGAAACGTGAAGTGTTACTATAGAGAATCGTTCCTCAAAAGTGTGTTCCAGAGGACATTGGTCAGCTAGATATTTTGAATAATCCATTGCAAAGACTGCAGTGCACATCAACGTACTAACTGCTCTGAGAAATCCTGAGGCATAGAAAAATACATGCATCTGGTAGTCTTAAGCAGAATTTCCCGAATTTGTTTGACTATAAACCCTTTTTTCATTTCACACCCATTAGCCTCCCCTCAGAGCCCAATCTGTGGGCACTGTGGTGAAGGGATGCTCTTGATTTGCTTTAATGAGTCCACCAGCCCTGACATAGCCCCATGGCTCCTGTAGGTATGTTAGGATGTTGGACATTTAGTGCAATGACGGTGACACAGACCAAAGCAATTGTAATCAAAGGAGGGATGTGGCTGAAGTGGTAACCAATTTTCTCGAGATCCTCAACCACCAGCAAAAAAAGACAAGAAACAAAAAACAGACAAAAACAAAAAACACAACACAAACCTGGCTTCAAATACCAGATGAATTCCAGAATAATTTTCCTCAAGGAAACATCATTACAATAAAGCTAAGGAATAAAGATATGGTATTCTAAGACAGTTACCGGGGGGTGGGAGGCAGATTTATTTGAATGCTTAAATTCAGGTGAATTTATCTCAAAACCTCTTCCAGTCTTTTTACTGACTCATCCAATGGTGGGTTACTAGTAAGGATATACACACTGAGTATATTACTTATATGCATCCATAAAATTTATTTTTCTTACCTTCGTTTCAGCAAAATCACCAAGTATGTTGCTGTAATCAAGACTGTCACATAATCTATGTTCTATTTTTAATAATACCATATTCGACAACCTTTCCTGAGCCATCGTCATTCTTCAATTTTTTTTTTTTTTTAGGGATGGGGAAGGCAGAAGGAGAGGGAGAGAAAGAATCTTAAGCAGGCTCCATGTCCAGCACCGAGGCCTACGCGGGGTTCCATCTCCCAATGCTGAGGTCATGACCGGAGCTGAAATCGAAAGTCAGTCCCTGAACCCACTGAGCCACCCAGGTGCCTCTTAATTTTTTTAAATTAATCTCATTATGGAAAAACTTTGTGGTAGTAAATGGACTTGCCAGTAAAAAATGCTTAAAATAATACTTAGATTCAGAGATGCCCCATAAATTTTACGTATCATGTATAAACATTATGATGGTGTCATATATGCAAATTATTGCAAACGAGATATAAAATGTTTTTAAATTAATCATATAAATTACTATCACTCACACTGTAAGTTTCATCATTTCTTACAACAGTATCTAGAGTGTTCAAGTATTTCTTACATCTTTTCAAATGTTTCAACATTTGGATACTTAAAAAACAAAACTATTGCAACATATCGCTTAAGATCCATTTTGAATTGTAATCACATCTCTTTCTTTTCCTTCTTTTCCATAGTCACGCAAGTTTTTCTTTTTCTTGTTTCAGTCTCCTTCTCTTTTTATTAGAATGTCACTTTTGTTGTACTTAACTCATGTAGCTTCTTCCAGTAAGGGAAAGATAGTTCCTCTATAATTAAAAAGACAGTTTTAGCCATTTGAAAAATGAAATAGGCAAACGTAGGTCTATTTGACTGTTTTGTATTCCTGTCTAACAGTAATAGAAATTTAAAATCTATACCAAGTAACCATGCACAGTAAAAATTCAAAATTAATTTCATTTTCCATCAGAGTCTACAATTTGTTTTTTATTTGAGGACTTCTATTGTTTTGCTTAAGTCTTCTTGTCTAAATTAAACCTAATTACTTTAACAGCATTTAGTTAGCATTCCTTTTGTGAGTCTGACAGTAAATCTAAGGTCAAATTATATTTTTTTCTATCAAGATGGCTCGTCTTTAGACAGATTTAGAAAATATAATACATAATCTTTGAAGTATACCAAAGAAGGTCATCCTTATCAGTCGTAGTCATGTCTCCTAGTAACAAATTGAAACTATGCATGCAACATGACACAAAGAATACATCTGGATTTTCAGAAATACTGGCTTGTATGCCTTTTTCCAACCAACCATGTTAGTTCCATTATAATAGGCTGCCCCTTGACAGTCCTTTAAATCAGTGCCTAACATTCAAAGATGTTTTCTCCAGTTCTTCAATTAAATCTGTATTTCAGATATAAAATCAAAGAAATTCTCATTTATTTTGACTTCCTTGTTTGCTTCCTTTGACAGTTCAACAATTATGTGTAATAAATGTTAGAGTTCAACAAGATGTTGGTTTCTTGCACGATATTATCTTATTCTGTCTCACGTATGATTTCTTCTCTGATTTTGTAATCCTTTATAGTGGTCAGCTTTTGCCATAGCAACAAACAATGCCCAAATCTCAGTGTTTTCCAAGAATAAACACTTTTTGCTCACAGAGGTCTAAGGTAGGGCTGTGTCCATGCTAAGCACCTCCAAGGTTTTCTGACATGTCAACCCACTGCAGTCACAGGAAAAGTAGCATCCACTATGAAGAGCATGACACTAGAACATCAAGGGTTGGTACAGACAGAGCCAACCCACGCAAGCACATTTAAAGCTCCTATCAGGATGTGGCATATATCACGCTCCTGTGCTCCTCCTATCCCCCCAACCAAGGTAAATCTCATGCCAAGCCGGAAGTCAATAGGGTGGAAAAGTACATTCCCACCAGAGGGAGGCGTGGCAAGGGAAGTGACAGAAAGCGTAATTGTAGACAAATAGGACTATCTACCAAGATCAACCTCTTGATCATGAGTATTTGCTTTCTTCCTGAGACCAAAGTATTATTCAATCAAGTCTTCAGGCTTAAAGATGAGGATCTCATCATTTCCGTCAGGTCCAGTTCCAGTTCTTGTTGATCCAGAGACATATGAACTTAAAAAAACATATTATTCCCCTTCACCACATTCCACATACTATGGTCAGACAGGAACAGGGTAATTCCAGTAAATACTTCTGTTTAGAGAAGGAAGGAAAGAGTGGAGCCTGGGTTACGGCCCACTTCCACTCCTTGGGAGGACTATGCCAGTTTATTACTCTTCACATGTCTTGCCTCAACTTTCCAGGAGTTCTGTTCTCTTCCATCATCATCCTTGACCACATTTGAATAAGGCACCAGAAGATATGCTCTCCTGGTGGTCAAGCAATCTCCTAAGCTTACTTTCTATCTCTATAAACTTAGGTTATTTTTAAAATCTCAGTCACAGTTTTTCTGAACCCATGTTAAAGCATTTTTGGTAAGAGTGTTATATTAAATGTTAAAGGATTCTGTTTGTAGGCCTTTCATCTGTTTGATTGCAGTCAACTTCCTATGCCAATAACCGTACCATGGTTCCTTTCAACTTCTACATCCCTATGTATCTTTCTCTCTTCATAACAAGTACTTAAAGTTTATCGGGATTTGGTACAACCAGGCCCTTCTTTTTGCTCTCAGTTATTCTGTCCAACTGAAATAAACTACTTGAGGAGACACTATTAATTTAAACAGACACCTGAATGAAAGATGTGTAAGCCATGTTGTAAATGTGTTACTGCTCCCAGTCTGTGTGTTAATGGTAGCACTCCTCATTTAGCCCTCGTCCTCAGGTTATATATTAAAATGAGAACTTTTTATTGAAAGGACATGGAAAAGTGTAGCATATCAAATCAGCAGATCCCAGAATTCATGAATCCTCATTTTCCCTTTCTCATTGCAAACAAGCCATTTCTTTTCCTCAGCTTTCTTATAGTCTCCTATCATATGCAACTGATGATAACCAATCCATGCTACCAACAATCTGTTTCAAGGTCCCTTCACACAAATCCAGTAGGTACATTTTCTACCTATAACAATTTTACCAACTGTTTCACCAATATATAGCATAGGTTACTGATTTTTCCATCTTCTTATCTCTTCCTTAATTACTGAAACAATACCACATATTTGAAGGTTTTGTTAAGGAAGAATCCCACTCTTGGAACCAATTCCTGTACTCATCCACTTTTGCTGTTGCAACAATTACACAAATTGCTTGAAATTACAGAAATTACACATTAATTTCTTGCTTACGTTGCTTGAGGGCCATGGGTTAGATACTATTCTGTTGAGTCCTGCCACTGGGAGCTGCCTGGTTCTAAATGTCTTTTCTCTATGGGACCCAGGATGAATCTAGAGCAAGTTCTCCTCACAGTGAAAGGCAGAAGATCAAACAGACTATAGAACCAAACCAGACAAGCACATTTGAAGCTTTACCTTGGACCTAGTGTAGATCAGACCCACAGGCCAAAGTGACTCATTTAACTAAACTCAAAGTCCATGGTGGTAGAGAATATGTCCTGCCTATAACATACCCCAAATAATTAGGAATGAATAATATAATCTACCACACCCCTTATGTTAAGAATCTCATTTTGAATTCTTCATTCCAGATAGTTAGTGATCATTTATTTCATTGTTTTTGTATGTACATATACATGGCTGTCATTAAGTTCCTTAGTTGTAATGGGAGGCAGGAGAGACCCTCAAGGTGACAGAGGACAAACTCCAGAGCCCGAAGAAGTGCCAATCACAGGCATCCTTCCTTTCAGGTTCTATACCTCTCTTCATGCACCAGCTACCAACATCTTGCAGACTGGGACTTCTCTATAGACTGAATTTCTTTACAATATAAACCTACGGGGGTATTCACAGCAGCTATCTGGGGTAGCATAATAAGATAAATTACAGACCCTTCCTACAGGTGGGATATAACCTCTCTCTAAAGGTTTTCAGGCAGGACTAGAATGCACAGGGGTACTACAGGGAATGGGAAGCAGACGTCCAATAATGAGTGGCTGGGTGTGCCAGAGCGAAACAAGGAGAAAGGTAGAGAGAAATGGAGAACACTCATGGATAAGAGAAGGACCTGAGTACTGACAGAATTCTAGAGAGGAGAGAGTTTTAAGAAGGTGTTGATCAACACTGAGATATTTTGCATTAAATTAAAATATAATGAAGAATATTGGGCCTAATCAGCAGAAGCCCATTGTCAATATGTGAATAGTTTTCCTAGGAGATAGAATATAATTCCAGTCGTATCCATCTTAGTATTGAGTTGTTCAGCAATTCTGAAGTTAGGATGACAGACATGATGAGCAACTGTTGCCATTTATTGGGAAAGGATGAGGCAAGATCAAAAGCCTGGGAAGAGGGCCCTGCCTGGGTGTTCTCTGGACTGACACCCGTGATGGGTGGCAGCTGTCAGGAGAGCACTGTGAATAGGAAGACATCCAAAGGGCCCAGAACATACCAAGAGCGGATGTGAGGAGCCTAGAATGCTAAAGCATGCTTGATCTACCTCATAGTATTGCATGTGCCCCACCTAGGGAATATCCTAAAAAGTTTTAACTTTTAGTTGTGTGGTAGGTGATTAGAACAAGGCATAGCTAAAACTCAGGCAATCACAAAGTACATTATATCCAAGTTCTGCTGTTTCCACCTTCTCTACTAGGAGATTTCCAATATAAGTGACCTACAGTACCTCAGAGAGATAGAGAAGTCATGTTCATTATATTCTCTGGCCCTCACAGATTCAAAGTCCTCTTCATAAGTACCATATTTTAACTAGTTGGCCCAGAAAGACAAAGACTGACTTGCTAAACCATTATTGCCCTTAATTGAGGAAAATCCTTGCTAGATATTAAGCCAAGAGTGAAACCTAGCCCTCACAATGCACTCCATGGTTGAACAGTCTGACTACTTGGAATTTGTATTACAGCATTTTAGTTCTAACAGGTATCTTGTGGATAATGTGACCATATATCTATCATCCAAACCAAGATAATTTTGAGAGTAAAAGGGAATAGCTATTAATTACTGCAGAACAATGGGCATAAACCAGAACGATCCCAACCAAACCAGGATGGTTCCTGAGATGTGTGTATGTTAGATAGCCTCTAAGTCTCCCCTCCATAGTCTATTCATATGCTGCTTCTATTGAAAGGTAAATCTATTTCCCTTCTCCTTGGATCCTGGGCTGAACTCTTGTTTTTCTTTAACCAGTGGAATCCAGTGGAAGCAATGCCGCTGACAGGCCTAGCTTAAGCTTGGCAGCTGTTGTTTTTGCTCTCTTGAAAGTCCGTAGCCATGCTGTAAAGAAGTCCAGGCCCTAAAGCATGTAAGCACGTGAGCGATTCCCAGACAAGACCTTGTAGAGCAGAAGAACCACCTTGTTAAACTGGAGAATCATTAGACATAATAAATAAATGTCTTAAGCCATTACCTTTTGGAATGGTTTGTTATGTAGCAGTAAATAACTTGTCACCCTCCCTATAGGTGATATAATTCACCATCTACACACAATAATGCAATACTGTTTAAAATAATATTAGCTAATAGAGAGCTCTACATTCAATTTTAGTAGAATTTGACAGCTCTTACAGAACTAAATTAAGTGATCTGAGAACATAGGTACAGTTGCCAGACATACAAGTCATGTGACCTTGAACACAAGCAGCTACATTTAGAAAATGATCCTCAGTGATTTCTTAGGAGTTTGAGAGACCGATGTCTAGTATTTTCATTGACTTCTCTTTTTACTCTTTTTTTTTTTTCCTTTCCAATATCTTGACCAAATGTTTCTGGTAACTAGAACACCTTTGGATCTTCAGGTATCTATTGGCAAACTTGGTATCTTAGTTGTTAAGTAGTTTGAAAAGTTAGATAAATCTCTCTTTCCCAGAGCTCTTTGAAATTCGCAGCTGCAAAGTTCTGAAAAACTTGCCCATTAGCAACACAGCAGGTGAGTCCTGCTGGATGGTCATGACATTCAGTAAGATGACTGTGGCAGGGGAAAAATGGGGAACAGAGAATGGCCTCTGTTGAGATAGGAGACCCTGAGACTCCTACTTTTCTGAATTTCTAGAAACAGCAAATAAAACAAAACTCTGAAAGTCCTTGGTAAGCTTTCAGAATCCAGCTCTCCCCTTCAGAAGAATGGAGTTTTGTCAGGGAGGTGGTAGCATTCAGAGACAAACTGTGTTATAATTCAGATTCAAATCACTTTTGCTAGACCTTAAGCACAGCAAAGCACCGGTAGGTGGTCTAACAAGGGAGACAGGCAGGCCAGTATGACCTCGTGAAAAGTTTTCATGGAAGGATATTTTTAACAAATTATATCTTGATGTTTGCTCTAAGGGAAATTGTCAAGTAGAAATAATTTAAGTAATGCCTTTAATGAATAGATAAACACCATTTGAAATTAGCTGAGAGAATGGGTACTTCTATGAATGATGAATCCTTCACAAAAAGAACAAAAGTAAACTTGAACACAGACATTTTTGCTATTGTCAGAATTTTCCAATTATGGGTGTTTGAATTATTTCTGTTATTACTCTTCTAGTGACTCAGTCTAAAGCAGACCACAAAAAGAACTAAAGAGAAATAACAGTAATATTTCCTAATGCAATTTGCGTACTGTCAGTGACCATCAAAAAGGCATCATTGTCTTAAACTCTTTGGGAAGAAGCAGATCACAATGCACGTTTTTTTCTACCAAGAAAATAGCCATTATAACAGCATTGTTTTTGGCAGCATGTCACCTTAATATACAGGTGTTGCTTATTAATTAAAGTATGATGCTCTGAATTTACAATATTGAAGGGAAATCTGGTAACTCTGGCCATTATGTACATTTCCGCTCTTTCCCACCACTATCTTTTCTCTCAGTGTTTGTCTATAAGCTTAATTTTTTCATTTGCTTCAGCCAGAGAACCCTTGATAATTTGCACAATCACTCTATTCAAATTATAATGCATAAAGTCAGTGAACTTGAGGACAGAGCAATATAAACTATACAAAAATTAAATGGCAATAAAATGACCAAAGATAATAAACAGATTTTCAGTGACTGGGACACTCTATCAAGCAGATAACATATGTGCTACTGAAGTGCCAAGGAAGGCCATGAGAAATATTTGAAGAAATGATCAGATATGTTCAAACTTGGTGAAAGCAATAAATCCACCGATCTGAGAATCTCAACAAACCTCAAGCAAGATAAACAAAAAAGAAAATCATATCAAGGCATAACACAATCAAATAGCCAAAATCAAATAGCCAAAAAGAAAAAGATCTTTAATAAAAATTCAGTACAAAAAGATACATCATAAATGAAGGACCAAAGGTAAAAATGGCTGCCTACTTTATTACAAAAACAATGAAAGCTAAAAGACAATGCAATGACATCTTAAAAGTACAGAAAGAAAAAAACCTGTCAACCTAGAATTCTATATCCAATGAAAATAACCATCAGAAATTAAATTGAAATAAAGACTTCTCAACATGAAGTATTTCAGAATGAAAGAAGAAAGAGCACTGAAAATGATAAGTACATGGATTCCTATAAAATGTATTTTTTCATATTTTAATTTCTTTAGAACATAATTGCTTATAACAAAAATAAAACTGTATTGTGGACTTATAACATATTCAGAAATAAAACATAAGTCAAAAGAAATACAAACCTAAAAAGAATGAAATGGAAGTATATTGCTGTAAGGTTTTTACATTATGCATGAAGTGGAAAGATATTATTGGGGAGATATTATTTGAAGGTTGATTGTGACAAGTTAAAATTCACTAAGCAACCCCTAAAAAAATCACCAAAACAAATAAAATGAAGATCTGTAGCTAATGAGCAAATCCTGGAGAATAAAAATAGAACATTTACTCATCCTTGAAAAGAAAAAAGAAAATAAGAAAGAGAGCTAAATTGACAAAAGAGAAAGAAATGACAAGCTGATGCATTAAAACACAACTACATCAGTGATTACATTAGATGCAAATGATCTACATATTCCAGATAAAATGCAGAAATTATCAGTCTGAATTTTAAAAATCACAGATATGAGGGCAAGCTGGCTGTGAGAGCTGTCACCCCCATTGATTTCCAGGATGAATCTGGCTGATCTGGCTGGCTAGCAGATGTCCATTTCCTTTCTCACCACCCCATGAGCCCTCCTCCCAAATCTGCAAGCTTAGTTACAGAGGACGACCGACCTGCCCTGGCAGAGGAGGACATTCTTCATTCAAGGGTATACGAGTAGCTGGCTCCCCTGCTAGGACCTCCAAACAAGACTTTAAGGTCCATTTGTAGGAGAACATAGGACAGGCAAGTTTCCAAGTCTCCAAATACATCTAAACGAGGGGCTGCATGTGGCAGTCTGCTTTAAAAACGTAAGGGAGGAAAGGAGGGAGAGAGGGAGGGAGGGAGGAAGGCGAAAGAATGAAGAAGGAAAAGAAAAAAAGAAAAAGAAAAAGAAAGGGACGCCTGGGAGGCACAGTGGGTTAGGCAGCTGCCTTCAGATCAGGTCATGATCCCAGCTTCTTGGGATCAAGTCCCACATCAGGATCCCTGCTCGGCGGGGAGCCTGTTTCTCCCTCTGCCTCTGCCTGCCACTCTGCCTGCCTGTGCTCGCTCTCTCTCTCTCTCTCTGACAAATAAATAAATAAAATCTTAAAAAAAAAAAGAAAGAAAGAAAAATCAGAACCTAAGTGTATGCTGTTTATTAGAAATATACCTTAGGAATAAAATCAAATAGGTAAAAATTAAAAGAATCGAAAATATATACCTAGCATAATCAGAATAAAAACAAAGTAGCTATATTTATGTATGCAAAATATTAAGAATATTCCTGAGATACTGTCATTTTATAATGATAACTATCTTATGCATTCTTATGTATTCAGTAAGAACACATAAATATCTTAAATACATGTGCATCCATTCAACAGATCAACTTACATAAAACAAGAGCTGACAGGACTGAAAGGAAAAAGAGACAAATCCACATCTATAAGGTGAAGATTTTAACACTCCTCTTCCAGGGATTTATAGAATACATGATAGAAAATCAATAAACATATAGATAACTTAAACAACAAACCAACTAAATAGACCTAATTGACATTTATAGAATGCTTACCAGTAGCAACAGAAGACAAATTCTTTTCTGGTATATGTTGACATTGACTCAGACCATGTGCTGGGTCATAAAACACATCTTAATAATTTTAAAAGGATTTTTGTAACATAATATGCTCTCTTGCCACAATGGAATCAAGTTAGAAATCAATAGCAAAGAGGTATCTGGAAAATGCTCAAATATTTGGAAATTAAATAGCATACCTCTACATGCCAATGGGTCAAAAAAAGTCACAAGGAAAATTAGAAAATATTTTGAAATAAATGAAAATGGTAATGCAACATATCCAAATTTGCAGGATGTGAATAAAGCAATGCACAGAGAGAAACATACAGTAACACAGGCATATATCGGAAATAAAGGGCAGTCTAAAATGAATTCTCTAACCATCCACTATTGGAAGTTAGGGGACAAAAAGAACAAATCAAAACCAAAATAAGTAAAAAGAGAAGATAAAAGTAAGTGTGAAAATCAGTAAATTGAACAGGCCAACAACAAAGGAAATCAATAAACCCAATAAAATTAATGAAACTCTAACTAGACTTAATGACAAAACAGAAGACACAAATAATACAGATGTTAAATAGACAATAAGAGGTTATTATAAACAATTTTGTGCCAGTAATTTATACAATTTAAATGAAATGCACAAATTTCTTGAAAGTTAAGAATTACCAAAACTGGTACTAGAAAAAAAAAATTCAAAATAGCTCTATATTAATTAAATAAATTGAATTAACAATTAAAACCTTCACATAAAGAAAATTCCAGGCCCAGTATGTTTTTCTGGTAAATCCTATCCAACATTTAAGAAACATATCATATAAGTTCTATGCAAATGCTTAAAGAAAATGAAGGAGGAAAGAACATTTTCTAGCTCATTTTGTGAAACCTTGATACAACAAGGGCATAACAAGACAAAAATCTACAGACCAATATACCTCAACAACAGATACAAAAATCTTTAACAAAATATTAGCAAATAGAATCAATAGGAACCACTTTCTGAAATGAGCGAAGTCTAGAAAATGAATAGCTTAATTCTGAGATATCCAAATGAAAATAGCAAGTAGTCAAATAAAGAAATAAGCTTAAAGGCAACAAATTAAAAGAATTAAAAGTTACGGGGTGCATGGGTAGCTCAGTCAATTGAGCCTCCAATTCTTGATTTCAGCTCAGGTCATGATCTCAGGGTCATGGGATGGAGCCCCTCACTGGGATCCACACACTGGGTGTGGAGCCTGCTTCAGATTCTCTCTCTCTCTTTGCCCCTCTCCCCACTTTCTCTCTCTAAAAAGAAAGAAAGGTAAAAGAAAAAGCAGCAATAGAAACCAAAACTCAGTATAAAATTATCTTTCACAATGCTGAAGGAAAATAACTGTGAAGCTATAAATGTTTATTCAGCTAAATTAATAAGAGTAAAATAAAGAACCTTTCAAACAAACAGAAGTAAACATACATAAATATCCAAGAAAATTCTGCAAAGAAAGAATAATTGAAAGTGACTAATGCTGCCAAATATAAAACAGTAACAAAAACACTGAATAATGGCACAAGATTGAAGACACACAATTAGAGCAGAATAGAGCAGTAGAAATATATACAAAAACATAGTGGAAAGTAATTTCCAATGAAGTTAGCCATGACATTCAGTGCTTTAAAGATACACTATTCAATAACATTGTCAAGACGAATGGACAGAAATTTTTGAAAGGAATTAAGTTGAGTGAGTGACATTTCCAATATAGCCAGGTGGGAGACTCTGGTTTTCTTTCCTCTTAAATGCAAAGAACAGACATATGTGCATGAATCAGTCCCGTTTGAGAAAAATCCAGAAGCTAGCTGAGTGACTTTTTCACATCAGGCAACTGTAAAAAATACCCACATCAAAATGGGTAGGAAAGGCTAAGAAACCTTCTCACCATAAACCCCACTTGAGTCACAGTGCCTTTCAACCAGGACAGAATTCCCAATTCCCATCTTCTTCCCGAGGAGTAAAGGGCGTGAACCATAAAACTAGAGTCCCAAATTTTAAGGCTGATACCCAAAGCCTCCAGATCATCCAGCTCTGAGAGCCAGTGGGAATTGTACTCATGAGTTTCACAGGACTGTACCAAACAAAGAAGCAGTTTTAAAATGGGTGGGTGAGGATTTCCCATGTCTATCCACCCAGGCTCAGTGCATAGAAAGCAAACAAGATCACCAATCTTCCAGTTTCTCCCTGGAAGGAGTTTGACTTTCCCATCTGCTGCCTGAGGATCCAGCTTCTAATCAGCCTGCATGTGAGAGCTAACTAGGGTTCTCCCAGGAACCTGAAAGAGCTGGTGGGTACTTTTCCTACCTTCTCCCCCTGGCTGGCTTCGACAATAAAACCAAGACACCAGTATCTCCCTGGAAGGAGGCTGTCCACACACTGAGTGCTCCGACTTTTGGAGGCATGAGCCTTCAATCACCTAGCTCTGATAGCCCATGGGGCTGGACATCCATGAGTCCCATAGGATCATATTGAACAAAGAAGCAGTTGTTAAATGGGCATACTAGCACTTTCTGCAACTATTCCTCCATCCCACCCAGCCTCAGTGCAGTGGCCAAAAGTTCCCTCTCTCAGTTTCTTTCTGAAAGGGATTTGATTAAATATTTTCCCAGCTGCTACCCGAGGGTCTGGCTTCTAATCAGGCTGCATTTGAGAGCTGACTAGGATCCTCCTGGGAAACTGAAAGAGCTGGCGGGAACTGTCTGTCACTCCCCTTTCCCTTGCTGACTCCTGTAGTAAAACCAACGCTCTAGTTTCTCCCTGAAAGGAGGTTGTCCACACATCTTTCACTCAACTGTTATGACTGCCACCCAAGAGACTGACTCCCAAATCACCTAGCTCTGGGAGTTAATGGGGTTCAATAATCATGATTCCCCCAGATCATACAAAACAAAGAGGCAGTTCTATTTGGATACACAAGAGCTCCAAACGAATATTCTTTCTGGCTCAATACAAAGTAAGTAGGCAAAGACACCTAGATCCTGGTTTCTCCCTGACAAGGGTCAAACTGTATATCTACTGCCTTGACTTCCCCAGCTGTTGCCTAAAGGTCTGGTTCCCAACTGTCCTGCATCAGGGCACTGAAGGAGCAGACAATTCATAGTCCTCTGAGAGCCTAAACTGTCGTACAGAGATTTCCCACACCTTTGGGACACTAATGGGTCTTGTCATACTCCAATCTACTGGGGGCCACTAAGCCACTGAGAACAAAGATGGTGAGCTGGATAGTCACAAAGGTTTGAGAGTCAACCAGGAGGACAGGTGAGGCTGATTGATGAGGTTCATCTCTTAACTGAGGCCAGTCTGTCAAGACAGAAAGAGGAGTCCATTTTATCTAATTTGAGGAAAGAAACACAGAGAATTTTCGTTTATGAAGAAACAGGGGAGTTTGTCCCAAACAAAAGAACAAGATAAGTCCCTATAAACTGACCTTAAGAAAACAAAATAAAGTATTTACTCAATGAAGTTCAAAATAGCAGTCATATAGATGCTCACCAAGGCTAGGAGAGCAATGCATGAACAGGGTGAGAATTTCAACATAGAGATAGAAAATATTAAAAACCATAAAACAAAAATCACAGAACTGAGGAATGTAATAACTGAACTAAAAATTTCAATAGGTTCAACAGAAGACTAAATCAAATGAAAGAAAGGATTAGCTAACAAAAAGACAGGGCAATAGAAATCACTCAGTCAGAGGAACAAAAAGAAAAATATTTTTTTTTTTAAATGAGGATAACTTAATGTACATACGGGACACCATCCACTGGCTTGATATACGGATTATAGGTATCCCACAAGGAGAAGAGAGAGAGAAAGAAGCAGAAAGTGCATTGAAAGAAATAATGGCTGAAAACTTCCCAAACCTGGGAAAAGAAACAGACATCCAGATCTAAAAGATCAGAGATTTCCAAATAAACTGAATCTCAAGAGATGTAACTGAGACATATTAGAGTCAAAGGGTCAAGAGTTAAAGAGACAAAAAATAGTTGAAGGAGTTCAGTACCTCTAGACGGGTCTTACAGGAGACGTTAAAGAGAGTTCTTCAAGCTGAAATGAAAAGATGCTAATCACCGGCACAAGGTGGCTCAGTCTATTAAGTGTCTGCCTTCGGCTCAGGTCATGATCACAGGGTCCTGGGATTGAACCCCATGCTAGGCTCCCTGCTGAGCAGGATGTCTGCCTCTCTCTCTTCCTCTGCCTCTCCCCTTGCTCATGCATACTCTCTTTCTCTCTCTCAAATAAAACATTTTTTAAATCTTTTTTAAAAAAAGATAACATGATAACATATGAAAGTATAAAACTTACTGGCAAAGGTAAATATATAGTTAAATTCAGAATGCTGTAATATTGTAATTGTAATGGTAGCATGTAAATCACTTACAACTCTACTAGAACGGTTAAAGACAAAAGAATAAAAAATAAGGACAACTACAATAACTTGTTAAGGAATACTCAGTATAAAAAGCTGTAAATTGTGACATCAAAAATATAAAAAGTTGGCGATCTATAAAAATGTAGAGATTTTGTATGCATTCAAAGTTAAATTGTTATCAACTTAAAATATAGTGTATTAACTACAAGAATGTTTAATGTAAGCCTCATGGTAACTATAAAACAAAACCCATAGCAGATATAGAAAGGCTAGAGAAAGGACTTAAAGCATACCACTAAACAATCACAGAGGAAGAGAGCAAGAGAAGAAAAAAGGAACAGAAACTATAAAATAGTAAGAAAACACTGAACTAAATCATAATGGTAAGTCCATACCTATAAACAATTACTACAAGTGTAAATGTATTAAAATTCTCTAGTCAAAAGATACAGAATGGCTGAATGGATGAAAAAAAAAATCAAGTCCCAACTACATGCTGCCCACAAGAGATGTATTTCAGCTTTAAGGGAAAACATAGATTGAAAGTGAAGAAATGGGAAAAAATATTCCATGCACATGAGAATCAAATGAGAGCAGAGATATTTCTACCTATATCAGACAAAAACATTAAGCCAAAAATTAACAAGATACAAAACAAGGTCATCATATGATAAAAGTCATTATATAAGGTCAATTCATCAAGAAGATATAACAATTCTAAATATTTTTGCACCCAACAATTATAAATATTTATGCACCTAAATATATAATGGAAATATTAACAGATTTGGAGGGAGAAATAGACAGCAATATAATAATAATATGAAAAGTCAATACTCCACTTTCAACAATGGGTAGATCATCCAAACAGATAATCAGTAAGTAAACATTAAGCTTAAATTATTTATTAGATCAGCTGGATCTAATATATAAATACAGATCATTCTATCCAACAGCAGAATACACATTCTTTTCAAGTGCAAGTAAAAGATTCTCCAGGACAGATCACCTGTTAGGTAATAAAAGAAGTATTAACAAATTTAATATTGAAATCACATAAAGCATCTTTTCCAACCACAATGGTATGAAACTGGAAATCAATAAGAAGAGGAAAACTAGAAAATTCACAAATATATCGTGATTTTAAACAACATGCTATTGAACAACCAGTGAGTCAAAGGAGAAATTAAAAGGGAAATTAAAAAATATTTTGAGAAAAATGCAAATGAAAGTACAACATACCAAAACTTATCATCTGTAGCGAAAGCAGTTCTAGGAGAAAAGTTTATACTTATAAGTATAAACTCCCATTAAGGAAAAGAAATCTCAAATAAACAACCTAACTTTATACTTCAAGGAACTAAAAAAAAAAAAAAAAAAAGAACAAACTTAACCCAAAGTCAGTAGAAAGAAGAAAATAAGATCAGAGCAGTAATAAAGAGACTAGAAAGACAACAGAAAAGATTAACAAAACTAAGAGCTAGTTTTTTAAAAAGATAAAATTGACAAATCTTTAGTCAGACTAAGAAAGAAAAGACAAATTAAAACAGAATTGAAAGAGGAGACATCGTAACTAATAACACAGAACTACTAAGAATCATAAAAAAAACTACTATGAACAATTATGTACCAATGAATTGGATAACCTAGCAGAAATGGATACATTCCTAGAAACATAAAACCTACCAAGACTGAATCATGAAGAAACAAAAAATCTGAACAGAACAATTATGAATAAGGAGATTGAATCATTAACCAAAAACCTTCCAACAAAGACTAGGACCATATGGCTTTGCTGGTGAACTCTACCAAGCACATAAAGAAGGATTAATACCAATCCTTTTCAAACTCTTCCAAAAAATTAAAGAAGAGGGAACACTTCCAAACTCATTTTATGAGGCCAGCATTACCCTGATACCAAAGCCAGACAAGGACACTACAAAAAAAGAAAACTACAGGCCAATATCCCTGATGAACATAGATGCAAAAATCTTCAAAAAAATTACTAGCAAATGAATTCAACAGTACATTAAAAGAATCATACATAATGATCAGATAGGATTTATTCTTGTGATGCAAGGATGGCTCAACATATGCAAATCAATCAGCAGGATGCACCACATTAAAAAAAATGCAGGACAAAAAGGATGTGAGCCTCTCAATAGATAGATAAACAGCACTTGACAAAATTTAACATCTTTTCATGCTAAAAACTCAATAAATTAGATATAGATAAAATGTACCTCAGCACAGTAAAAGCCCTATATGAAAGCCCACATCTAGATTCATACTCAATGAAGGAGAAGGAAAAGGGAAGTTTTTCCTCTAAGATAAGTAATAAGACAAAAATGTCCACTCTCACCACTTTCATTCAACATAGTGCTGAAGTCCTAGGCAGAGAATTAGACAAGGACAATTATGCCATAATAAGTAAAAGGCATCCAAATCAGTAAAGAAGAAGTAAAACGTCTCTGTTTGCAGGTGACACTTCATATATAAAAAACCTTAAGACTCCACTAAAAAAACTGTTAGAACTAATGAATTCAGGAGAGTTGCAGGATTCAAAATGTACAAAAATCAGTTGAATTTCTGCATAATAACAATGAACTATCAGGAAGCAAAATTAAGAAAACAATCACATTTACAATGGCACAAAAATTAATAAAATGCTTAGGAATAAATGTAATCAGGAGGTAAATGATTTGTACAATGAAAACTGTAAGACGTTGATTTAAAGAACATTATTGGTGAAAGCCACTGAAGAAGACAAATAAATGGAAACAAATAAATGTTCATGAATTGGAAGCATTAATATTTTTAAAGTGCCCATACTCCCCAAAGAGATCTGCAGATTCAATGTAAACCTCACCAAATTTCAACCACATTTTTCACAAAAATATAAAAACCAATCCAAAAATTTGATTGGAACTACAAAAGACCCTAAGTAGCTAAAGCAATATTAAGGAAGAAGGGCAAAGCTAGAGGTATCACACTTCCTGATGTTAAACTAGATCACAAAGCTATAGGAATGAAAACAGTATGGCCCCAGCATAAAAACAGGCACATATGTCAGTAGACCAGAATAGATAGCTCAGAAATAAATGCATGCACGAACAGCCAATTAACTGCCAACAAAGGTGCCATGAATATACAATGGCGAAAGGACAGTCTCCTCGAAAAATAATGTTGGGAAAACGGTATCCACATACAAAAGAATAAAATTGGGCCACTATCTTATATCATACATTATAGATTAAAACAGATTAAAAGCTTGAACATAAGCTCTGAAACCCTGTAACTTTTAGAGGAAAACGTAGGGAATGAAGCGCCTTGAAATTGGTCTTGGCAATGATTTTTTGGATTTGAAACAAAAACAAAAATAAATGTGAACCTACATCAAACTAAAAGGCTTCTGCGGAGTTCTTATATGTTGCTTAGTGTGAGAGCCAAATCGTTGGCTCACCAGACCCTAGATGAAGGCGCGTCACAGGAAGTCTAAGACATGCCAATACACAACAGCTACTCTGGCTTTTTTCTGTCTTTGGACACCCCGAGCTTGCTCCTAATTTGGAGACTGTGGACTTATTTTTCCTTCTTTTGCACACGGCATAATCTTTTATTAGTTATTCTTGTGTTGGCTTCTTCTCTACCTCATTACCTCCCATTCCCTCAGCTCAAACATGATCTCCTCACAGAGACCTCAATTTAACCCCTTAGTTAAAACAGAACACTCTTCCCCACCACAATTATTGCAATCACAGATTGTCCTGTTTACTTACTTACTTATTTATTGAATAGCCATTTTCTGTTTATTTTCCTCCACTAAAAGAGAAGCTCCCTTAGAACACAGAGCTACTATCTCATCATAGTATCCCCATACTGACACAATGTAAGTGCTCCTGACACAATGTAAGTGCTCAATAAATATTTGCTGACTGAATGAGGGCTGCCCCTGAAATGAGCAGAGAATGCATTAAGATTGCCTAGAAGGGGTGGGGGTGCCTGGATGGCTCCGTGGGTTAAGCCTCTGCCTTTGGCTCAGGTCATGATCTTAGGGTCCTGGGATCGAGCCCCACATTGGGCTTTCTGCTCAGCAGGGAGCCTGCTTCCCCACCCCCCCCCTCCGCCTCTCTGCCTCCTTATGATCTCTGTCTCTGTCAAATAAATCAATAAAATCTTCAAAAAAAAAAAATTGCCTAGAAGGGCCAACAGTTTGGGGGGAGTCAGAGAAGGCTTCTGGAAGGATGTAAAGGCATGTCTATAAGTGGGGACCTGATGAATGAGAAGGCATTTACTAGGGTGACCTTTGACTCAAACTGAAGCAAAGGGGAGAGGGGACTTCCGAAGATTGGGCCTAAAAAGCTGCACTTGGGGAGGAAAATGTGAAAAAGGAAACAGACTTTTGTTGGAAGGCTGGGTCTACCAATAGTCCAATAATGGTTAGAAATCAGATCGAGAGGTAAAAGATGGCAATAGTGAAGGCTGGAAATATTAGCCGAGGACAAAATCATAGAGGGCTTTTGTGCCACCTTAAGGTATTATCTTAAGGATGGTGGGAATCTTTTGAGATAATTGAAATCAGAAGCAAGAGATCACATTTATGTTTTGAAAAAAAAACTTGTGTCCCTAATACCTCATACAGTCTGTGGCCAACCTAATTCTTACCCCAAACCAGGAAATAAACCCTCAGTGGAGGATGAGTTTAGGAGGAGCAGTCCCAGGCAGAAGCGCCTGTCAGCGGGGGCAGGGGGGTGCTGCCACAGTCACCCAGGGGAGAAATGACAGTGGCTGACTGCCGAAGATGCCAGGGGTATTTCCAGAGCAGGGCTGCAAAGGCTGCCCCATCACCAGTCACCTCTCTATCTTGGACAATGTAATCCTACCCTGCATGTACTTTATTAGCTTTGCAGACGACAGAAGACATCATCCTCATTCTCTACTTGACTTTTAGATGCCTGCCCAGGTTCCTAAAGGACAATGGGAAGGAAGGTGACTAGGTTTCCTCTCGATGCCTCTTCCTCTTCCCTCATTTCAGAAGTGCCTCTTTTTCAGATTTCTGCAATCTTATCATTAGCCCTAGATATGCTACAAGCATGTCCCTGTCTTTCAAACAAAGACCTGAAAAAGAAATTGAGAGAACCACCCAACTGAATCCTTTGGTGAGTGTATAGATTCTCATTTTCCTTAAGGAGAAAGACTCATTAAGTAGATCCTGCGTTCACCCAGGGCCCATGTTTACGAAAAACTAAACAGGAGAAACTCTACAAAACCAGTTCCAGAAAGAGGCGAGTCTATCCGTGTCAAACCACAATCCTGGAAATTGAATGTTTAATTCATAAAGTAAATTATAAGAGATTACTTGTACAAGTAGCTGCAATGTCCTTAAAATTATTCTTTAACTGAGGAAAAGTTTTTTGACCTTTGGAGAAAATGCTTGCTTCTAGCTATGACTAAAAAGAGATTTCCTTCTTTCTCTGTTGTGTTAAGAATCTTTTCTTCTTATAAAGAAGGCACCACAGTGATTTATAACTGTCATAAAAGCCTGGAATCCTTTTGAGGTTAAGCTACTCAGCTATTCAACTTTTACTACAGAAACTTTGAAATTCAAAAAGAAAAAATAATGTAAGTTTTTGAAGGACATGTGTTGCTGTAGGTGATCCTGTTAATTAAAAGTGATTGCCTGCTAGGAAATCATACTTTAAAAAGTTTCATGAATTTATTAGAACCCTGAAGGTATCTTTGTATGCACAGAGCTTTACACGCCATTTATGCAATTTTGTTTCAGATCTGCTGAAAGTCTTGCTGACACTCCCAGAGCAGGGAACAGCACTGTTAGCATGTGTATGTGTTTTGGCTAATTGAATTATGTGAAAATACATACTAATGAAGCTGTTAGCAGAGGTGTTTGCTGAGTAGACACTCCCTCTAATTTCTTCTAAATTAGAAGCATCTTTCTGCAGCAGATTGACGTTTTAGGAAAGGCTGCCTTCTCCTAGAAAAATAGCACATTGTCTAATATCGTGATTCATTTTTGTGCACGCTAAAAAGCTCTCTGCACACCTGATGTGCACATTGTACCAGAGAAAACCTAAAAGGCATTTTTAATTTCAAAAATGAGCTCCTCTGGAAAGACCAATGATGTGTAATTATCCAATAAAATTAATGAACGAATTATTAATCTTCTCTTAAAACATTTCGGTCCCCCCCTCCTTTAGCACACTTTTAAGAATGATGGTGTTTAGTTTGGTTTGGTTTTAATGAGGATTATCATTTAATGGCCCTATTTCGATTTTGTTTTTTCCGCATGTCTCTTTGCAAATAGTAGCTCGTAACATTTGTTGCTGTAATTCTGCGATCCCCTGATGCTGGTATTTGAGAAAGACGCTATGGCAACGCTGTGGTTGTTTTTCACAGGAACCCAGGGAGCTATCAAAATCGGAGAACGTGCCTCTGTTTGCAGTGGAGGTAGGCAGGCGGTGAAATCCCCGCGCACCGCTCAGGCTCCGGGCGCCAGCAATCAGCTAATTGCTTAAGGGGGATGCGGAGCCCTTGCCCCCGCGCCGCCCGTCGCCTGGCGGGTCACTGTCACCGGAAAGCGGCTTGCCTGCCCAGTGTCGCATCGCTGCCTTGCACCGTGTGCTCTGCTGCCCGAGAGGAGCGGAGCTGGAGGCGCAGGCTCTCGGCACATCCTGGAAGAAAGGCTGCGGCGGTTGCATCTTCCGGCTCGGGGCCAAAAGGAGGGGAGCTTCGGCGGGAAAAAGAAAACCCTGAGAAAACGGGAGCTCCCCGCGCAGTGCTCCACGTGCACGTCGGGAACACACAGGGATGCCTGAGAAATCAACGTAATCCGAGACTGAGCTAGAAAGCGGCCTCGCCGCCGAAACCCTGGATGCTTGGGAAATTGTTTGGGGGGACAGTCGGCCATAGAGAATGCCTAGTGAAGGGAACTTACACTTAATGTGATAGGTAACGTTTTTACAAAATGTGTATACATAATTGTATGTGTGAATATATGTGTGTGTGATTGTGCAACCGAAGAGAGCATTATTCTTTGTTATCATATCTGGATAGAAATGCTGTGATTCTTGTTAAGACCCTGAGATCCTGCACAGAGAAGTTGCTTTTCAGTTTGGGGCTAGAAGCTACCAATCCCAGAAACTGTCCCCAGGCCTCTCACGCTGCATCTTTCACCTCCAAGGGTTAGGGGCTAAGCGTCCTCCACAGACAGCCCCTTCCCCCACCTCCAATGTCCCTGAGAATTCTGCCCACGCAGCTCAATCAGCACTGCGACCATGTCCCACGGTCCCACATCTGGGCCTGGCCATTTGTACCCCAGCAGGTCCTTTGAGCCGTTCTCCTGCCTGCCTGCTTCTGGGGACCTCATAGATTCCTGCCCTTTTGTTTTAAAAGTCCTGTTCTCATCTGCTTTGTAAGAATCCAGTTCGAAGTCCCTTTTCTGCCACTTACTAGTCATGGGTTCTTGTTCGTGTCAGTAACTCGCAGTCAGCACTGATTTCCAAATCCGTAAGATGGGGGAAAAGCAAAACAAAACAAAAAACTCATTGTGAGATGATTAAAGCTTTGTGGGAAAGGCTTCGAATATTCAAAGTGAGCCGATGGCATCATCATAGAGCAAAATATTTCTGTATCAAGTCATGACCTGGTCTTCAGACCTCCTGTCCAGATCTTCCCATGGACCTTCTGACAGTTGTCAAACTATTGTCACAGCCATCTCCTGAAAGACAAGCGGCTGACTGTCAGCCAGGAAAGCAGATCAGAAAGCAGAAAGTAGGGAAGCAGAGTCTGGGATGGAGATAAGCTTGCAGGTGTTTATCAGGGAGTGCTTCTGAGAGCACCACCTGGGGACAAGGAGGGAAGGAACCAGACAAAAAGGCCGAGGGCGAAGGGGTGCTGAGGACACTCTTTTAGTGCAGTCTTCAGCTCCTCCTACTTAGATCCAGGGTGACACTTCCTAGCTGCTTGAGTTAGAACGAGGAGGCCATACACTTACTCTCCTTATCCGAGCATTTGTTGAACAGGCTTTCCAGGGGAAGGGTTTTCTTCAGCAGAGACAATTGCCTGGAAGCAGCTGGGGTCTGCCAGCCAGGGGCTGGGGAATGAGTCCTCTACTCCTGAAAGTGGGTCTGGCCCATTATGACGCCTACCACAATGATCGTTTGCTTTGGGTTGTTTACTTCTGGAATATGCTTGGTGCATTGTCTTGTTGGTACAATGCATCCATTTTCTGTGGGGCCTTCAGAAATTACCCAGGAGTTTGAATACCCAAGCTCTAGAAATGATACTGCACCTGTCTGAATTAGCAAAGCATCTTTAACAGACTGGGTAGCAGGTCCTTCGTAAGCCTACCCACCCCCTGCTCCATCTCTCTGCAGTGTTACTTGGGGACTACCCCAGGATCTGTCCTTTAAGCCATCCTCTCCTACCCCAATGCATACACTTCACCCTTTGGACCACCAGTGCTGGAATTCAGACGTCATGTCTACGGCCTCCAGACATGTCTCACTTCTATCCACTCATCCACCTCATCTAGGCTCCTGGACACCAGCCCAAATCAGAACTCAGGCCCCGTATGTAGCCATTAAGGGAAGTCAGACAACTGCTAATCTGCTGTGTTGCCTTAAACTATCACTCAACTTCTCCAACTATAAAACAAGAAGGTCTGTTCTTCCCATTTTTACCTCAAAATTACTGGGTTTAATAATCAAACCAGGCAGTCAGAATATATGGGTGTGTGTGTGTGTGTGTCTGTGTGTGTGTGTGTGTGTGTGTGTATTTAGTGTATGTATTCACTTCATAGACATCTATTTGCTGGGTGTATAGCTGGATGGATATGTGTGTTCTACAACTTGGATGAATTCTATGAAACAGTCTATGGGCTGTACCTCCCCCCCATCACCATGCTTCTTTTGTGTGTCTTGGGGAACACAATCACTATCATTTCTAGCTCACAGAAAATTTTACCAAGGATTTTTGATAAATACAGAAGATGAAGCTAAATTCTTAGTACTCTAACTGGTAACTACTACCTTACCTTCTGAACACCCAAGATCCAACTTTTCTTTTTCTTTTTTTTTTTTTTTAGATTTTATTTATTTATTTGACACACACACAGAGTGTGCACACAAGCAGGAGCAGGAGAGGGAGAAGGAGGCTCCCCACTGAGCAGGGAGCCCCACGTGGAGCTCTATCCCAGGACTCTGGGTTCATGACCTGAGCCAAAGGCAGACACTTAATGGACAGAGGCACCCAGAACAACCCCCAACTTTTCATTCATTCATCTGTCCATTCATTCAACAAACACCAGATGCCTACTATGTGCCAGACTGTAGATGAAGCCCTAGGGATGAAGCCATGACCAGTCACAATCCTTGCCCCAAATAGCAACCAGATGCCTTCATGCAAATTCAAACACGATCACAAAAAAGATGAATTTAGGTTGTATCTAGACTATCTTCTTTTTAATAATGTATATATTTTAGTGGTTTGCCTTTTCAAAGATGCTCAGTGTTGGGGCACCTGGGTGGCTCAGTTGGTTAAGCCTCTGCCTTCGGCTTAGGTCATGATCTCAGAGTCCTGGGATCGAGCCCTGCTTCGGACTTTCTGTTGGTTGGGAACCTGCTTCCCCTTCTCTCTCTCTCTCTCTGTCAAATAAATAAATAAAATCTTTTTTTAAAAAAAGATGCTCAAATTTTCTTATGAGAAGTTTTTGTAAATGTACATCAAAAAAGAAAGTTTGCCCCACATGCTCCCAAACATAATAGCCAGTCAACTACTACAGTCCATATGGAAAACCAATTTTGTTCTCTTAATTCACTTTCCAATCCATGTTATGGTCTTGCTGTGTAATAAAAGTCTTTAGCTAGTAGTATCTTTACATTGCGTTTTTAATTTTCAAAGCATTTTCCTATCTATTCACAAATTCAAGCCTCACAAGAGCTTTGGTAGGTAAACTAGACAGGACTAAACCCATTACACTAAAAAGGAACCCAAGGTACAGAGAAAGTTGGGTGATGGTCTAAGACTGCTCAGCTAATCAATTAAAAAAAAATACAAAAACAGAAACAAAATTAAATCTAGTACCCAGATCTCTTTCTACTGAAAATTTTGTATATTTGGAGTTTTTCCTTGTAAATGAATTTTTATGACCTCAAGTTACACATGCTACTTCCACCCCTCACCCCTCGCCCAATAACCTGACAGCAAATCTCTCAGTTTGTCTGCAGCCTGTGTGATTAGCAGATAAAATGACTAGTGACATGTATCAATTTATTTGAATCACTGATTAAAGAGGACTGCTATGAATCCAGGGTCTCAATTTGTCAAGCCCCAGGACACAATTCAAGCTCTCTGTAATCTGGCCTCCTTGTCACTTGTTACTAATTGCTGGAAATTCTGAAATTATTTTATATTTTAAGGAATATTTTTAAGTTCTCTGGAGTATCTGGGAACATTCTATTGCAGGCAGCAGGTAAGTATTTGCCTTCTCAGTACCATCTCTTCTTGGCTTGAGCCAATCCACAAGAACATCCTTATCCTACCACCTCGAAAGAGAACACTTTGAGCCAGCAAACAAGAAGCAGGAAGCCTCATTTTCAGCAGTTGGACCAGGTCACGTCTCTATAACCCACGGACAGTCCCCTTGTCGCCCACCTCTGATGCATGCTGAACTCTGTCTCCCCCTGCAAATGCCTCAGAGACCAGAGCAGCAGGAGAAATAGCCAATAGACTGGGGGGAGACGAAGAGGCGGCCTGTTCCTGCATCCTCCTAGCCCTCATGCCTGTGTCTTCTAGAATGCTCTCCCTGATAAATTACATTCCTTCACCTTGATCTGTTCTAGCCTTGCCACTGGAAGTGACCACAAAAAGCACGTATGACCTTGTGAAATGGTGGCGGGGTGGCGGGGTGGGGGGCGGCGATAAGGGGCACCCAGATGGCTCAGTTGGTTAAGCGCCTGCCTTTAGCCCAGGTCATGATCCCAGGGTCTTGGAATGGAGTCCTGCACTGGGCTCCCTGCTCAGTGGGGAGCCTGCTTCTCCCTCTCCCTCCACCTCTGTGATCTCTCTCAATCTCAAATAAATAAAATCTTTTTAAAAAAAGACAATAAAAATATATGTGCAGGTTTATTTGTATCAGATAACTCACAAAATAATCCTAAAGGAAAGGGTATTTGATACCTTTGATATAATTTTGTCTTTATAAATTCAAACACAAATGATGTGTAGATATATACCCATACAAATACATGTCCATACATGGAAAAATGTTAAAAATAACCGGTAAAATATAATATTAATTATTTCCTAGTATTAGAGTAATGGGTATTTTCTAAGTTGTCTGTACTGAACATGGATTATTTTTGATACTAAGAAAAAACATTACTTAGAAAAATAAGTATAATAAAAAATCTTTCTCCCCCCCCAAAAAAACCCAAGAAAATAAAAAATCTATCATATTCGTGTATATATGGCTTTTTGAAAGATCAGAACTTGTTGCACAATAATGTGAACACTATGGCACATTGTTTTGTTTTTTAAGATTTTATTTATTTATTTGAGAGAGAGCATAAAGGGAAGGAGGGGCCGTGGGGAGGGGTAAAGAAGACCCAGGGAGAAGCAGGCTCCCTGCTGAGCAAGGAAGCCTGACATGGGGCAACATCCCAGGACTCCTGGATCATAACCTGAGCCCAAGGCAGGCACTCAACTTTCCAAGCTCAACAGGTGCCCCTCTTTTTTTTTTTTTTTGAGTAAATAGAATATGCATGAAACACTTTTTTATGAATAAAGTCTGTAAGCTTTAGAAAAAATTAAAAAGGCCAGAAAGAATTACATTGAAATGTTACATGGTTGGTTTTCTTTTTCCTGAATAGTTATTTCAATCTTCACTACTTTATGGATTTTTTACATGGGCAGAGGATAATTAATATTACTCTTAAAATAAAAACAATTAATTCCATGATTTCAAAAATACTAAATAAAAATACTGACTATGTATATCAATTTGTCCTTTTTGACATGTTGTTCTATATTTCTTTGCACGTGGTTTCATGTGCAAATTTTATTTCCTCAAGAGGACGGCAGATTTCCGGGAGGTCTTCTAGTTGTTTTGCTGTCTTTAGAGCATTTTATATGTGTTAAAATGTGCACGTTCGTGAATGCCACTCTCATCCATCCACATGAAGGGGAGAGGAGGCTGCTCCCACCAAATCTTGACTACCAGAAATGCCACTGCATCTCTCCTGAGAATGTAAATATCTGTTCACAAGACTATGTGAAGTATTTTAAATCGGTCAAACACAAGACAGACACGAGAGCCGATTTTATTGTTATCATCGTGTTCATTATGGGTTTGAAAGCTCATCTATGTTAATTCTGAGTGGGGTTCCCATCCTTTGTCTCCAAACACAGGCTACACACTCAGCTGGCATCCTTGCTGTGGGACGAACAAAGCCATTCATCGTTATTGGCAAGTTGGCCAATTTCATCATTAATCGATCATCTGCTTTTTCCAGTTCGGTCCTGAGGCTTTCCTCTAGGGAGCAGAGGGAGAGAGCAGGATTTGCTCGGTCAGGCATGGCAACAACAGACTGTGAAAGAAATGTTCGAGGTATTCCATCAATAAAGGAAGGTCACTTGCCTTTGCAGCAGGATGCATTCCAAACCAAAGGAAAATCAGGCTTAGGATTTCCATTGGTTTTGGCTTCTGAGTGGAAGTGTCTGTTATAACGCCCTTGCTAGGCTGCAGATGCTTCTTCTTGAGGGATGCAGGGTCATTTTCATACTAGAGGAAAGGGACAAGAGGAACCCTGTCCCCTGGGCCACCTGGCCCTCGCTGCAGACTCAGTCCTTAGCCGTCACATTGTAGGAACAGCAGGCAGAAGGAAGGAAGGAGGCACAAGGAAGCCACTGGGTGCTCCTGGCCTGGCATGCCAAGAACCTTGCTGAGATACAGATAATATTTCTTCACTCCTTTTTATTGTTGCATGCCCCAAGCTCTGGAGAGTCTGGATAAGGGACCACAACAGATAAGAAAGTCAAGATCTGCAGAGTGATAGGGCTTTGAACCTCAGTTGTTAAATTTACAAATCACTCAGATGAATCTTTTAGCTAAAGATGGAGGGAAGAAATGAGCTTTTTGATCCATTTCGGACACATAATGCCTCTCTGGAGACAAGATGCTTCTCAACAGTGATGTTCCCCCCATCAGTCATCATTCCAGGCAAAGGCCCCATTGGGGGCCTTTGGAGCGGATCGTCACGTGCTGCGTCAGAGAAGCAGGTGGCTGGTCTCCTTGCGCGTATGTCCAGATCACTACTTTACCTGGCATCCTTTTTCTAATCAATGACAAAAGCACATTAAATATCGCTGGAGTCCCTCCCATATAGGGCTTGAGACAGAGGGGAAAAAAATGTGTTCCTGCTCCTTTCAACTCCCACCCCCAAGAAACACAAAACTACAACCACAACATTATTCCTTGTGTCACTTTTAGTTCCTTATGTCATCAGCTCAAACCGACTGTCTGTATCTTAATGGTAAGAATCATATCTTATGCATAATTCACCCCCCCACCCAGCGCCTAAGCTAGCATTCTGTGCTCCTAGCACAATGGATGCTTACAAAATTAATGAAAACTAGAATGTGCATAATAGATTTTAATCTTCACAGCACTTTTGCATCTGGGCACATCTTACCATGTTCTGCTGACTCAGAGCAGAAAACTGAAGCTGCAAGGGCTTGTCTTGTCCTGTATCATAAAGTACGACAGAGCTGGAACCAGAACTCAGGTCCTACTTCTACTCCTATTTGGAATCCCCCACTTGGAAAATACAGAAATGGTGAAAAGGTGATGCTGGGGCTCACTGAACTAAGAAGTTATTTCAAGACTTGGGGCAGCAGCTGATTCAGAAAATGTCCAACATATCTTGTCAGAATCGAAAATAGGGAAAGGAAGATGGGTTCATGTACTAGACATGACCAATCTAAATTACCGATCTGAGAGAGTTCAGGCTTTCTGAATATCCATTTCTCATTTGGGGATGCCAAATGGAGAGGTAGGCAACTGAGACATCCTCGTAGATGTTTTGAGGACAGTGAAACAAACATGTCGAAATGGATGATCCTATGTATACGTCACACCTGCCTCTGAGTAGTTCTGGCACAAATTTCTCAAGTTAATTAATGTCATGGAAAATGGATGAGTTGCCTCTTTACCAATCCTGTGAGGAACATCTGAAGTATTGAGCAAACACCTTTATCATAAAATAATATTAATAGATCTAATGAAGCATTTCATTAAAATGTTACTGTCTAATTTCCGGATAGAATGGAGTTCCATGAGGGAAGGGACCAAAATTCTCTTCCTGACCAAACCCTAGTGAGATGCCTCTGAACCATTTTCTTGACTAGGCCTCAGTCTTGGCCTATAAAGAGTTGACCAAGCACTAACATGGTTTCTAACAGGTGAAGGTCACATTCTTAAGATGATCCCAGCTCCCCTTAAGGAGCTGACTGAGAAAATTCAAGACTGCCAAACGAATTTGCTCTTTGTTCCAGCAAACCCCTGTCTCCCAGTCACTGTGGGGAAATAGGGACCGAATGGCATAAACAACAGTCAGCCAACCAGATGGGGTTTGCAGAGACCAACTTCCCCTCCTGCTTTTTTAAATTCTTCACTTCCCTGGCTCTACTGAGCCCCCACCTTCCCACCTCCCTTCCCATTCTAACTTTACCATGTCTAGTCACCTCTGTGCAGATCAAAGGGGAGTTCAGTTCATGCTGGACTCTTGTCCTTACTGCAATCGCTCTTACTGATTAAATGCCACCCTTCCCACTTTAATTAGTGTCCAGCTTTGTTTATCTTTATCAGAAGGGACTCATCTGCCTTGCAAACCCTGTATTTCCAACGTTTGTGCAATGTTTGTCCACAGTGCCTGCTCAATGGGTGTTTGTTCAAGGAATGAATGAACACATACAGCATTCACTGTGGAGAACTCATTGAGAACTCGGTCCACAAAACCCATTCGTTTACAACACCTGATGTTTTACTCCTCTGCAGCATGGATGCAGAGGGCACATTCCTCTGGAACTCAGCTTCTCAGTTCTCCCGGAATGCCACTGCAAGGGCTGACTTCTGCCTATGACCCGACCCTCCGCGTACCATGACTGGCCTAATAGTTCTTTCCTGCCTTAGAACACATGCTTTTCTAAGATAACCATCCTATCCCGAGTGTGGCCTCTGAGAGAATAAATTTACCAGCATTATAACTCACTCAAGGTTGTGGGTTCCAAATTTGAAGCTGAACTTGAGCTTCTCTTGGTTCAGGTTGCAATGAGTGCCGGCAAAAATATGACCTCCTCGCTCAAGAATAAAGGCCCCAGGGGTGCCTTAGCTATCAAGTTGCTCTTACAAAAGAAGATTCTGATGAGTCCAGTGTAAAAGGATCAGAGTCTAAAGGATTTAATGTCTCTTAAAATATTTGATGGTTTCATGGTGAAGGAGGCATTTATTTAGCAATATGTACATGGAGTCTCAATCATCTCAAAATCTTTGGAAAAGAGATGAAGATATTTTTCCAATGCCACAGTGTTTCTCGGTCCTCTCTTCCTTTTCCTCTCTGAGCAGAGTCTGAAAAATTGCACTAGGTATTTCCAAGCTAACTTCTATACTACCTAAATACCACCATTTGTCCTAGACAAGATTAATTCAGGACATAGCCATGAAGCAGAACTTAAGATCAAGTCTCATCACCTAAAGACAACAAAGCAGCAATAAGAAAAAAGAAAATTTAAAATTGCCTGAATCCATCAGGCGTGTTGTAATTTAACATGGATCTGGTTAGAACTTGGAATACATATAGTTTCTTTTTAATACTATTTGTTGAAAAAGGTTCTGCCTATAGCTTAAATATTCCTTATTACCATCTCAGAAACTTCCAGAGGGCCCTGGCCTCTCTGGCCAAATATGGGACTCTTGTGGGTTCAGAACCATCATTTATCTTTACACTTTTATTGCCTGGAATGTTTCAGGGAAATGTTATGAGGCTCCATGGGCTCACCAGGCTCCAATGTATCACCCTATTCCCAATAATCAAGAAATAGACAATTATTACAAGTTTACTCTGTGCTTAAGATTGAGCTAAGCAATAGAGAGAGAAATAGTCTCCACTCCCAGGAAGTTTATAATCTGGTCTTTGAGATAAGAGTTACACAAATGAGGGGCGCCTGGGTGGCGCAGTGGGTTAAAGCCTCTGCCTTCGGCTCCGGTCATGGTCCCAGGGTCCTGGGATCGAGCCCTGCGTCGGGCTTTCTGCCTGGCAGGGAGCCTGCTTCCTCCTCTCTCTCTGCCTGCCTCTCTGCCTACTTGTGACTTCTGTCTGTCAAATAAATAAATAAAAATCTTAAAAAAAAAAAAGTTACACAAATGAAAGAATTTGTACACAAAACCATTATAACAGTATCAATAGCTAATAGTTATAATCTATTCACTAGCGATAGGGCTTGCTCTAAATGCTTTGTGTGTATGCTATCATTTTCTTCTGACAACTGTCTTATAAGACAGGTGCTAGTACTACTCCCATCGCACAAGAGAATACTTCAATAGGGTAGGTTAAAGGCTTTGCCCCAAATCGCACAGCTGGATAGCGATAACACTATGATTCAAAGCTAAGGCAGGCAGTTCCTGAGCCTGAATGTCACCCTTCTTCCTGTCACTGCCTTCAAACACTTGTGTGCTCATGTAAAGGTTAATACATGTATGCGTGCATAGAGAATTATCTACATGATCATTACAAACACAGAGCAGAGCTTGCCAATTCAGCCGAAATAGAAACATTACTTCAATATCGGCCATGCATTTTAATCTACCTTTGATTCAAACATATGTATTGGGTACTTCTTATATGCAAGCGAAAGGGGGTTAAAGTATCATCTGTCCATCATGGGGATAAGACAAGACTGAAAATGTTCTTGGAGTGAAAGGAAGGAGACCATCAGGCACTTTATAGGAAAAGTTTTCATAAAATGTAGGTTAACTGAGCTGAGCCCTAAATCTCTCAGAAATGAATTGGGGAGTGTGGGACAGCATTATTTATGCATACTTATCTATAATCTAAAGGAAGTGATCTCCGTAACACAATTTTGTTAGTATTTTTCTCCTTTGTCTTATTTTTCTGTGTGTGATCTCAATTGCTAATGATGCTGGCTCCAGCCGTCACTCACCAAAATGAAAAAAAGCTGTTGGTCAGGGCAAAAAAGGAAGAAAGACTTTCACCTGCAACCAACGCTGGGCCAGGTTAGAGAACATCAGGAGGGTCATCAAGTGTGGACAAATTCAGGGCAGCAGCCTCCACACAATAAGCTTCGGGCTCATGCTTATTTAACAACATCGCACAGCTTCTCCGTGGAGTTCCTCGGTTCCTGCCTCCCAGCCTCCTCTCCTTCTGCTGCTTACAAGGTTCCCTGTACTGCGGCAGTTTCTGAAATCTCGCTCCTTTCCAATGATCTTACCTACTAAACAATACAGACAAGCTATCCTTTGCCTCTCCCTCTCTAACCATGAAACTTGGAAAGCCACCTCCTATCCCATCATCCAATTTTTTTTTTTTTAAGATTTTATTTGTTTATTTGACAGAGAGAAATCACAAGTAGATGGAGAGGCAGGCAGAGAGAGAGAGAGGGAAGCAGGCTCTCTGCTGAGCAGAGAGCCCGATGCGGGACTCGATCCCAGGACTCTGAGATCATGACCTGAGCCGAAGGCAGCGGCTTAACCCACTGAGCCACCCAGGCGCCCCCATCATCCAATTTTTAAAAACTATTCCCCTCACCATCACCATGTCTTCCTAAGGCCTGATAGTTTTTTTAAAATTCCAATGCAACCGACTACCATCAGTGTTCTACAGCATGGCATAAATGAAATCTCAAATATATATATATCAGGGCGCCTGGGTGGCTCAGTGGGTTAACCCTCTGCCTTCGGCTCAGGTCATGATCCCAGGGTCCTGGGATCGAGCCCCGCGTCGGGCTCTCTGCTCAGCGGGGAGCCTGCTTCCTCCTCCCTCTCTCTGCCTGCCTCTCTGCCTATTTGTGATCTCTGTCTGTCAAATAAATAAATAAAATATTTGAAAAAAATATATATATATATATCAGAGACTTCACTGCATTATTGAGAATAAATAATGCCTAATGTTGTAGCAGAAGAAAAACAGGAAAGAAAGAACATAACATAATATAACAATATCACAATAATGGAGAGGGCTTCTAAAGGATAAAAGCAAAGAAGAGCAATAATAATAGATTTTAATAAAAGTCAAACATGAACAAGCCAGGTGAACTCATCTGAGACTTGAAAAGCCAGCATTCCTATTTCTCTCAACCCCAATTCCTTAAAATAAACCACTGTGTTCTAGCTCTTAGGCCATCTTTCTCCTCTGCTCTCCCTTTCAAATACACACATCTGTCCTGAGATGCCCCCCACTTCCCACTCATTACTCCTCCACCTAGCCCTAACTGTTCCACCTTTCTAGCTGCCGTGACCGTCAGGATTACATTTTGCTTCAACCACTATGCGGCTCTCTTCTCTGGATCCTTTACGCTGAAAAACCCTTCCTGCTTTGATGGGGCCCAGGTCAACTTATGTAATAAAAGAGGAAGGCTGATGGAAACATAATGAAAGCAGAAGAGGTTATTGAAAAGGTTCTTTCACTAAGTAGATACATCCCCAAAACATACACAGAGAAGATAAATAAGTGTGTGGCTCTGGGAGAGGAAATGAAACAAATATGGAGATTGTGGGACATCAAAGGAAACTCACTATCATGTCGAGGATGGGAGGGCTGGGCATGAATGACTTAAGTATCAGAAGAAAGGGGAAATTCATCATGAATTCCTCTCACATCAGAATCTTATACTTCTGGACACCTGATGTATAACAAGGACATTTGAATTTCAGCAATGTGTGATTAAATGTACCTGGTTTATCCCGTACTGTTTTAGCACGTGAAGACCATATTGGAGTCAACACGTGTTGAGTTGTGCCAGGTGCTCTGCTAGGCCTGGATCACTGGGAGAAGTAAACAGACAATAAGCCAGTGGAGGCAAAACCATGTTGGAATATATTCTGATGTTCTGATGTCCCTAATAAGAAATCACTCCATAAAATGCTGGGCAATCTCTGAGCAAGTAAATTATCCACAGCAAGTTTTAAAGAAGGAATTTTGCCCACCTTTATCTGAAGAAGGAAAAATGGGGACAACATACATGGGCATTCATGTGCCCTAGACAATGAAAAGCAGAAAATAAGAAAATGAATGGTCACAGTTAAGGAACATAATTAGTAACTTTTATATGAAAAATGCCGATAACTGGCATGAAAAGAGATCGAAGCAATCTATAGATGAGAGTATAATGCCAGCCTTCCCTAAAATGTACAAGGAAACCAAAGGTTATGTAAAACCCATTCAAGATAGTAGCAAGGATACTTTATTTACACTTAGTAGTTTTGCTTTCTGTCTTTGCCTTGTGACGTTGTAGTTTACTCATGCAGACCAAAATAAAAACAAAAAACTGACATTAGTTTCAAAAACTGATTATTATAAATAAATAGGGAGAAATAGGGAGAGGTTGGTTTAAAAAAAAAAAACCCTAATTGGGGTGCCTGGGTGGCTCAGTGGGTTAAGCCGCTACCTTCGGCTCAGGTCATGATCTCAGGGTCCTGGGATCGAGTCCCGCATTGGGCTCTCTGCTCAGCAGGGAGCCTGCTTCCTTCTCTCTCTCTCTCTGCCTGCCTCTCAGTGTACTTGTAATTTCTCTCTGTCAAATAAATAAATAAAATCTTTAAAAGAAAAAAAAACCCTAATTACTTAGTAAAGAATCATATTTTCACAGAACAAATACAAATAAATATTTTAAGACGTGTTAACTTCGGAGTCACTAAATTATCCATGCTAAAAGCAAACTTAAGACCTAAACAGTAATATAAATGATCAACAGACACAGGAAAAGATGTTCAACATGACTAATCAGCAGGGAAATACAAATCAAAACCACAACAAGATATCACATTACACCTGTTAGAATTCCTATAATCAAAAAGACAAGAGATAACAAATGCTGGCGAGGATGGGGAGAAAAGGAACCCTCATGCACTGGGAATGGGTGGGAATGTAAATTGTTACAGCCACTGTGGAAAACAGTATGGAGTTTTTTTGAAAAATTAGAAATAGAAACACCATGTAACCCAAAATTTCCACTATTGAATATTTACCAAAAGAAAACAATTTGAAAGGATATATGACCCCTATGTTTACTGCAGTATTATTTATAATAGCCAAGATATGGAAATAACTTAAGAGTTCATCAATAGACGAATGAATAGGAAAATCAAGGGAATGTTACACAGCCATAAAAAATGAGATCATGTCAATTGTGACAACATGGATGGAACGAACAGGTATAATGTATGCTAAGTGAAATAAGCCTAAGAAAGACAAATACCATATGATTTAACTCATGTATGGAATCTAAAAAAAAGAAATGAACAGACAAAAAGCAGAGTCAGACTTGTAAACACAGATTACAAGGCCAGAGGAGGAGCGTGCTGGGGTGATAAGCAAAGTGGGTAAAGGGGAAGGGGAAGTCCAGGCTTTCATTAGATGGAAGCTACACACACGGTGGGCATAGCACAATGTTTAAACTTTTCGAATCATTAGGCTATACACCTGAAACTAACGTAAAGTGTGTCAACCACACTAAAAAAAAAAAAAATTTAGTAATAATTTTTAAAAAAGACCTGAGCAGCAATAACCACTGAATGTATGATAACTACTAACAGAGACTACAATGATAGCCAACAAGCTATCCCATTCCTTTGGGGTTAACCTTTGACCCTTCTACCATTTTTTAATTTGTATTTATGTTTTTCTTTTAAGAGACAGCAAGCACAAGAACAGGGCTGGGTAGTGGGCAGAGAGAGAGAGAGAGAGAGAGGAAAAGGGAGAATCCCAAGCAGGCTCCACAGTGTTCAGTCTTCCAACCATGAGATCATAACCTGAGCTGAAAAAGAGAGTTAGACACTTAACCCACTGAGCCACTCAGGTGTCCTCGTCCTTTTACCATTTTGTTAACAAAATTGTTAACTGATTTATTCAAATATAAGCTCTCTTATCATATCACTTTGGGAGGCAACCGTATTTCATGAAATAGCCTGGGATCTGGATTCTAATCAGGTAGCTGACATGTGCTTACCTACTAACTTTGAGAAATTTATATAATCTCATTGAGCTCCACCTTTCTCATCTGCGAAGGAAAGGATAAAAAGACCTACCTTGAAGAACTTATCTTAGGCTGAAATTAAGTATTTAAAACATAGCACTTACCACAGAGTGGACAGTAAGTATTACTTAATTTTTTCTTTCAGCGTCTTGCATTGCCAACATGATAAAGTCAAAGTTCCATTGTAGGGCATCCGGGATTCTTCCAAATCCAGTACTGACCTACTGGACCTGGATAATATTTTGCGATATTGATGATTTTCCTACATTTTCTTTCATACTTTGGACCTTTCTTAACCATTATGCTAGTCTAGTAATTCTTGATTCTGACCACTTAGAACCTACTGGGGAGCTTGTTAAACAACACTAATACACCTGCCCCACCCCAGACCAATCAGAACCTCAGGAAGTGGACTTACTGCATTTGTATTAATCATTAAGTGCTCACAGCGATGGTAGTGTGCAGCTGTGATTGAGAACACCGAAATCAACATTTCTAGATCCTTCACTTCAGCAAAAGGATGACAAGGTAGAAACAGGGAACAAAGGAAACTGTTACTGGCTTTTGAGTTTCAAATGCCTAGCCTTCAAAAGAAATTTTTAAAAAACATAAGACATAAGCAAAAAAATAACAAATAAATAAATAAAATTCATGATGACTAAGAGCAACAATTCTCCACCACCACCACCAACACCACAAACACAGGATTACAAAAGCTAGCCCTGGTGAGAAATATAGTAGGAAAGGAGGTAATGAGACCACAGAAACTTGGAGTCCCTGAGAAAGGAGGCCTGCACCCTGATCTTCCTGGGAGAGGGGAAATAGATGCCTCCTGGATAAGCTGGTGTGAGCCAAGACCAGAAGGTCCCATGCCTTATTTTCCAACAGAGAGCCCAGATGGGCAGCCAGAGTTCAGAGAAATGGAAGTGGTGTGACTAACCCAAACAGGCATGCCCTAGACAGCCTTATAAAGCAGAAGGTCTGGAGGGTGATTCCTGCCTCCTGGTAGGCAGCACCATAGCCTTCTGAAAACAGCCCAGCAGCAGCCCTAGAGAGCTGATGACTGGGGGCCAGACAGGACAACGGTCACCTCCCTGAAAGCCAACTTGGAGAACTGAAAAGGAAAGTCCTGACACCCCACCCTGCACCACCATCAACGTCTCCATAAGGTCCCTAGCGCTTCAGGAGTGCAAGGAAATTCATCCCAAACTGAAGAACATTAGCTTTCTTTCATGTAGCAAAATGAGAATTTCTAGAAACCAGTAGATGAAAAGAAGGATAAATAAAGTCACACATTTCTTGCCCCTGCGCATGGGGCTGAGATTTCCACCTTGCTAATGACTTCGCTTCCTGTATGAGACCATGTCTGCTTATATTTCATGCTCCAGTAGCACTAAAAAGGCCACTTTTGCCTCCTTTCCTCTCCTGCTCACTCCTCGTCAACCCTGTGCAGTGGGTCTCCTCTGCTTGGCAAAACTCTCCAAGTTTCCTCCTTCAAGCCTTCTCCGACATTCCTTGGAAAAACTCATCATCCCTGCTCCAAGTTGCCGTCATAGAACACACCCAGGACGGTAGGGGGCTGTAAATTAAATTCACGTGACTGGCTGGGAATGGGAGCATATATGTGGATAGCTGTATCCACAGGATGCTACACATGGCCCCCTAAGCCTACACTAGAACATGTAGGAGCTTGCAGTTTGTCTCCCTCACCACCCTGCACACCATTTGAAAGCCGGGATCATGCCACACTTGGCCTTGTATGCCAACATCTTGCACATAAAAAGCGTTCATAGTTTGTTAAATGAATGAATGAAATTACTTAATGCGATGCATAGTTACCACATGCAAGCCCCAGTGCCATTTCAAAACAATAGAAAATTTTTTCAGTGTCACTTTTTAAAAAGATCACTTATAATGTTGCTGAAAGTATGTGAGGAGGTCATTCTCCTCTTTGGCATCATCCCTTATAATCACATCAGCAATTGTAAACTGCATCTACTTTAATCAGAATGAATGAACTAGGTAGATACTCAACCTGAGAAAATCATTTCTATCTTGCCTTTTTAGGCCAGATGGAAGTTTTCTCTATGCCTCTCTGTAATGCTACTACCTTCAATAAATAGGCAAAAAATCAGTTGAGCAACTAATGATAACCATGGGATTTGAGAGTGACAGATGCCTAGTTTGCACCCAATAGTGAACAAACACGTTTGCTCCGTGAAATAGCCATACAGCAGCCACATGCCCTCAAAATTCAGTTGGATTACTAAAATGTTTGTAGTGCCTTTGCTTATATTTTAGTTTCAAGAAATTTACCCAGGTGATAAATATGACCACCATATATACAAAAGAAAACTACACACTGAATGAAGTAAATAAAATGTAAACAGAAGGGGCGCCTGGGTGGCTCAGTGGGTTAAAGCCTCTGCCTTCGGCTCAGGTCATGATCCCAGGGTCCTGGGATCGAGTCCCACATTGGGCTCTCTGCTCAGCGGGGAGCCTGCTTCCTCCTCTCTCTCTGCCTGCCTCTCTGCCTACTTGTGATCTCTGCCTGTCAAATAAATAAATAAAATCTTTTAAAAAAAATGTAAACAGAACATTAAACAAGCTTCAGAGGAAGAATGAGAAATCAAGAGTGGGCAGGAGTATAGGCATAAGAGCTGAAGTATCCTTTTAGTATCCCCTAAGAGGATACTATGAAAATGACTTGATTGAATCATCTAACTTCTAAACGAAGATATCTTTGAGATATTCCACATAATTGTGTGATTGTTATATTGGAGACACAATCATAAGCTCCAAGCCCCAATTGCCAATGGTGACTTCTTTCATCCCAGCTGGCCCTGAACTGTACCCTGTCCTTCAGGATGAAGATCTCACCTCTCTGATTCATCCTGGCCATCCCTCTGGCCTGGGAAGTGTCAGTTCTAATGAGCAGGAGGAGAAGGACTGGGATTCTTCAATGAGCCTGGAAGAATGGAGGGACGCCTGTTAAATGCCATTCACAGCTCTAAATAGCCATTCAGATTAGTGGCCGTGGTTCCTAAAGGACGGGTCCCACACTGATGTGTGTGCAGACCCCTTTCAAGGTCAGTGATCCATGCAACTCGAGTGGTAATGGGATCCGACCTTTGGTGTCGAAACCTGCACCTGTTAGGCTTGGAACAATGGGGCATTCTGAAGTCAGCCACTGCAACTTGCTCTTTTCCAGACCAGTGAAAAGAATATCTCATTCCTCTTCGAAATTGGTGGCCATCACACAAAATACTTTGGGGGCTATTTGCAAAACAGCACAGAGGCTGTGCAAATGATGTTATTATAGATGTAATGCCACAGACCTGCTAGCCCCACATTTTGAGAATAAAGAACATTAATCATGTCTTCCTTCCATTTCAGTGGACTGTAAATTAAACTCACATGAATAACTCTGAAGAGGAGCATGAATGCATACATGTATACATGGGGTAGGAGGTGTTAAAGATATGTGAAGAGTGCATTGACTCATAATTTGAAGCACTGGGTCCCAGGCTTCTTCTCTCAGTAGCCATGTGACATTGGTAAGTCATTAGGCTTCCCCATGGAATGAGAGGAGTATCAACCTCAGAGCATATCTTTCCTCTGCTTTGTGTTCAGTGCCAGTATGTATTAAAATTTTGGATTAAATAATTTCTAAGCTTTCTCTAGTTCTAAAATTCTATTATTGTGGCTAGTTCTCTGTTTTATTCTACCGTTCAATATAATTTTAAAAGATCAAGCCACACACTCCTTACCATTTAGCAGAATTGTACCAATAGAGTTCGCCATGGATTAGAGTATATATCATCAGGCAGTCATCTGAATCTGTATTTTCTCATTTCTCTAAAATAAGCATTGTTTATTTGTGCCAGTTTTATTTGGCTTAAACAGCCACCGCTTTCAACCAGATCAAGAAGACTCTCACAAAATTAATCTTGAGGGGTGAAGTTTCAGAGTTAATATTAGTCTGTAGTCACCTTCCAGCAGACTGGTTGGATGATCCCTGCTATTCTTTTTCTCTTGCCTCCAGGTCATATGGCTGGACTACATTTCCCAGCCTCCCTTGCACTTGGGCATAGCCATGTGACTTGGTTTTGACCAAATGAATGTGATGGGATTACTGTGTGCCATTTCTAGTTCTGGTTCATAAAATCCTCACACAATCTTCCACTCTCTCCATCTGCCCGTTTAACAGAGAGAATTTCCAAGGACTTCAAGGAGGTGTGGCCACAAGATGGAAGGTTCCCATGTCCCTGAGTCAGAGCTTTAAGAAGAGTTACCCAGAAAAAGTGTCTGACAAGGAAAAGCCATGTTCAACTGGTGTTAAAATAAAAATGATTGTTAAGCCTCTTAAATGTGGGTGTTATTAATACTGGCGTTAAATAACCCTTTTTAATACTGTCAAATGGGAAATGACTTTGATGCAATGATAACCTGCAAGTGTACTATCAGGCAAACCATCTCAGAGGTCACAGAACAAAAAGGTTCACAAAGCAAGTTAAAATGTTCCAGTCACGTAGTTTATCGATTTAATTTGAAACATACAGAGAGTAGCAAGGAAAAAAGAGAGCAGGGTAAATTAACACACTTAGGATGGACACCTTGTTAACTAAATCTGAGGGTACAAGAAGTTCACACGACTGGTGTCTCCCGCTGCTTCAGGAAGCTTCCTCATGATGTGGTTAGGAGGACCAGAGCTGGAGTTCAAGCAACACAGAGCCTCAATGATACCCCCAGACCCTCTCCTGAGGGGAGACTGCCCTAAAAATCCTGGGCTCCCTGCTCCTCCGGAACCTCTCACCAAAGCCAACCAGAAGAAGCCTGCAGGCCCAACACTTGGCACACCAAAAAAATGGAAAATGAAAGGAGCAAAGGAAATACGAAGGCCCCTACGTTGTTTCAAACATTCCTGTCGTTTCTCCCAGTCCTTAAGAAAAGGTCCAGAGGATGTGCCATGCAGTCCTTTTGTCAATAGCTAATGCCCCAACAAATAACAAGGAGGCAGCCCCTTCCTGTCATGAATTATGAGGTATTATTTTCTTCCTCATTAGTTAGCGTTGTGAAACCCTCCAGAAAATCTTCTATCTTCTGCAGCTGCTTTCCTTAAGACAAATCCAAGTATAATAAATGGTGTTTTGCATATTGAGAGGACAATGGTGACTGCCAAAAAAAATCCCTCTCTAAAATATTCTACATTAACCTAATTTATATGCCATTATTTAGAGATGGGCAGCTTATAAGAAATTATAAGAAATTACTCACTCTGCTGCCAGACATTGCCCAATAACTGAAACTTACAACTTTAGTGTAGCTTTCTTTAAGAAAAACTATATTTGTAGAAGATCTTATTTTCGCATATTTAACAAAAATACGTGACCATGTGAACACACTGCTAGGCTCCTTCTCAGGACCTTGAAAGCAGCCTTCAAAATGAGAGGCCCCAAAGCTTAAGCTTCATTCATTCATGGTAAATCCACCTCTGACTGAGTGTATTCTCGAGCTGCAGATTTATTCTAGAAGGACGCGGGGTCTCTCCGTTCAAAGGAAGCCCGGAGAGTCAGCACCAGGAAGACACAGAGTTCGGAAACTGAAAAACCGAGTTTCCACACTTCTGAGCAATTAAAATCACAGCTGAACATGGATGTTGCCACAACATCCCGTTCACAGCTATTCTTTATTCCTCAGAAATAACCAAATAACCAGATGATACTTGAAATGCCTTAAGCAAAAAACGTGGGGTGGAGGGAGACGGGGGGCGGGGTGGGGGGGGAGGGCTGACAACTAATCCCCAAGTACTAGGAGACAGCTTTTGTGTTCTGCTTTGTCGCACCGTCTGAGGGAACACTCGCCGACACACACGCGCCTGAGAAGAAAAAATCAGGCTGCAAAAGGTATCCGCGTCTCTCAACCAAAGTCCTTTCCAGGCTCGCCGTCCCTCGCCCCCGGGGTCCCCTCACAGATGGCGGGGTGGGGGGAGGGGTGGGGTGCGAGGAGGAGGCCAGGCTCAAGTGGACCGGGTCATTTTCCTGCTGCTTTGTCCCTGGCTTTTATTTCCTGGGAATCCTGCAGAGTCCCACAATTGGGACAAGCCGAGCCCCCCCCCCCCCCCCCCCGTAAGGACAAAGACGGACCCAGTCTCCTCAGCGTGGGCTTCTCACGTCTCCTTCCCGTGCCCACGAGGCGGACGCTGGAGGGAGCAGGAGGTCGACCTGAGGCCGACTGGGACGCCGGCGTCGTCTCTGGGCTCCCGTCAGCTCTTCCCACGGAGAAGCAAACGCGACGAGAGACCAGGCCGCCTTCTCCGGGTGGACCCGACGGAAAGCGCAACTTTTCCTCCGCAGACGGTTCGGTCCTCCCCTCGGCAAACCGCGGCGCCTGTGGAAACATCTGGAAAGCCGAGCGAACTGGGTGCTGAACCAGATTGTAGAGATCGCGTGGACCCGGCCTCCTTCCCCTAGGCCGCGGTCTGTCTGCCCCACCCCGGGCGAGAGAGGCCCCGTCCCCGAGCCCCGACGCGGCCCGGACCCCGCCGACTGCCGACTGCGCGGCGCTCACCGAGGGGCGACGGGAACAATGGCGGCGCGCTCAGACGGGAGCCCGGCCCTGGAGCTGCGCTGCACGACTGTCGCTTTTATCCCGAAGGGCAGTCTAGGGAACGACGGCGTTCTACTCTGCTGGCAGAGCATCAGTCCTCCACGGAGGGATCTGCCGTCAGGACGACTCGGGCAACTTCAAAGGCCCGCGGGTTCGCGCGACGGAGTGCAGCGTCGACCACGTGACCCCCGGGTCGCGCCGGGGCGGCGAGCGTCCTCGTTCCGCGCTGCTCGCGGGCTGCCAGGCCCTGACAGGGAAGCGAGTCCCCGCTGTAGAGCCAGAAGAACACAATTACCTCCTTATCCATTTTTCAACAGCCTCTTCCCTCGCCAATCTCTGCTAATAAGTGCGGCTTATCTTTATTTACCAGGGAGCGCCTCTCTCCGCGGAAATACCAGAAGGCCCTAGAAGGGGAGCCGAGAGAAGAGCGTTTTCTGCAAAAATGACGAGGAGACAGCAGTTTTCTATCTCAAAAACACACAGATGTCCTTCTCCTTAGCGGAGCCTGACTCGTTACAGATAGTTAGGGGACAGCTTTGAAAACATTCTTGACAGAACGCCGGGTGGCCCCTAGTAAAGGGAGTTCCCATCTAACAGTTCTGGGTTCTTTTCATCCTTTCCTCAAATGAGCTAAACACCATAATGCCAGCGAGACTTTAAAGCCAACTGGTCTAGCCCTTGTCTCTGAGCAGAGACACATGTCACCGTTCGAAATTCGTAGATTAGGGGAGCTTAATAAGCACTCGTGGTTGGTTTTGTTTTGTTTTGTTGTTTTCTTCCTCATAAACCAGGAGTGAAAGCCCTTCTTCTGAGTTCCGATACCAGGAATTCCTTCTTACTGAAGCACACTTCCTGATTTTGGTGCTAAAAATGCTACTTCCCTAATTAGGTAGTTACTATGCGCTCTAACGGCAACTCAGTCATGTTTGATTTTATGGACTTTAGAATATGCTGGAACATACCACTGCTGTGCATAAATATATATAAGATATAGCCAAGATAGGACTCTCAATCACTAAATCTGTCCATCTGCATAATTATAGAGAAGGAGAAAAGTGAGTTTGGGGCCTGTAAAATCCAATAGACCTTTATCTGAATTTCATGGGGAGCTGTAAGGAAGCACATTCCCAAAGTGAGTGTAGTAGGTGAAAGTAAATGTCCTCCTCTAGGTCAAAGTATTACAAATTTCCCAAGCAATAAAATGTCCCTCTTTCCCTTAAAAAACTAGGTTCTATTCTGCCTGGTCACCTACAAAAGACTTCAAAGATCAGAGACAGTCCTAGGAGCTATGGAACTATGAAAATATATCTTATTCATTTTTTTGAATCCCTAACCCTAAGCATAGGGACTGGTGTTGATGATGATGATAACAGGAAATACAATTTATTCAGCATTTAAAATGTGCCAGGGGGTGCACCTGGGCAGTTCAGTGGGTTAAAGCCTCTGCCTTCAGCTCAGGTTATGATTCCGGGGTCCTGGGATCGAGGCCCACATTGGGTTCTCTGCTCAGCAGAGAGCCTGCTTCCTCCTCTCTCTGCCTGCCTCTCTGCCTACTTGTGATCTCTGTCTGTCAAATAAATAAATAAAATATTGAAAATAAATAAATAAATAAATTTTTTTTTTTTAAATGTGCCAGGGACTTCATTGTATCCTTTATGTGTGTGAATCTATCTATTCCTCACAGCAACCTATGGGGCAGGTACTATTAAGCACCTTCTTCTATAAACAAGGAAATTCAATAAGAAATTCAGAGTGTTTGTTATATAACTGTGCAAAGTCATACCTCTAGTAAGTGGCAACAATGGGATTTAACCCAGGTCTTTCTGATTCCAGAACCTGGAAATTGAACTTCTATAATAAAAAGCTGAAGCATGGGGCACCTGGCTCAGTGGGTTAAGCCACTGCCTTCGGCTCAGGTCATGATCTCAGGGTCCTGGGATCGAGTCCTGCATCGGGCTCTCTGCTCAGCAGGGAGCCTGCTTCCCCCTCTCTCTCTCTCTGCCTGCCTCTCTGCCTCCTTGTGATCTCTGCCTGTCAAATAAATAAATAAATAAAATCTTTAAAAAAAAAAAGCTGAAGCATCATAGATGATTAATAAACTTCTGTTGAATAAAACTGAGCAGATGTAATGGAATGTAATGGAATTCTGTGGGATGCTTCTCTCCCTACTTCAAACTCTCTTCTGACTGACAAAGGCATCATTTGTTACAGATTACAGTATTATGATAGTTTTAGTACTTCAAACCAGACTACAAGTTCACTGAGGACAAGGTAATATATTCTTTATGGTAATAATACTGGCTTATGCTCCACGCTTTACTATGTTATCCTTATAATAATTCTGAAAGGAATATATTATTTCCATTTTTCAGATGAGGAAACAAATGCAGACAGGTGAAGAAAAGCTTCAAAGCTAGTAGTGGGAGATACAAATACCTTCCATTTACCTCCAAAGCCAGTGCACTTTCAACTCTGACCCATGCCACCTTTTTCATCTTTGTATCCTTAAGATGGCGTAAAATACAACATCGGTAGTGAGCATGAACCACATAGTCACCATCAGATCAAAGCCAAATAAGAATCACTTTTATTTGTCAACCTTGCTCTGCAAAGACTAGGCTACTTACATTACTCAGGTCTTGAAATTCATCATGATCCAGGAAATTTGGGTATTATTATCTTGCTTACTCTTCACTCAGGCCTCTGTCCCTCGCTAACCTTGCAAAACTCATGGAACTTTTGCTGATGAAGGGAAGAGAAGAGATGTCACACTCTTGGTCTGGTCTGGTTCTCTGTGTGATCTCATTTGCTTGGGTAGGCAATAGGAAATCTGCAGGGAGGACTGGGTGGACTGGAGGTCAGAGTCTGTTTATGCTAGAAGGCTAGACACAGAAGGAAACCCTCCACTTTCTCTGTTCCATCTACTCTTCATCTCAGGGCCAGCACTACATCAGTGTCTGCTGACCGGGCTGATAGTGTCCCATGTAGCCTCCGTATCTTATGTCATCCTTGGGGAAAACAGGCCATCCTTGGGAGAAACAGCAGCCCCAACTTCCAAAGGAACCACAGAGTCTTTCCAAATCCTAACATTGCCATGTGGCACCTCCACTTCTCGGATTAGGACATTCCACTAGAATCCACCACCTCTTCTGCCTGTCCAGTCCCACCTCTCTACCAGCCAGAGGTGGGGTGTCTGGCTGAAGAAAAGGGTGCTTCCTTGAACTTAGACTACAAAGATGTAACATTTTTGTTCTCACCTTGGGCCTTCTCTTTGGGGTGATGACCAGCTAGTAACTAGGAGTGTGGAAAAGGGTGACATTTCTTTGGTACTTGGTTACTTTATGTGAAAGAATGGAAGAATGAACATAAAAACAAGAAAGACCAGAAAGAGGGATATATTCCAAGGCCCTCCAGCCCATTCATGTCTGAAATCACCAAAAGAGATTTACCTAAAGAAGTATTTAAGTTGAGTTTTCCAAGGATTTCCAAGAAATGCATTTAAAGAACAAACCCAGTTTCAATCAAACCCTCCAAACAAACTGATATTACAGCTTATGTGTGCTCTTAGCTTTCCACTTAGTTGTAAGCAAGGAGGCAGGGACCATATATTCCTTGTGCTCCCAGCACCTTGTGTGGTCCACAGTAGGTACTCATTAGGAATTTGTTGAAGGCATATTAAAAGTCATTAGAGCTGGGGCCCTGGATGGCTCAGTAGGTTAAAGCCTCTGCCTTCGGCTCAGGTCATGATCCCAGGGTCCTGGGATGGAGCCCCGCATCGGGCTCTCTGCTCAGCAGGGAGCCTGCTTCCCTTCCTCTCTCTGCCTGCCTCTCTGCCTACTTGCGATCTCTGTCTGTCAAATAAATAAATAAATAATATTTTTAAAAAAGTCATTAGAGCTAAGTAAAATAAGTCAGTCAGAGAAAGACAAATACCATACGATTTCACCCATGTGTGGAATTTAAGAAACAAAACAAATTAAAAATAGACAACCCAAAATTCAAACTCTTAACTATAGAGAACAAACTGATGGTTACCAGAGGAGAGGTGGGTCGGTCAATGGGTGAAATAGGTCGAGGGGATTAAGGAGGGAACTTATGGTGATGAGCAGTGGGTGATGTGTGGAAGTGTTGAATCACTATACTGTACACCTGAAACTAATATAACATTGTATGTTAACTATACTGGAAATAAAAAATTAGAAGATTAAATTAAAAACAGTTTCAAAGGAGAAAAAAGTCATTAGGAAAGCTCATTTGTCCTGCAGGAGTTAAATATAAAGGAGTAATGGAGAATACTAGAATGGAGACACCCATGTGGACCTCTGGCTCTCAGTGGAGCTAGAATCTTTGGACCTCATGAAAAGTAATAGGGTCTCATGGTGGAACTCTCTGGCCTCTTGACAACTGCAAGGGAATTTGGAGAATAAATATTTTGACATCTAGACCCAAACTACTAGTCACGTAAGCGCATATGATACTGAGGATCCATGACAGGACGGCAGAAATGAGGAACTTGGCATCAGCTATGAGAATACACTTCACTGACTTGGATGGAGCATAGAAGCCAGAAGACTAGCTTCGGACGCTTTCCTTGCTTCCCAGTCCCGCCAAAATTAGCCTTCAGCGTAAAACTCCATTGCATGTGGACTGAGGGTGACCCTTGCTATTCTTTGCTGTTCCCTTTATTCTTCTCATGCACATTCTTGGCATTCCAAACCCTCAGCTCTCCTAGTCCCAACCCTACCGTTCCTTTTCAGTGCAAGTCTCTCAGTTCCTCATCTACAGAATGGACACAATTCATAGTTGCTCTACCTGACTCAGGATTCCTGGAGGAATCAGATGAGATTATTCATTCGTCCTTTCCATGGACATTAAGTAGTTGTTAAATAACATCATTGTGTGAAAGACTGTAGCAGACACAGTAATAGTCTGACTGCTTCCCTCAGGGACCCAATCAATGTACAAAGCCACACAGGCCTATATATATTTTCCAAGTTGAAAGTCATTAATCCAAGAAAGGCCCAGATACTGTGCTAGGGGAGCCCATAGGGTAGATGGAATATTCCAGAAGGAGGTATTAAGAAAGGTTCCAGAGGGCCACTTGGGCGGATCACTTGAGTGCCCAACTGTTGGTTTTGGCTCCAGTTGTGATCTCAGGGTTGTGAAATTGAGCCTCATGTTGGGCTCCACGCTCAGCAGGGAATCTGCTTAAGATTCTCTCTCTCCCTCTCCCCTTGTCCCTCCCACTTGTTCTCTCTCTCTTTCTCTCCCTCTCTCAATAAATATATCTTCTTTTGAAAAAAAAAAAAAAAAAGAAAGAAAGAAAGATTCCAGAATAGAAGCTGCTGCTTGTGAGCTGAACGTCTAGAATTAAAAGCAGTTCAAAAACAATATTAATAAAAAACACTGGGTAGAGGTTATAAATAATAACTAATTTATGGAATGCTCTATGTTTTAAAGTAATGCTTAACTCTTAGGCAGATTTCAAACGAGTAATAGATAACATTTTTCAAGTGTGAGCTGCTAGCTACTACAATAAATCATAGAGTCAGAATTCAAACACTGCCTCTCAGACAAAGAAACAAAAATAATAAAAAGTGACTTCTCGGCTAATTCAGTCCCCCTCGGAACTGTGATTTTGAGAGAAATAAGTTTTGGATCCCAATGCAGTTCAGCACGACCTACCTGGGAAATTGCTTTCCATTTGAGACTACGAAGGTCCAGGAATAAAACCGACCTAACAGGTCTAATCAGAAGTAAATCTAGGGTAATTTGCACGATAGCCAGCAGATGGCAGAAAGTGACAAGAAAATGACTGGAAACCACAGCGGGAAGCCCAGCTAGCTCCTACTTTGCACCACAAAACGTATTTTGCATACAATATGGTTTGTTTAAAGTCACAAAGCCTGCCTCCACGAAGCAAGCTCTGCCATTAAAACCTTGTTTGAAATTCTCCAGTCACCTAGCCCTAGTGAGGTAAGGAGGAATCACCCCAGCAGCCTCCCCAAGACGTTTCCTCTATAAATCTGTCGTCCAGGTCTGGCCACTGCTGGTCAAGCCACCCCCTGGCCTCATCCCAGGCTCTTTCTACTGCAGGAAATCTTGGGGTTGTGCAAAGGATAATGTCTGGAAAGTACCTGGCAATGTACAAAGAGCTCCACCCCAGTTAAGACAAAAGCCAGTAGTGTATTCCCTCAACCAAAGGTGTGTTGCGCATCTATTGTGTGCGGCTCTGGGCTCAACCAAATGCTTGCCTCAGCTATTTACTTACATTTTCCTATTTCCCCAACAGCACGCCAGATGCAAAACGAGAGAAGAAAGAAGTTAGTTCTGCGAATTCATTTCTTGCCACAAAATTAGCAGAAACCAAAGATATCCTGGAAACTTTAAAAGACTTCAATCAAAACAAAGCACCTGAGACAATCTGAGTGTCATCTTGGATAATAAAAGATCTAAGTGTTAAAGAAAACTCAAAAGGTATAAAGGAAAATATATCATCAAATCTGATTACATAAAAAGTTTGATCTGCTGAACTACAAAAAGCACCTTAAAAATAAAAAATATAAAAAACTGCCGAATATATGACAAAGGACAAATATTCTTATAAACAAATATTCTAAGAACTTTTATCAATCAAAAAAATTATATATCTGCAAATCTTAAAAATCAAAAAGATGGGCAAAGGACATGAACAGGCAGCTTGGATTTGGGGGTGGGGGGAAGGAGCCAGTGCCAAGAAAACATTGGAAATTGGATCAATTTCAATTACAATGAAATAAATGCACATTTAAATAGCTTATTTTTCACTCCTGGAAATGATCAGGTCTCTCATCAGAAAAGCCTTCCCTGACCACCCTCTCCAAAATAGCAACCCCATCAATCTCCATTCCCTCAGGCTGCTTTGTTATTCTTAGCATACATCATTACCTGGTATATATCATGATATACATTTGCCCATTGATTACCTATCCACTAGCAATATAATACCATTGAGACAGAATCTGTATCTGTCTTCAACACAGTATTCTTAGTGCCTAGAACGTTTCCTGGCACACAACAAGCTCTCAAAACTAGGTGTAGAATCAATCAATTTAGGACTTTATAAGTGCTCGTTGCAGGAATATATACATATATATGCAATTCAATGTGCCTTAATAGGACTAGTTAATGAATTATAAACATTTTTTAAAATCCCTAAATCTTCTTACATTGAAAAAAATAGAATGAATAGAACTGCCTCCCTCATATGGTTTTCGTGAGGAAAAAAAATGCTACCCTGTAGTTGGTGCATAGATACACTCAGTAAATGCTAGTTGTTGACAGCTAGTCACTGCTTTGCAATCATTTAAAAAAAAAAAATAAAAGTTAAATCAAACGTACCACTATGGAAGATGTCCACAAAATACTGTTAAATAAATTTTTTTAAAAGTAAGCTTGCAAAGCAATACGCATACAATGATTGTAGAAAAAGGCTCAGAAAATTTCTGAGTAAACACTCCAAACTGTTGATGAACAGGGCATAGCTACCTATGATGAAGAAAGTCCACAAGTTAAGCCTGGGAAAAAGAGAAGGAACCAGGCATCCTTTTTTATTTAAACATACTTGTGTATTGTCTGAATGTTTTGAAAAACTTATTTACTACTTTTGCAAAACATATTCACTACTTTTGCAAATATATACAAACTTTGAAAGAAGATGGGTACATGGAAACCAGAGAAGCTAGAAGCCAGACTTTTCTCAGACGATCAGACAATGTCTCTGTTGTTGGGCTGCATGAAGGAAATGGGTTGAGGCTCCAGAAAATGCACTCAAGCTACTAAAAGAATTTTTGCCCCAACTTGCTTTCAGTTTTCATAGCTGAAATCTGACACTACACTAAAGTTTGGGACAAACTCTTCTACTCAAGCCTGGTGAGAAAATTCTGTTAGATTTGAATTCATAAACCAGCTCACAGGATGGCTGAAAGGAATGAATGAATGAACAAATTTGAAAGACAGAGCCTTGTACATAATGAGTGTTTATTAAGAACCAGTGATGTCAGAATCTGAGGCGGAGAGGAATATTTTTAACGATGGGGTGGGGAGGGTAATTAAATCGCATTTGCTGTATGTGCTCCTTTGTTAAACAAATGTTTATTGAGCATCTAGTATGTACAAGGCACTGGGCCAGGAATAGGAGAGAGCAGGAGGAAGGTAGTCTTCATCTTTGCCCTCAAGAGAATTCCTTCTTTAGTCAACCTGCTTATGTAGGTACCATATTTATCTGCAGTGCTGTGTTTTGGGCTTTTTTGTCTATAATTAAACATACAAACTGATGGAAATATAATGGCTATCTTTAAGTTTGGAAGTTGAGCTAGTATCCCAAGTGCTTCCTTGAGCAATGAAATTGTGTACCTGCAGCCCCTGAAAGGCAATATTCCAGAAGTAGAATGTGCAGATGAAATAACATCTCTCACAATGTTGGCAGTTTTATCACACCATTATATAACAGAAGTGGCAAAGACAAGGGTTCTGAGGAGAAAAGCCCATACTTTTGGTGCAAAGTAACCCATTCCCTAAGACAGGAGTTCTCTATTAAGTAAAATAAAAACACATGTCTCTACACTCATGTATAAGAGTCAAGGATCCATGAGTCCTTCTGGAGCATTATCTACTAGAAAGGGACACACAGCCCAAGCACCAGTGAAGGGAGGAGGCATACATGAGGGAAGGCAGATTGGGAAGCAATTTCAACATAGTCTCTCTGAGGAGCTTCCCAGGGCCAAGCTTGGATTCTCCCCAAAAGAGCTCAGTCTCTACAGAAATTGTACATATTTGTGACTGTCTGCTCACCTGAGTCTGTCGTGTTGGCCCTCCATCCATTTATTTTACAAGGATTTCTTTAGAATCACTGTCATTCATTGATTCATTTTTTTTACTCCTCTTGTGGGGAACAATTCAGTCCTATGCCCAGAGTGCATGTTCTCAAAGCTATCTGTAGATGTTGGGAACAAAACAAGTAGATTTTTTTTTTGGGGGGGGGGGAAGTCAATAGAACTCTCTGGAACTACAGAAAACATTCTAGAGCTCTGCTCAATTTCCTCTGCACTATCTTCGCCTCAAGCAAGGCACAGGACAACAACAGCAAGGCTGACCATGTTATTCATATTTGTGGAAGGGAAAGGAGCAAAACTAAAGTGAAAGCCATTGGGGCCCATGATTCTGGGATGGCTTCTGTGGAAGCAGGAAACTGACAGGAAAAAGTAGGTTCTGCTTTGCCCATTTTCGATGACTCTTCAGGACTAAACTAATCCCACCAGTTGCTGCTCCTTATGGAATGTCCTTTCTACCTTTGCACTGAAGTAAACCAGATTTTGCAAAAAGTTGGTTTTATTTTAAATCTTCCCCCTCCTTTTTAGGGTCAGAATGTCAGTACCATTCTAAGTCCATATTACTTCATGTAAGGAGTTGCCTCCAAAGACACAGGGTAGAAGTTTATGGTTGCTTAAAACTCAGTAAGAAGAAAATGAGCAACTTGATTAAAAGATATGCACTGATTAGATGCATACCTTACAGGGTAGAAGTTTATGGTTGCTTAAAACTCAGTAAGAAGAAAATGAGCAACTTGATTAAAAGATATGCACTGATTAGATGCATACCTTAACCAAAGAAAATAGACAGATGGCAAATACCCACACAGAAAAATACTTCACATCATATGTTATCAGGGAAATATAAATTAAAACAACAATGAGATACCACTACCCATCTATTAGAAGTGTGAAAATCCAGAATATTGACAACATCAAATTCTGGCAAAGGTGTGGAGGAACAGGATCTCTCATCCATTGCTGGTGGAAATGCAAAATGGTACAGTCACTTTGGAGATCAGCTTAACAGTTTTTACAAAACTAAACATATCCTTACCTTTGATCCAACAATCATATTCCTTGGCATTCACCAAAGGAGTTAAAAACTTAAGTCATAAAAACCTGCGCACAGATGTTTATAGCAGCTTTATTCATAACTGCCCAAACTTGGAAGCAACCAACTTGTCTTTCAGCAGGTGAGTACATCCTGTGTAATAAAAATAAAATTAAAATATAAATAAATAAATAAATAATATAAATATAAATAAAAAATAATATAAATTTTTTAAAAAATAAAATAAAAAATAAAAATAAACTGTGGTACATTCATACAGTGGAATATATTATTTGGTGCTAACAAGAAATGAGCAACCAAGCCATGAAAAAACATGAAGGGATCTTAAATGCATATTACTCAATGAAAGAAGCCAATCTTAAAAGGTTACATGGTGTATGATTCCAACTATATGACATTCTGGAAAAGACAAACCATGGAAAGAGTAAAAAGATCAGTGCTTGTCAGAGATTACAGCAGAAGGAAGGGATGAATATTTGGAACACAGAGATCCTTAGGGCAGTGGAACTATGCCTATCTTACTATAATGATGAATACATGTCATTATACATTTGTCCAAAGCCACAGAATGTACAACACCAAGAGTGAATCCTAATGTAAACTTCAAGCTTTGGGGAATAATTATGTGTCAGTGTAGATTCATCAATTGTAACAAATGTAAGACTCCAGGGAGAAATTTCGATAATGGGGGAGGTTGTGGGAGGGGAGTGGTAAGCATGTATGTGAGAACTCTCTACACCTTCTATTCAGTTTTGCTGTGAACCTTAAACTGTGGAAATAAAGAAGGAAATCAGGAAATAAAGTCTATTTTTAAAAAAAGTTGTGGTTGGGAAAGGAAACCCAGGGAAAAGAGAATGGAAAACAAGTCTTGGACTGTCTCTTTAGATATTAAGGAACACTTTCGAAACAGAACCTGCTGTTCATTTGCGAGGAAGTATGCCCAGCTTACAAAATTCTTCAGAAATGCTTCTGTTCGGTTTCATCCAGATGTCTTACTTATTGCTAATTCTAAAATTAAGTGCTGAGTTTAAGGAGTGAAAATGATTTTTCTGTTCATTTTTTAAACAAGTACTTGAAATTCCTTTTCTCTATAAACCACAAATCTTTCAAACTTAAATCTTGAGTTAAAAGATAAACTACCCCTCAAAAGCATCCCAAGGGATTTCCACTTAAATTGGGTAATTCCTGTACTTAACCTTCATTCCTTTGTATTTTCCTGACAGGTTTGTACATCTTTTCCGGTCCTACCCTCAGCTTGTCTCTCCCAGCCATCAATACATGCCTTAGCAGGCAGTTCTTTCTAAGGGCAGGTCAGGCAGGAAAAGCTTCCATCAACTCAACAGGAAACCGCTGGACTCATGTCCTATCTCCTTCCTTGACCACCACTGTCCCCCACCTCCAGAATGGAAAATCCAGCATAGTTGTGGGAAGATAACAGAAAATGATGAGTTGGGTGAGAAATACTTCAAAGGAAAACCATGGGAAGTTTAGGGGCACTCATATTAATAGGCAGTCATTTGGAAATCTGGCTTGACCCAACCTTTGGAAGGAATAAAGGGTTACCAGCAGAAACAGTCACTCAGTACTCTGATCATCTTGTGTCTTTGCTGAGAAATGTCGGAAGTACGATCGTAAGTCTAAATCTTGAGACTTAAACTTTGCAAGTAACTTATGTCAGCTGTGTTCAATTTACTAATAGTTGCTGAGTACCATTTTAACAAATTCCTAGTGGCTACTGCTAAAGTGTTGGCAATATAAAGATGAATTTAAACCAAAAACAATGTTTTGCCCTATGGGAGCTAAAAGGGGCCAGCCCACTGTTCTGAGAAGCATTCTCTCCCAGAGGAGATCATTGTAAAAATAATTTAGAAAATTTTCCATAACGGAAGGACATGAGTTTTCCAGATGGAGATCCCATAGAGTACTTACAACAGTGGAAGAACATAAACCAACACAAAACACACCCTGGTGAAATTTCAGAATATTGGGGACAAAAAGAAGATCCTAAAAGCTTCTAGCAATGGAGAAAAACAGAATATGTTCTTGTTTAAAAGGAATAGGAATCCAACTATCACCATAGGACAATGGTAGAATTGTGGAATGGTGGGAAAATGGTGGAAATGTTGGGAAAAGTGGTGGAAAAAATATTTCCAACTTAGAATTCTCTACCCAGATAAACTATCAAACCTATATGATTTATTCAGGCCTTAAAGATCTCCAAATTTTTCTTCCAAGCACTTTTTCTCGAGAAGTTTCTAAATCAATGAAAAGGAAGGATTCTAACTCAAGAAAGAATTAAAAGGAGTTCCCAAGTTATTGGTGAAAAAAAATTCCAGATGACAGCTTTCCCCCAGCCCAGAATGCAGCAGGTCAGAAAGCTGACTCTTAGAAGACATGGACAGAATTCCTGGTGTGTCTGAAGGAGATTTAGATAATTGGAGGAAGGAATAGAGGGTAAATCAGGGGTGAATACATAGAAAACTAAGCAAACCAGAACATGAGGCAATGATTAACTCTAGCAAAACAAAAAGTTGCATAAGAAAAGAAATATAATCATGATGTATTATATAGCTCATATATGAATAACATTCATATTGTCAAAATAATATAAATACTGGATATGGATCTAGCAGAAAATCTAATTTAACTATACTTGGGAGGATGCAGGTGGGTGGGCAGGAAGCAATATGTACATGTGGAGTGGACACTTTTCCATGGTAAGAAGTCATCAGATAGTAACTAAAACTGGAAAATAAAGAAATAGATGAAAATGAGAAAGAAAAAGCCAAACAAATCAGAAGTTTTGTTGCCATGGAATGTTAAATACAGACTGAACTGGACAAGGCACTGGTGGTTTTTGTAATAAGCTTTGCAGAACCATTTGGCTTTTTTAAAAAAAGATTTTTAGTTATTTATTTGAGAGAGAGGCAGAGTGAGAGAGTACAAGCAAGGGGAGTGGCAGAAGGAGTGGCAGAGAGACAGGGAGAAGCAGACTCCCCGCTGAGCAAGGAGCCCAGTGCTGGCTCCTCCCGGGACCCTGGGACCATGACCTAAGCCAAAGGCAGATGCTTAACTGACTGAGCCACCCAGGTGCCCAGACCATTTGACTTTTAAACTATGTGCATGCATATCTTTGATTTGAGAAAAAAAAAAAATTAATGTAAGGACACATTGCCTTCTAGAGAAATTTCCATCTTTTATGGCTTGGAACAACTTCTCTAGTTTTAGAAAGACCATATATATCAAGTAGCAATGAAAGCATAAGCTTTGAGTCAGACTTAACCTGGACTCAAATCCTGGAGTAGCCAGCTACTAATTATGACCTTGGGACAGTTAATATTTTTTAGCCACAATTTCCACATCCATAAAATGAGGATAATAGTAATCATAATAATGCCTATTTTATCTGGTATTATAAAGATAAAATAATACTATATGAAAAGCACACAAAAAGTACTCAGTAAAAGGTGGATTTTTTTTAAAGATTTTTATTTATTTGACAGAGATCACAAGTAGGCAGGCAGAGAGAGAGGGGGAAGCAGGCTCCCTGCTGAGCAGAATCTGATGCGGGGCTCAATCCCAGAACTCTGGGATCATGACCTGAGCTGAAGGCAGAGGCTTTAATCCACTGAGCCACCCAGCTTCCCCTAAAAGGTGGATATTTTTATTGTCATTGATAGAGAAGTAGGTAATACATAGAGATATGTATAATGGAAATAGATGACATCCTAAGATGATGTCTTGGCTATGAATTTGTCTGTCTGTGTCTCTGAAGCTTGCCACCCTTCATAGGTCAGCACCTAGCACCTTGCCTGGCACAAAGGAGTGGCTCAAGGAGTATCTGCAGAACCAGTAAATGAACAGATGAATGTATACATGTATACCACTTAGCTCCCAGCGCCTCTGGATATTCGAGAATCAATTCAACCCCAGGGAGAGGAAATTCAATGAGCAAAAAGCAAAAAGCTGCCTTCCTGCTGTGCCCTCACACAGGATTTCTGGTTACCCTCACAGCCCCAGCATTAACTCTACGCCATAATTTCCACTTCTTGTAAGGATTCCAGACACAAAGGCTTGGAGCCCACCCTAACAGCCTTATTGAACCTAACTGCCCCTTTAAAGGCTCGATCTCTGAAGAGAGTCATTTTCTAAGGTACTAGAATACCAGTTAGGATTTCAACATATGAATTTGGGAGAGGACATGATTCAGTTCGTCACCCCCACTTCTCCCTGTGAAACAAATAATTGGGATACATCAACATATCAAGAATGAAGAAAGTCATTCTCCTCACAGGAAGCAAGGGGAAAACCTTGAGCATTAGATTGTGAAACCTTGGAATCTGTATGACAAATGTTAAGCAATGTCATGCCCAGAGCACCAGATACCCCAAGAGGAGAAATCGTATAAGAAAGGGATGATATGTAACCACATCCTGGCAGGTAAGGAATTGGAATAAAAGGTTTTAGGCAAGAGGTAGCAAATTCAAATGTTTATGATGTCCAGGGAGGTAATGTAAATAGATCAAGCTAAAAAATTATGGAGGTGCACATAAGCAGTTGGGAATACGATGGAAGCAGTGGTAGGGTGCGCATCAAGTGTAAAGGCTGTGCTCTCTCTAAATGGGGAAGGAGGCTCAATGGTAGGCATTCTTACCAGATTTTGATATTCTTCCAAAGAAGCCAAAATCTAGATTTTTTTATGTGACTCTGCAGATATATAAATGATAGCTTAAAATTTAAAAATATTTCAAGTTAATCAAAATTCGTTTGTTGACCAAATTTGGACCACAGATCATGAGTTTTAATCTAGATCTAGAAGTGTTTGAGCTAGCCAGTAACAGGAGGGAAGGAGACAATATTCATATTGTACACATCTAGTGCTGTTCTAGGTACTAAAATAATTTATTTTAATTAAGCCTCACAATGCTAAGAAGAAGGCATTATTATCATCTTCATTCTTGTTGCCTTTTTTTTTTAAGATTTTATTTATTTATTTTAGAGAGAGAGGCCATGCATGTGTGTGCACATGGAGGATGGGGAGGGAGAAGGAGAGAGAGAATTTCAAGCCGACTCCACACTGAGCTCAGAGTCTGACTTTGGGGCTTGATTTCACAACCAAGAGCTCATGACTTGAGTGGAAACCAAGAGCTGATTGCCCAACCAGCTGACCCACCAGACACCCCTATGATCCCATATTCTAATGAATGAGAAAACAGGCTTGGGTAGTCGGACACACACCTAAGATTACCTGACTGGTCAAATGACAGAACCAGATTCAAAACCCAGGGTGTACTGGTTGCAAGGCCCAGGCCCTTCCACACCACCACTGCATCTTCTGTATTAGCTATCCCCAACCCTAGCTGGCAGATGGAAATCACCTAGAGAGCTTTTCAAATCGTCCACGCCCAGATCACACCCAGACCAGTTAAAACTGAATCTCTGGGGGGTGAGACTCAGGCCTTAGTACATTTTTAGTCCTCCCCTAGTGATCCAAAGGGAACCTTGATGTAACAGCACCAGTAGCATCATGTGGAATCTTGTTAGAAATGCAGAACCTAGAGCTACCTACCCCAGACCTACTACATCAGAATCCATATTTAACAAGATCTTATTTGCAATTTGAATGCACATAAATATTTGGGAAGGATTGGTCTAGGAAAGAAGAAACGAAGGACTAGACTGGGCTTCAAAAGTCTAGCTTCATCTTTGGAAATTTGCATTTATTAATTTTCCAAAGTTGGGGGGTGGGTGAGGAGGGGTTTAGAGGGGGGAAAGAGGAAAGACAAAGAGGAGTATAGAGCACCGTGATGACCGCAACACCGACTTGACCCGAATGCTATGCTTTCACTTCCAGTGGTTTCTTGGATGCCCCGTTTCAATTTGTTTGCTTTTGCTTTTTCCTCAGATTATCGAAGATCACTGGTCCTTCCTTCTAAAGAAAAAAATCATTCATGACACGTGTTAAAATAAGAGGGCAGACCTTCTTCAGGGAAATTACTGGCATGAATATGGTGATTAGTGCATCGGGAGTGGGCAGTAGGAAGAGAAACTGAGTTGAGCTCTGAATGTACCAGGCAGAAGTGGGGATTTATAGCCAACATGGGAAGGTCAACAGATGAAAAATTACTAAGGAAATATCAGGAATAAGGGGTGGGGGAGCTGTGGATTCTGGCCTACTCCGCCGAAAACGAGTCTTGCCAAAGGCAGACCAAGGTGACCAGACATCACTCAGGGAAAGATGGGGAATGAGGAATTTGGTCAGAGAGCCTGGATGACCAGATACCAAGAAGGGCTAGACCTGCTTAGTGGGATTCTTGCTAAACCTGGTCCATGCAAAGACAGATACGGAAATCCAAACGTCTAGGCCAGGTTGGGAAGAGAATTCAGAGAAGTCTTACTGAAGTTCACCGCCCAGCTTCAGACTCAGATTAAGAAAGTAGAGAAAATGTCATCAGTCAAGGCTCACCTAAATGTGGACCCAATTTCAGACAAACAACAGTCATTCCACAAACATGTACCAAACACTGTCTTTGGGCCAGCTGCTCAATGGTCTGGGAGGCAAGAGAAAGGAGAAAGGGACGGCGGCCTGGTCCCAGCTGGCAATGTGGCCCAGTTCTGCAGGCCCGTTCACCCCGTAACCCCGCTGTTTCCCATGTTAATGGGGAGTAAACGAATACTGGAGAAAAATCCAAGTCGGCTATTCTCAGTTACAAGGCTGGCCCAGAGGGCTCAGCACCTGCTCCTTCCTCCCCTCCAGCTAACTGTCCCTCCCTGCCCTCCTGGTTTGCACCACCAAGGCCTGGCTCTGGGGAGGCGCACGCTGTGTGTTGTTACAGCTCTTTAATTCTGTCTTATTATCCTCTGTCCCTATAGCCAAGGTGTTTGACTGCTGCTTTCATGGTGTTGTCAGGTTTCCCTTTGATGCCTAAATTAATACTAATGGGAAACCCTCTCGGCTGTTCGCTTACTTTTCCTTCTGCTCAGTTTCTCCCAGTTGAGTAGTCTTCCCTCCGCGCTGTGCGCTCATCTGTCAGCCCTTTTCGTGGATCCACTTGAAAAGGAGCCTGAACATCTTACACAGGGTTTGCCGCTCTCCAGCCCGGAAATTCAGAGGGGGGCGGCCAAGGAACACGTCGCGAAATCTGCCTGATGAGCCATCTGGACGCTGCAAGCTGTTGGCTCCGCCCCTTTTGTCGCAGAGGCTGTTTGGGCTTCAAACCTGCGGGGGGTGCCCTGTGGGATGACCATCGCGGGGGGGGGGGGGGGGGGGTGCTGTCACAGGGGGGGCTCAGCAAAGGCTCTCCTGACTCCACACATGTTTTTGGTGGGGGTCACCAAAAAACACTTGAAAAGTCCCCTCTTTAGAAGTTGTTTTAGGGTTTTGTTTCATTTCTTAGATGTGAAGCAAGGGAACGAGCTTTGCGAAGGTTTGCACGGGAAAGCGATGATTAGTACCCGTTTGGACTGAGGGACTCTGTGGACAGAGAGCAAGAGCACCCTGAAGCAAGCAGCTTTAAAGGCTTGAGGCAGGAGGGACGGGTGGGCGTGGACCCAGTCTCTCTCACAACTTTGCCTGGAGGCAGCTGTGATTTGAAGGAAAAAAATGTTAGCCACCCCCATGCCCCAACCCTCCACAGGGCGAGACTATTTGTCCTGGTTTCTTTCCCTCCCTAAGCAGCCAATATTCAACAAATACATATGAAGGACCTGAAGTTCTGCCCAGAGTACTAGACATAGTGAAACCGAAAGGCAAACGTAAAAGAAAATTGTCACCCATATTTGTATTACATATATGTAACAAATACATATATGCATTATATGTATATATACATATATGCATTATATACATGTATATATTTTAGATATATAATGCATATATGTATTTGTTTATACAGTAATGCAATTAGTAATACAAATGATATATGTATGTATATTTTTCCCCATGTGCGTCTCTTCATATCTTAGACTATAAGCTTATTTCATACATACACATGATGTTCAAGACAAAGAAACAGGTCAAAATAAGAACCTCTCTGTCCTTACTGATCATAATCCGAATCCCATGGACTAGAGGTACTGCCCATCACCCCACTTCCCTAGGTGTCTCAATGCAGCAGAACTGTCTCCTGTTTTTCATTACTGGTTCTTCCCATCTCTCCTAGTTTCGCCTTCTTAAACTCCTCTTCGTCACATGTGAACCATCAAGGACCTGTTCTCCCAATCTTTTCTGTTCCCTCATCATTTTCTTCCCCGTATGTTTCTCTTTCTTTGTTTTGGTTGGTTGCCTTTTATTTTATGCCTTGAGAATTTTTGGCCCCTCATGTCATTCACGTGAATCTCAACGGGGCCCATCCCCTCCTTAAAATGGATCACTTAGCGTTTTAGATCACAAATCACAGTCTTTAGCTGGAAAGTCTTTCTTGAACTGTCTCTGGATTCCCTTTAAGTGGCCTCATTTTCTTAAAGTCAGCAAGCACCTCCTGAGCCGTTCTGCTTTATTCACCTTGTTCTGTTTGACCTTCACCCATTTGGCTGAGATGTGACCTTGTATGTGTTATTTGTCCTCATCCGCTCTTTGGGACCTCTCCCAGCTGTTGGAATTCCCATGGAACCTACAGCCCTAATTGCTCTGAGCTGCCTGCCAGCCCAGCAGCTGCGTGGGTCAAGAATGACAGCGAGGCTTAGAGGCAAAACGAGCGGGGAAGTGGGATGAGTCAGGTGGCCGTTGGTCCCCAACCCCCTAAAAAGCTCTGGGAACTGCGTATCGAAACCATATTCCACTGTATTTTCAAGAGTCCCAAACTTAGAGTCAATGCTCTGGATTTGAGTGCAAGGCTGTCTTTACCATCAGAGTGATATTGAGCATGTCCTTTCAAACATGGGGCTCCCCTTTCTCGTGTGTGAATTGGGGATTAGCCATACTGGCCTCGTTGCCTCGCAGGGTTTGTGATGAGGATCAAGTAAAGCAGTAACTCTCCAGCGATACGTCTTTGTCATTGCTGTGATTCCCAGTTTTAGGTCTTTCTCTTTCTTTGACTAAAATAATAGGGTTGGAAGAGGACAGCACTTAAAAACATTATGAAATATGTACAGTTCCTAGAATCCTACAGAGAAATGCCTACAAAGAGAACAATCATAACATGTTTTTCAGAGACGAACTGATTGATCTCTTCAGCACAAACGGTAGACGGGGAGAAGGCAGAAGAAGGACATCGGCAAAATCATCCCAATGCCTCCTCCCTCGCTCCCTCCCTCCTCCTTATAAAACTGGGAGGGGAGAGCAGAAAAGGTAAGAGCCTTGGGAGAGAGGACATGATTAAGCACAGCATTTGGGGGATTAGAAAGATGACGTCACTCACCAGTTACCTTATACGTGAACTAGAGCAAGCTGTTCTCTCTCTCAAGGTTGATGTTCTCATCTGCAAAGTGGAAAAATGATATACTAGCATGGCCATGAGGGTTTTGTGAAAATAAAGTTGAGTTCCTGACGTAGCAAGTTCTCAATAAATGGGATTAAACCACGGACGTATTTCCCGTCTCGGGACAGTCAGTCTACATTTGTCCAGCTTTCCAAACAGACTGACTGCTTTTCAGTGCTATCATTCACGCCCCACCCCAACCCATTACTTGCAGTTTTCTTGGCGGGGGAGAGGGGATCCCTTTCTGGAGTTCTAAAATGACAGCGCTCCTCTTTCCTCTGTCAAGAATAAAAATCAAGTGAAATTAACATTCCCATCAGCTGAACACAGCCCCCAGAGAGCTGGCAACCGTCACTACGTCATCATGGGGACACACTGACAAGCAGGGACACAGAGTGCCTGGTACAACACTGTATGTCTAATTATAGAATCTTTAATTCATTGGCCTATTTTGGCAGGGTTGGCCCCCAACTCAGATTCATGCAGATAAATAAAGCTTTTGCATCTTAGCACTTGGCTTGACAGCCAACAAGGCTTACTGAACACCTGCTCGGTGATAAGCACCAGGCATTAGGGGGAATCAAAAGAAATTAAAGAGGTGGTCCCTGCCCTTGAAGAGCTTCTGGTCTCCATGACCAAGATGCTTCTACATTCTTGCTTTAAATATATATATATTTATTTATTCACATAATTTTGATTTTGCAGGCCTTTATTTAAAAAAAAGAAAACACCTTAGGTTTTATGTTATTCAACCCTCTTCATTTCATAATTTAGGTAATGGGAGGCCTGCAGACTTGTCCAGGCAAAAAATATATTATTTAAGGGAATGGAATGACTAAACAATAGTTCCCAAGTACAGATCTAATGGAGTTCTTTTTTTTTTTTTTTAAGATTTTATTTATTTATCCGACAGACAGAGATCACAAATAGGCAGAGAGGCAGGCAGAGAGAGAGGATGGGAAGCAGGCTCCCTGCTGAGCAGAGAGCCCGATGCGGGACTCGATCCCAGGACCCTGAGATCATGACCTGAGCCAAAGGCAGAGGCTTAACCCACTGAGCCACCCAGATGCCCCTCTAATGGAGTTCTTAAAAATCGTCTTTACTTCCTTTGAGAGATTCAAGCATGCTGAATGGGCCGTGTGACCCAGTTGTTACCACATCTTTCCTCCCTTTGCACCAACACACAGACAGAAATCTGGCTTCGATGAAAAAAGGGAAGGCTCCAGGGAGAAGGATGACAGGGACAGTAGTGGGGTCACTGTATGGGCCCCTGAGGTCTCAGCAGCCGCACGGCCGCCCGGCCCTTCCCCTCTCACGGAGAGGCTCATCTTAGATCCTATGAAGGACCATCTCTGAAAACAGCAGGTGAAGGGTAGACTCCCTGAAGTGGGGTTTAACTTAGGAATCTTTATGAGTTTGAAAAAGATAATAGCAATTTTCTTGCAGAAGCTCATCAAAAGCCTTCAAGTGGTTTTATTTTGTTTAATCCAAATGCCCACACCAACATTCAGTCCCTGTGCTTGGGAGTCTCCCCACCGCCTCTCCCTCAAACTCTAATACCCAAGGCCATGAATGAGCCCTGCAGTTAGGTGAACGTGGGTTCCCACGTCTCTTTCCACCCTACCGGGTTCTGTCCATTTAGACACATTACTGAATCCCTGCAAGCCAAAGCTTCCGTGTCTGTCAAGTCAGGATCACGATTTTTCCACGGGGGACATTGCCAGTCGAAGGAAAGGGCCTGGCAGGAGGCCACAGGCAGGGAACGGCAGCTCTTCTCTGTTCATCTCTGGACCTGGTTCTCCTCTGGGACTGGTCTCTGTTGGGACCTCTTTGGAGAGAGGTAGGTTCGGTTCTGGGCTGCTTAATAGAAGTGTACGGAGAAGCTCCAGTAAACCTGGGGAGGTGAGAGCTGCAAGAGCCACTTGAGTTCAACCTTCCCCTCAGAATCCTAGCTCTGGACGGCACTTCCCCAACACCTGGACTTTTCTAGACGCAGAAACTCAGGCAGGTGCTACAAGCTGAATGCTTGTGTCCACCCCCACTCCCACTTCCCAAATTCATGTGTTGAGACCTAACTTTCAAAGTGATGCTGTTAGGAGGCAGGGCCTTGGGGCAGGGCTTCGGGTGGGAGGTTGAAGCCCGGGTGATGGGATTAGTGCCTCCTGAAAGAGACCCCAGCCAGCTCCCACTGTGCCAGCACAGTGCAAAGAGGGCAGGCACTGAACCAGGGAGAGGGGCTCTCATGACCTCTCTTCTGCTGATGCCTTGCTCTTGTACGTCTAGCCTCCAGAACTGTCAGAAATAAGTGTTTATTGTTGAAGCTATTCAGTTTATGTTTTTTTGGTGTGATTTGTTGTTGTTATAGTAACCCAGACAGACTAGCTTTCAAAGGCGGATTATCCTCATGCTTGTACATTAGGAGGTTATCACGAGGGTTTTAAAGGAGTAAATGGATGCAGGGTTAGAATAGTCCCCGGAGCGGGGCATCTACTAGGCAAGTGTTCGCTCTTAGCAGGATATATTGGACTCACCAAAGGAGCTGGAGGTAGAGCTGGAGCCCCACACAGCTCCCGGCACAGCCCTTGCTCTCTGCTCTCTGCTCTTTCCAGACCCTGGGACTGGAGTTTCCTGGACCACGTGTTCCCAGCTCTTTCTCCTTGCTTGGAGAAGAATGAGATCTATATTGGCTATTTCATGTAGCAGGGTAAAATTCCAGGTATGACTTTCCCATGGTCCACAAATCTATGGAGAAATATTAGCCTAGATTAATCTGAACTAGGACGAAATACAATTTTACAGATATATAAATATATATACATGTATATTTGTGTACATATTACATGTAATATTTTATTTACATATTACATGTAATATATACATAAATATACATGTATATATATTTATATATCTGTAAAATATATATATATATATATATATATATATATATATTTATAACCTTTTCTTTTTTACGGACACAGTCTTTAAAACATTTAGATAGTCCCAAGAATTTAAGCAGTATACTGTGGAAGAAAGAGGAATAGGCCTGGGCTGTCCTTCCAGGATTTGTAGTTGAACATCAGTTTCTAATTTTTACTCCTTTTCTGTGCAGCTCAGTGGGAGCACTGTTTGTTTGATCTTCCCTCCAGGGACCTTCCCATAATTCCTTCTTAAAAGCCTTCAGCTACTCTCCCATTGCATTCTGGTTAAAATCTAAAGTATTTAGCTGGGCACTCAGGATCCAGGAAGGCATGATCTGGCCCCAGTCTGCTTCTCTAGCATCTCCCTTTCCACACACCACAAGCACCCAGGGCTCTTGCCATCCTGAACTATTACAGTTCCCAAGACACACTACACCTTGTCAAGCCTCCAAACCTTTGCATGTGCTATTTCTTTTGCTAGGCACAGCCTTTGCCCTCCTTCTAATTAGTGCACTCAAGCGTGAAAAATCAGATCAGGCACCGCCTCCTCCAGGAAGCCTTCCCATACCACTCGTTTCAGCCATCCCCATCCAGCCGCCTATGTATTCTCACTACACCCTGAGCCCATTTCATCTCATCATTCACAGTAGCACATCATCATGGTCTGTACATGACCAACTCATTTTCCACACCAAGTGTAAGCTCAGTACCCAGCAGAATGCCAGCATACAGTGAAAGCTCTGAAACTATTTGACAGATAAACTGAATTCCACAATTTGCTATGTGATCTTGAGCGATTTGTTTGTCTCTCCAGGTCTCAGCTTCCTTGTTTAAAACAAGAGAGTCAGACCACAACATCCCTCAAACTCCTGTTAGCGCTAACATTTTATGACAAGTTACAAGTTCTCATTTGTAAAACATGATCAGAGGTTTTCCCACCTCAATTATTGATAAAATGAGACTGTGAATTTGAAAGTACTTTAGAGTGAGAACTTTTTTAAAGATTTATTTTCTTATTTTAGAGAGAGAGAGAGGAAGGGAGAGAGAGAGAGCCGGGGAGGAGCCCGATGCCGGGCTTGATCTTATGACCTTGAGATCATGACCTGAGCCAAAACCGAGAGTCAGATGCTTAACTGGCTGAGCCACCCAGGTGCCTCTTAAAGTGAAATTTTTAAAGCACCATGCCAATTCATATTATGTTTATGTAATTATAAAACTGGAAAACAAAAATTGTTTTAGTAGTAACTAGCAAATGTTAATAGATTATATGCATTTATTAAGTGTTTATCAAGACTTCAATTTTTTTTTTCATTTAGTTACAACTGCTGCAGAAGTAGAAACTACCATAAATTTTTCAAAAAAAAGTGGTTAATCACATCATCCAGGTAACTCAGCAAATGACTGGCTGAGTTATGATTCCAAAGTTCACATTCCTTGCCCTGCTTTCATGTTAAGCAAGCTTTAAAAAATTATCCTAGATCTCATTTTTCCAGTAACAAACTGTGAGTTGATAGAAGATACATATACCATTCTCTACCTGCATAGGTCCTGACATAGAGCTTCTAACACCTGTGTGGTTTCCTGAGTGATCTGAGCCCCAGGAGCACCTTTCCTTCCAGTATTTGGAACCCCTGGATCCTGATGCAATTTTCCTAAATCCCTTGGCATTAACTGGGTGAAGCAGTGAGGTGACTCTTGTTGGTATTAGATGGGGGCTGTTCATCAGAAAGATGAAGCCAAGATTAGAAGCTTGGTATTTTCAGCCCCATCTCCTGTTCTCCAGAGAGGGGAGAGGGGCTGGAGATGGAACTAGTGATCAACTGTACTTTCTCAGGAAGTCCTCACAGAATCCAGATGTAAGGGTTCTATGGAGCTTTGTGGTTGGTGAACACCTGGAGGTGCTGAGAGAGGGGTACACCTGGAGAGGGCATGGAAGCTCCGTGCTCCTTCCCACAGGCCTTGCCTATGCACTTCCGTCAGGATATTCATCTGTATCCTGTAAGATAAATGGGCAAACTTTAAGTAAGGTTTCCCTGAGTGATAGGAGCCATCCTAGCAAATTATTGAACCAAAGGAGGGGACTGGAATTACCATGACAACTTGGACTTGTCACTGGCATCTGAAGTGGAGGGTCACCTAGGGGGAGGGTATCCTTGTTAGACTGAGTCTTTAACCTGTGGGATCTGATGCTATTTCCAGGTGGACAGTGCGAGAGCTGAGTTAAATTGTAGGCCACTCAGCTGTCCTCAGGACTGTTTGTGGGTGTGTGGGGGGTAGAAAATTCCCCACATTGGTGTCAGAAGTGTGAGTGCAACAGTGGTGTGAGTGTAAAGGAGAAGTGCACAGCAGGAAGAGGGAATCTTTTCTATTCACAAACGTCAACCTCTTCCATTTCACCCCACCCAACTGGTCACAAACTAGGAAATAAGGTACTTTCATTTAAAAGAAATCTTTGACAGAGCTCACGTCTCATGCAGGTTGTCAGAAAGGAATAACAACATCTAAGAAACATGGTCACGTTAGCACCCCAGAGCCTTCAGAGACTGGCTAATCACCGCGTGCACCAGACATCCCAAGCCTTACAGAAGATACCATAGATTTCAACAAACGCAGGTCCTCAGACCCCAAGACATGGCATCGCTGCTTTTTGCCTTGGTCTTGGTTTGGAAGGACTTGGCCTTGCTGCCTTGGCCCCAGAGGCCCCCATTTCATGAAAGTATTGCTGTTCTGGGCCATCTGTCTTGGTGGAAGGGAACCAGCAGTTTCTGAAGTCCTGTTTTCCATACATAAAATTCCAGTTAGCTACTTGCTCCAGCCTCCTGTAACTAGCATGTCCCCGTCCTCTTCTAGCAACGTCTATACTCTACAGACATATTTTTCTGTCTGTATAATAATGAATGCCATTGAAGATCCTGTTGTGCATTATGTTAAGTGAAATAAGACAGAAACAGACAAAAACCATACGATCTCATCTATGGGTAGAATCTAAAAAAAACTGAGCTCATAAAAACAGAGAACAGACTGGAGATGGTCAAAGGTGTCGGATGGAGGAAACTAACAAAGATTGTCCAAAGGTTCAGACTTGAGTTGTAAGATGCATTCATTCTGGGGATGTCCAGCATGGCAACAATAGTCAACAATACCATGTTGCAGATTTAAAAGTTGCTAAGAGGGAAAATCTTAAAAAATCTTATCACAAGGAGCGCCTGGGTGGCTCAGCCACTTAAGCATCCAACTCTTGGTTTCAGATTAGGTCATCATCTCAGGGTGGTGAAATCGAGCCCCACGTCAGCCTCCGCGCTTAGCAATGAGTAGGCTTGAAGATTCTTTCCCTCTGCCCCTCCCTTTACCCTCAATCACTCTCTCAAATAAATAAATAAATCTTTATTTAAAAATTCTCACGACAAGAAAAAAAATTTGTAACTATGTGAGGTGACAGATGCTAAACTACACTTACTATCATTATTTTGCTATATATACATATAGCAAATCATTACATTGTACACCTTAAGCTTACACAATGTTATAAGTTAGTTATACCTCAATAAAACTGGAGGGAAAGGACCCTATTATAAGCGAAGTTTGTTGAAGCCTTAACCTCCAACAGTGACTGTATTTGGAGATAAAGCCTAGGAGGAAAATATGATTAAATGAGCTTCAAAAGGTGGGACCATAATACAACTGGCCTATTGTTCTTGTAAGAAGAGGAGGAGATACCAGGGATGTCTGGGCACAGAGGAGAGGCCATCAGAACCCAGCTAGACAGCAGGTATCCACAAGCCAAGGAGAGGGGCCTCAGGAGAGACTAACCATGAGGGCACCTTGACGCTGGATTAAAGCCTCCAGAACTTTGAGAAATAAACGTCTGTTGTGTAACTCCCCCCCGGCCTGTGGTTCTGTTACGGCAGCTTGAGCTGGCTGAGACAGACCCCAGCCGTGCCCTCAACTTTCTCCCTGCCCTCATGTGGAGAGTGAAAAATTAGCATGCACATTCACACGGCACACAGGGGGAAGCCATGAAAATAGTCACTATTTCCAGTGACACGGAGACTGTTCGAAATCATCCACATTAGCAGAAGGAAACAACAAAAGGTGCTGCAAGGTCTTGCAATTTCAGTGTGAAGCAGGAAAAAGTACAACTGAGTTGTCAACATCTAGATTTTCGGTTAATTTAAATGACACATGAGAAGTCCATGGTGACATTTGAAGGTGAAAAATAATATTTTATTTTTGCACTGTATTTCCTGTTGTGTTTGCACGTAGGCTGTAAAATCTTGGGAATGACATTCTGGTTTTCCCAAGTAGTCATTTCATTCAAAGCAAATTAGTCAGAGAATCAGCAGCTGTATAAATCCATCATCACCAGGGCCCTTGTTCTCAGAACACTACTGGGCTGAATCCTGAGATAAATCTTGATGCCAGAAATCCCATTATTTAGGAATACAACAAAAATAACAATCGGAGATGACATCAGGAAGGTGAGAACATTGTCCTCTTCTTCCTTGTGTATCACAAGAAGCTAACATCCGCTCATCACAGGCTAAAGCAACATTAATGGAGACTGCAAAATACTTGGTTGGCTCCAACATAAATAATCTTCTGTCCTCTGGGAAAAATCCTCTTTTCACTCCATGACTTCAGAAAGATCACTGGCAGGGGCACGCAAACACCTTCTGGAGATGGCGTGGAAATATCACTCAGTACATGGAGAACAGATAAGGATGTGTTTTTACACATGTGGAGAAGGAGACGCCGTTTGGAGTGGAGTGAAGCCTTTTGTCAACACGTCCTTTCTCAATCCTTAGCCTCTGACTTGTTTAAAGACATCGCAGAGGGTCTTGGTTGGGGGAGGGAGAAGTGTGCCGTTGGGTAGAAGTAATTGGCAAGAGTGCAACACAGATAAAATGGAAGAGATGAGCCAAGGCGAGAGGAAACATCTGGAGCACCTGGCAGGAGGTGGTTTGGGCTCCGCGCCTGAAGTAGCTCGTTATTGACTCTTCTTCATTGTGGGCCAATAATCTGGGTTTTCCTGCTATTGCAGATTTCTTTAAAAACAAGTAGGATAAGAACACACATTGCCATTTGGCGTTAAGGTTCACAAGATGTCCTTTAAGGTTCACGAGATGTCCTGCTCATAGGCAGGTCCTGCTTCAATAACAACTAGTCGTGGTTTTTACTTAAATTGCTCCTCAAAACACCACTTAACTTGGAGCACACATAGCCGGGAAACTCATCAGAATATTTCTGGGTTGCCCATCACTGATGACAACTCTGAGAGAAAACCCTGCAACCGCATTGCTCAGGTCTGACTAGGCTGAGTGGCGATATTTACCTGGAATTTTCAGGGCAAGAAATCATTTACATTTTTGTTTTATTTTATTTTTGTTTTATTAAATTTTTGTTTTATTTACCATGATAAAAGAAAACCACATCATTTACCCTCTTAACATTTTTTTTAGGATTTTATTCTTAACTAATCTCTACACCCAATGTAGGGCTCAAACTCACCATCCCAAGATCAAGAGTCCTACGCTCTACAGACTGAACCAGCAAGGCACCTGGTCCCCTTAACAAATTTTTCCATGTACCACACACTACTATTAACCATAGGGACAATGTTGTAGGGCACATCTGTAGAACCTACTCTTGTTGCTGAACCGAAACTTTATGCCCATTGCTTAGCAACCCTCAGTTCCCCCACCAGTCCCTAGGAACCCTCACTTTTCTCTTTGATTCTATGAACTTGACTATTTTCGAAACCATGTCTAACTGGAATTCTGTGGTATTTATCCATCTTTGACTGGCTTATATCCCTTAGCATCATGTCCGCAAGGTTTGTCCATGCGAGTTGAAATAGGAATGTTTAAATCAATGGAATCAGGTAAGCTTTGGTCCAGAAGCCCTCTGAGCACAGGGGGCTTCTGGATCAAAGACCTCTCCAAGCAGATGCTCCTGAGTCTTACAGATGTGAACTAACCCTTAGTTACAGTGGAGCAAGTCCACAGAAGTAGGAAGCTCAGTTACACCAAAGACATGGCTTTGGTGAATAACTTTCAGATGACTTTCAATTTGTCATTTATTTTCTTTCTTTAAAAAAAAAAAAAACTACACATTGGTGACTCTTACCTCTTCCCTCCAATTCAGGTGCAGATTTCTTGTAGACACTTCAATCCTAATATGCCTAAGACATAGCTCTTTGGTGACTAAAGGAATGAAGCAGACACCTTGTCAAAGCAAGAATGAGAAGAAGGAGTGCCTAGAGAATTCGATTTCAGGTAATTTGGCATTACATTTAAGTACACATTGACCCCAGATGAAATTTATACCTGTGCAACTTTGCTTATTATATTTTCAAGGCATTCTCTTACAAAATATACCCTCCGTCACAAACAATTGCTATTTGTAAACTATCGAATAGAATCAGGTTTCCACTCATTCCTGGCTCTCTACTTCATTGGAATGTTAGTGTATAAAAGAAGTTCTGAAATGAGCAGACCATTAGCTTATCCTTGAAAATCTGCTTTGGTAGTACAGATACGTTCTTGAGCTGACTTTTTCTTTGGACAAGTACCATCTTTCTAGCGTACAGTGTTCTGTAAAAATAGATTCTATTCTTTTTAATGAAAATTTAAAGAAATTTAATGAAATTTAAAGAAATTTAATGAAAAAGATGTGAATAAAACACATCGATCTTTCTCTTTAATTGAAATGCTCAAAAAGGATAAAAGTATTAAAAAGACAAATATCTTCTTTCTCCGCCAGTCACATTCATTTTCATTCTAATCAAAATGATATTCCTTTGGGATGTCTGGGTGGCTCAGGCGGTTAAGCATCTGCTTTCTTTTGGTCCAGGTCATGAACCCAGCGTCCTAGGATGGAGTCCCACATGCAGCTCTCTGTTAAACAGGGAGTCAGCTTCTCCCTCCCTCCCCTCACTCATGCTATCTCTCTCTCTCTGTCTCTGTCTCTCTCTTTCTCTTTCTCTTTCTCTCTCTCAAATAAATAAATCTTTTTTTAAAAAAAATCTTACTACTTTACTCAGAAGTAAATGAAGTTATGGGGACAGAAGAACAGGTGGCTAAGACCCCTTTAGGATTAATGACGTAACCCTCTCTGGGTACAGATAATCCCCACTCCCTGCTGGGCGAGGACTTCTCAGTCAGATACACAACCCATGTTAATGATGGCTACCAGGTCCCGAGTGCTTACTTGGAACTACGGATGGTATTTATAGACATTATTTCACTGAATACTAACACCACACCTACAAGATAGGTACTATTACATGCACTTTAAGATGAAACTGAATCCTAGTGAGACGAAGCACCTTGGCCGGTTGGTAAGTGGAGAGCTACAGCTGAAATTATGAGAGCAGTGGCTCGTTCTCATCAGGGCACTAGGCATCTCCGAGGCCAAAACTATTTCCATTTTCTTTTAAGACTTTGCTTTTCTTACTTTCGTTCTCTCATGAGTAGATAATCAAGTTTTCCAGAAGCTACACGATGTGTGGTGATGGCAGCGTTCTGACGAGCACAGGGAATGTGTGTTCTCGTACTTAAAAATGTATCAGTTTCAGTTTCTAACACGGTAAATATTCACAGAAATAACCCACATAAACAGAAGATGTTTGGAGTCCTCAATAATTCTTAAAAGTGTTCAAAGAAGCTCTGAAACTGAGAATCACAGCATTACATTATACCATTTTCCATCGGTTGAAAACACTCCAACCTCAGATTTCAAGTCGGCCAGTAAAAAATAATTTTCAAAGGAAACCTTCTCCATAAAGTGTCCCTAAACCAAAAAAAAAGGGGGGGGGTTGTAATTTATGGGGTGGGACTTCTTCATTTCATAAAGAGAAATGGTGGACTGGTCTCAGACATAGTTTTGATTTTTACTGAACCCTAGAGATGTCTGTATGAACTGTCTTCATCATTCTTTCTACCCAAGACTACCCTTGGTGTCAAGTAGCAAATTTACGTCTTTCATGAGACATAATATAAAGCTTAAAAGGCTGGTTAAGGATCCAGAGTCAGACCACGTAGTTTTAAACCCTGGCTTACCAGCTATGAAACTATAGGCAAGTTATACTAACCCTGTCTAAACCCATTTCCTCAACATATAATAACATATATAATTATGATTGTTATTATTTTATAATGTTATTGGGAAGATTGAGTGAGATAATGCTTCTCAAAAGTTAATTAATGAAAAATTATTTAAAATGCTTAGTGCATGGTCCCTAGCACATAATAAACGGTCCATACATCTTAGTTAGCATCCCTATTATTTTGCGGTCAGTTGGTAGTTAAACAGACCCCTTGATGTGTTCTTTTCTCTTCCCCCTTAACTCCTCTCAGGCTCCAATGAACATTTGGTCCTTTCTATGGCAAGGAATTAATTCTTCCTCTTCCATTACATTTTTAACACCAAATGACTTAAAATAATCAGGAAGATTTTCAAGACGCATCTCAGCTGGTTGCTTCTCCTGTTTGAGGAACCATCTGTCAAAGAGGGTAATTCTGAAGAAGATATAAATTATGGACCTTATTCTTAGACTGTCTCTGCTGAGAACAATGGGTGTGACCTAGAATAGATCCTGTCCCCCTCTGAGCCTTGTTTTGCCCTTGTGGGAAGGGAAGGGGTTTCGCTACACAGTTTACAGTGATCCCTGTAACTGTATCATTGTGTGATTCTATATTTTCAGATGTAAGCATTATTCGCTCCTAAAAAAACACAAAATATCCAATGTGTTCGTGACATTATTCTATGACATTATATTCAAATAAAATTGAGTAAATTTTGCAAACAGGAATTTCAAGTATTACAAAATATCAACATCAATGTATTGTCCTTTCTATTTTCCAGACAAAACACAGATTTGAATATGTGCACGGTGTTTTATCTATTTTCTTGAGAATTTCTGACTTATCACAGGAACATAATCTAATCCTAAACTGATTTCCCTAAGGGATTAGTCAACATTTATTTTAATGCCTTTTAAATCTTTGGGTTCATAAAAATCTTACATCTCTCAATTTAAATCAAATCTTGATTTCCTGGAAATCCTGGTTAATGTCAACAATCCTCTGAGTCCTTAAAGAGTAGCTGATAATTTGTGGAAATATTTGAAGCAGATTAATGTTTAGTGACCCACGGCTTTCCTATGTGGGGAACAATATATTTTTAGACTTGTTTATTCCCACATTTTATTTTTTTTTTAATATTTTATTTATTTATTTGACAGACAGAGATCACAAGTAGACAGAGAGGCAGGCAGAGAGAGAGGGAGGAGGAAGCAGGCTCCCCGCTGAGCAGAGAGCCCGATTGGGGGCTCAATCTCAGGACCCTGGGATCATGACCTGAGCCGAAGGCAGAGGCTTAACCCACTGAGCCACCCAGGCGCCCCATTATTCCCACACTTTAATGGGAAAACAAAAACAAACTTTTTAGTAAGTCAGTCTTCAAATATTTACTGAGTACTTTGTTCTACAATGCTATAATATTAATAAGCTAATTTATTTAATTAAGCTAATTCCCTGAATCTAAATGATGTAAATTATTACTTTGATTTTCCCCCACACCATTATTATTTACAGAGATTGCCTTTATACGCACTTACTCATAAATGTTCTTTAGTGCCTTTCTCTCCCAGTTTTCTATCAAGCTGTCTAACTATGTAAGGGTAAATTAATATAGACATTAATATATATATAGTAGTTAGTATATACAGTATACATATTAAATACATAATGTGTTTTAGATATTAATATACATATAGATTAGTATGTATATAGTATATATTTGTTAACTAATTTTATTATAGGCTTAAAATCAGCAAGGACTATATTGTCTCACATTTATTGTATCACCTCCTACGCCCCATCTCTAATAAAATGTGTTCTACCCATTGTGAGAAGAATAATCAACACTAACTTTTTGCTGTCATTCAGGCCAGTGGAGTACTGGAGAGTTCCGTGCTAGAGAACGGAATCCAATCTATGACATTTAAAGGGAAGCCTTTTGTGGCATTAGCCAGACACAACGGGATAGTAAACATTTACCATCATCACCATCATCATCATCATTATCATCAGTCAAATATAATGATTGGGGAGGAGCGGTCCCTGAGTCTGTTTCACTCACTGGTGTTCCTGTCTTTAGGGATCAGGTATGGACAGAAGATCAGGTGTTGAACACCTGAAACTAATAAAACAGTATATGTCAACTATACTTCAATTAAAAATAAATTAGAAAATAAAATACCAAAGAAAAAGGATTTGCAAGGATAAAGCCATGACCCTCCCAGCTAAAACCTCCGGCTCCGGCTCCGCAAAGCAGGACAGAAAAATCACTCAGGTTGGCTCTCCCCGGGGTAGTATTAGTCTAAATTCTTATTCACTCATAAAATGTGTAAGATCCCTAGACCTAGAGAAAGGGCTAAGCATCCCCCAACCGCCACCCCGCAAACCAAGGTAACTGTGGTTCTCCCATGAGCAGCAGCTTTGAGGTCAAGGGCCAGCCTCAAAGCAGCCCCCACAAGACACACTGTATCTCAGTTGACGATGGGCTGTGCTCACTCGTACCTTTCAAATGGAATTACAAGTGTCAGAGCACTGTTGTTCCATGCCCTAAAATGCTAGATCACAAAGTAGAGTGCGCACCACAATTTCCCACCTGCTTGTTGAAACTAAAGATTGTTTGGAACAGCCTCCAGCTATGGATTCCTTGCATCCGGAATGAGTCTAGGACTGTGTACACGCTCATCAACCTTCCATCTGAAACTGACACGGATGGTTTAAACACGTGAAGAAATATTGCAGACGTAGCCCCAGCATATCTTGTATAAATGTCATGCTGTATGTTAATATTTGCCACATTTTGGGTTTTCCAGATCTATAAAATCTACATAGGAAATCAAAATCACAGGCACTAAAGTCTTCTGTTCCTGTCAAGGAAAATGTGTGTGTGTGTGTGTGTGCGCACACTCTCAGAGATTGGTGCATACAATAAACTCTTCAGAATCCCTTCAATTTGGATCCCATTCGACTTTGTATTTAGCCTGATCTCTGTCTGCCCCTGATGTTACGGGAGGAGAAATACACTTCCCCAGAGCGATCGCTCTGCGCAAGGGAAACAAAAGCAGTAATGCCAGGGCATAGAAACCCATTAGTGATTCAAAGTGATGTCTCAGGGGGAGGCTTATGACTATTTTTATTTCCTGAAGGTAAACAAACTAATTTGCACTGGAAAGGATGACCTTTTTTTTTTTTTTTTTTTTTTTCCTGAAACTAGCCTGCACCTAAAAATCTATCTACAAAAACAACTTGTTGGTATGGGTTAAATTCATTCAGACCCAGTTCCTATGCCCTGGGAGGAAGAGTGCAGGAAGTAGGCTGTGTGCACATCGGTGGGCCATGGCTTGGTGGCAATGTGTGCCTCGAGGCTCTCTGGTCAAGGCTGAGGACCCACCTGGGAGAAGATGCTAGTGTTACAGCCTAGATAAAGAGAATGAGGGAGCTTTTCCATGCCAGAGGCTAGATAAATGACTGGTACAGAATAAGTTCTCATTCAGTATTTGTTGAATGAATTGGCTCTCAGATACACTGGTGGCTCATGCTCTTCTAAAAAAGAATTTCAACTGTTAAGTCTTTGCATTATCCCCTGCCAAAAAAAAGGACATTTGAAATGTTTCATATCATTCTAAATTTCTCCTTTTGGGGGGCTAGTGTAGACATAGCTATTTTCATAGGGTTGTAATTGAGTATGTGCTAATACAACCCACAAGCTGTTTCATGAATCAGAGTTTCTTACCCACAAATGTTCTGAGCATACTCCAGGAGACTGTTCATTTCTCTCACTCACAAGTGGCTGCCTCTCTGACCCCCCAGACCCACTGCTATCTCCTCCAGACCTGCAGGAGGCTCATGTCTACCTGCCCACAGCCTGTGCTTTCCAGAAGGCTTCTCAATTCAAACCACATCTACAGAGAAGGAAGAGAAAATAGCTTATTTCGGTTACCTCATGACAGCCTAGCTGAGAATTTTTGGCGGGGAAATTTAGCCAAAATGATTCTGTAGCACTTTCTTCCTCTCTTCCAGCTCTGTGGGTTTTCAGAAAGACTGATGACAGCCTCTCCTCAATCCATCACCTGCCCCCAAAACACACACACACACACACACACACACCACCACCACCACCACCACCACCACCACCACCACCACCACCATTGTCCAAGATAAAGTCCAACTAACTGCCTCTGGGAACATACCCCCAAATCATCATCTTCCTCTCAGAAACATTCTTTGCTGACTTTGCCATCAGTGGCATAAAAACTAAGTCTCCTATATTCTTGGCTCTGACTTCTTTCTCTTCTTTATTTTCTTAATGTGGTCTTAAATCCAAAATGGTGCACGCTATATTTGGTTAAAAAAAGAAAAGAGATACTAGCAGAGAAAATTTTCCATTTCAGATTGCCTATTTTTAAAATCTTCATTAATAATTATTTCCATCCCACACAGTTTTATCAGGTCCTGTCTTGAATCTTGCCCTACAGCTGTCGCAACGACCCAGGAGGACCGGCAGTGTCCCTTTAGTGAAAACAATCCAATGGGACTCCGAATTTGCCTGTTTAAGAAGGACAGAAGTCACCATCTAATTACCCACCATGGCAAGAAAGCAGCTGGGTAACTGTTGCTCATCTAGGTAAGACAGACAACTACAGCTTTCTAAATTGCAATTAGCTAGCTCACTAATAATGCAAAAATCCCATAATGACCAGAAGGGTCATAAAGACTGCCTCCTATTGTTCTTTGTTGTCTGTGCCTTTTCTCCCTTGATTCTCTCCTCTCTGACCCATCAGTGTGGGTCTCAGAAGACAGACATGATTGGGGTATGGGGGATTATTGCAATAAACCACAAACATAATGAGATGCTGTCATTGACAACATACTACACAAATCACAAATATAAGGAATTTATGACAACAGTCATAGCTTCTTCTGGAGAGTGTGTAAAACAGTACTGTAAATCAAGCATACTTTGATTAATTTTTTGCTCTATATTATCACTTCAAAGATGCATTCTTTTCACTTTTAATAGGCAGCCATGAAAACCCCCCACTCAACTATTTGTCAAAGTTGATAAACAAACACGTAAAAGCTCTAAAGGAGTTTTTTTTTTTATTTCAGAGAATCTTAAAGATGGAAGGGACTTAGGAGCTCATTGAGTGCCTTGGTTGTCAGACTTGTTTTTGCTGGACCCATGACTAGAGATTCTGATTATATAGACCAGACAGGAGCCTGGGAAAATGTTCATTCAAAAAGCCCCATAGTTTTGATACCCAGCCAATGTGGACAAATCTAGTCCAAACATCTTATTTGTAACACAAAGAAACAGAGAGACTACATGGATTGTTAATAAAACATTTGAATCTCTTTGGAAACAAAGTAAATATCTTTTATTTTTCAACAACATTAATCATGTTCCTACCCGTGCCCTGCTCCCTGTTAGGCAATGATAGTATGAAGACAAATAAGACATGAACTTTGCCCTCAATCATCTTACCTAGTCAAAGCAAATGATCATCCTCTAATTATGAGATAAGTTACACATATTAAAAATATTTGCAAATTATGAATGCTACAGAGATATAATGTGTAATTATGGTTTCTCCGCATTTGGATCTTGGAATTCTGTATAAAGCAAACCCCTGCGCTGGCTTTTCTTTTTAGGAAATCATTGGTTTCTGTTTTTACATGCGATGGAGCACCTCGAGAATTCCATATCACCAGTTTGGGAAGATTGATAAATAACTAAATAACTTCTTTGCATGAGCTGAACTAACCAGCCAGAAACCACCATGGTCCTATCTCAGTGGACCTTTGTAAACATACTTGCTTGTCAGCATGGAGGTGGGCAAATGAATAGATATTTAACATCTCCAGAACTAAACTGCTGCACTTCTGCAGAAGACACAAGGTAACAACAACTTTTGTTTGTGTTGAGACCTTGGACATGCATTTCCTTGCCAAGAAAAAGTCAATACTTTGGCTGAAGGCTGACCTTGTGCTGTGGTCCCGGCTGCCCAGATCTGCTAACCCTTCTATCTGCTTGGTCCCAGTCTGCATGGTGGAAACTGTGCTGCTTTGGATGGTGAAGTGGACAGCACCGGAGTTCCTTTTCCATTCCCTTGGCTGGTGAAGGTGCATTTAGTCCCTGACGGAGTGCTCCAGAAGATAAGGAAGGGCATTTCTTTCCCACCAACCGCACGCCAACAGGATGATCTGACTCCAGGGCTCATGAATGCCTCAGACAATTCTGTTCTCCAGGTCTACCTCATACATTTCTATATCCTTTCTTGTGCCATTTGGCACAGGTCTCAGCTCCAGAGGAAACAAAGTTTTGGATTTTTTTTTTTCATTTACATTTAGATTCTCTTCTTTCTTACTTGGGGCTGAATTTTACGAACAAATGCTGAGATAGCAACTCCACGGTTATGAGTCATTTCTTGTTGCTGGGATCAACACTGACCAACGAGTTATATAAGTAGGTCCTTGACTGGCTCAGGAAAAAATCATTTTATTGTTAAAAACAGATGATAGAGGCGAAATGCCATGCTGGGAGAGTTCCAACGCTCAATGAGGAAGCATAGGGGTATCACATGTTGGGGGGATACCACTAACATTTTGAGAATGGCATCCTAAAGGATGGTGTTCAACCTTGTCTACAAATTATCCTTTTCTCTGAGGAAAGTCCTGAGATGGAGGGAGCACAACTCTCACAAACTCGCCTCTGATGTGTTTGTCTTTATGAAAGAACTTAGATAGAGATATCAACTTGAGGTAAGTCTCCCCCAAAGGAGAATTATTTAAGGATTCATAAGACTCAGTCATCCTACAGTCGACCTCGCTCACTTCTTTTATTCTTGCCTATATCCAGGATGAATTAAATGTAAAGAAAACCAGGCCAGCTGAGGATGTGGTGGAAACTTTGGTCTCAGGACAAGGAATCCTTTTCATGGCATTGTAAGCAGTCCTCTCTCTCTGAGTCTGACCACGAAGGGAGATGATCCTCCTGGGTGACAATGCCTCCGTCCCGTCACTCTCTCGGAGCCAAAGCCTTATCTCAGGTTCACTCTCGAACATTACGTACCAAGCGTCTGTGGCCACCTTTCAAGCTCTTTTCCTGTTTATTGCCTTACAACTGGGAAATGGCCCACTGAACAAAGGCAGCTCCCCAAGGCCAAGCAGTACGCAACCTGCTAATAAATAATCAAGCCAATGTCTTTCAAATGTTATTGTGAATCATCTTTCCCTCCTTCCTTCCCATGGTTCAGTCATCTTGCTGGCTCCAGATTTTCACCTTTTGTCTCAGGCCTCAGCTGCCTTCGCTTTAGTGCATATGACTACAATTGTCTTTGTCCCCTTTATCCGCTTCGCTGTGTCTCATTTTCCTAAAGTCTCTGGCACCCACTTTTCCACAACATTGTTCCTTTGTTCCAGGGGAAAAAAAATAATTTTTGGAAGCAGCAGAAACACAGCTCCAAAGGCCAGAGGGTGACATCCTTTCTCACCTGATCTTTATTCATATCTGGTTTTTAATTGCATTTTTTTCCCATGTCTCAAGCACCATACACCTCCCTTCCTCCCTGACAGGAAGGAGCATTTTATTTCTCATTCAAAATGCTTTCCTACTGATCTCTATTCTTCAGAAGCTCCAGAGGCCCCTTGTTACCTGTTGGTTTTTCTCATGTTGGTTGATCTGTTGGCCTTGCTGTAGTTTATTACCTTTTGTACCTTTTTTTTCCTCTTTCCGAACTTAGGCCAGAACTTACAACCTGCTGTCTTTTCTCATCTTCACTATCATTATCTTCAGACCGAGTCTTCCCAAAATGGATTTTTTTACCAACCCCGTGCTCTTTAAAGAAACAAAGAGGAGAATTATGTGATGGTTCCCACCGTCGGAGCGTCTGTGGCTTTGTTTGAGCGAGAGCTTCAAATCCAAAGCTAAACCTTGACTTAACACACAAACTCAATTGACGAGAGGAGTACCCGTGTTCAAGCCCACCAATTGGCCGAGGACACAATCAGAGGGTTATTGGCAGGTATCTTCTTATCTCCCTGGTGCACTGAAAAAACTCAATTCATTAAAATAATAAAAAAAGATCTTGGTCCCTCATGTGAGCGGCATGTGATTTTCCATGAACGTTCAGCTCAGAAGGCATCGTGCCTATTATACATTCCATTTATAAATCAAACACCCCTCGTCCTGCGGCTGCACGCTGACATGTCAGCGAGGTGTGGGTCAGCCGCACACACTTACACGTGAACAGCAGATTAAGGCAAAGAGACAGGGAAGCGGCTCTTTTTTTCCCCCCCTTTTCCACCAGTAATAGGCAGCTTGAACGTTAAAATTGGGCTGAGACTCCAAAACCAAAGTCCCATGAACCATAGAAGCAAAGAGACTTGAGATAAAAGACAGGATCTGTCTGTTCTCTTGGATTCTTCACCTTTCTTTCTCTCCCCTTCATCATGTTCATTGGAAAGGAAAGTATGTGCATGTGTGTGTGAATTAAAGACTATATCTGGGAAAAGATGGGATAAAATCTAGCCCAAGAAAGACTTTGGTTTCTAAAGCCTGTGAAGGTGGTTTGGGCACTGGGAGTCTAGGGCTCGGTCTATGCCCAGAAGTGAGAACAGAAAGAGGACGTTCAGGTTGACAAGCAGAAGGCCATGGAGGGCCCCGCGGAGTAGCTCCACCCTGAAGGCAGCAAGTTCCAAGTCAGCCCCGCCATGTTCTAAAGTCCCTTCCCCGTTCCTCGCTGGGCGTGGCATTAGCTTTGTCTTGTAGCCTCCCATCCATGTCCAGAACATTCCACTCACCAAGACCCACTGGGGGAGAAGATTTTGTTAAGAAAGTTGACTACTGGACAAGGTATGTCAAAACTTCCCAATCTTTGCTCCCTCATGTTCCAACTACCTTTTACCATGAACAGGAGAAAACAAAATGAGAGGAGATTCAAAGGAGAAGAAATCCACTCGTAACTCCTATTTCCTTCAGATGTTTTAACATACACTACGAGATAAGAACCAGGAAGTAAATGAGTTGAGGGGATTTAGAAAGGTAAAAATCTACCGAAAGTGTGAGGTTCTGAAACTGTACACTATCCTTGGAAGATGACCACATATCATGGGCATTGATCCAACACTCATGAGGGGAAACAAGGTCATGGAAAGTGGTAGCAACATAATTTACTACCTATTTTTTCTTCTATGTCGTGTGCTAAGAAGGACAGATCTCCCTGCTCCCCATACCTTGAGGAATATAGAAGAAATAATTTGGTAAAGATATAGATGGAAGAGAGGTTGAGCAAAATATTGAGGGATGAGGTCTAGAGATATAAATTTGAAAAAAACAAAGTCCTCAGATATTTTTGTAGATCAAAAATTGAAAACCATCGAGATAGTGACTTGGCCCACGTACAATTTAAGGACTTTAAGTAATAAATAAGGTGCGCTTGCTTGAACACAGAGTTTATATTCCACATTACTTTGCCTTGTAATGGGAATGAATCTGTGTTATTCACCTTATGGAATGGCCTTTGCCAGAGGTGGTAGCCCTGAGAAAGGAAAACCCAGTTGAGTTCTAACTGTAGGTCAGCTTACTCCTGGAAACACAAAGATCATACTGCCTGGACTGACCCACAAAACCATCACAGTGTAGCCCGTTTTGTCTTTTAAGGCCGTCTGGATCTGGCATAATTCTTATTACTAATAAGGCCATGTTTACCACCATTTTCACTAAGTACAGTAACTGAACTGAGAATATCTATCATAGATGGTGCATAATGTATACCTCTGAGCATTTTTGTGTTATATGCTGAGTTTTTAAGGTAGTTTCTAATTCTTTAATCAACTGAGTATAGGTGACTTATGTTCTCAAAGTAGCGATTCAGCTTATATTGCAACATAAGCTTCTACCTTGGCTGGAGCCGTCATAGGGTGCATAAAACAAGCAGTGATGGTTGTCGCAGGATAACAGCCAATGGATATTTTTTTCATATTTAAAGTCGTTAATTTGCTTAGAAGCAATATTGAGAAATACAGGATATATGCCTATTCACTCACAAATGCGCTGTGACTGATTAAGACGCATTTATCCCGAGATAATCATGCTCTTCCTATATTACCAGCATAAAACACCACATTCGTATTGTTTCTTCTACACACTTGTGTGTACCCTTTACCCAGATATTTTCTTTGCCCTGTAACTGAAGTCTATCTAGCCCTTTGTTAAAGTCCTTATCTAGCAACCTATTGCACACATCTGTACTCAGAACTTTATCAGAAATTCACAATTAGTTCACACTATGATTCGATCTAACAACAAAGCATTTAAATAAGTGCATATGCCCCGAATCATACAATATTGAGACTGTAAGATGCCTTAGAAACTTCTGTTCTAAACCTTTCCATGAACAAGTGAAACAACGAAGGTATGAGAGGTGAAATGCTCGGATGGCCCAGCTTGAATAAAAAGGAAGTCTCCTGGCTCCTGTCTCAGGGCCTTTCTTCTTAAATCCTGTTGTCCTGCTAGTTACTAATGAACAGGTTTCAGGTTAATTAAGAAATGAGAGGTACTGAGTTCTTGACTTAAGAAATCTGATGCACCAACCTAAGATGCGAGCAGAGGGAGGAGAACCCACAAAGCGGGGATAAGTCTTACGGCACAATATGAAAGAGAAAATTCTGGAAATGGCTAAAAGCCCAGCCAGTCACGATCTAAAACATACAGATACATTGTATGGTAGAAATAATCCTAGTTATAAAGGTCTTCATTGATAAAATATGTCAAGAGAGAAGGTTTTTCATTTCTACATATTTTGGGTGGGATTTACATCTGAACCAAAATACAAAAATTCCCTTTCAATAACAACACAAATCTCTTTCTTAGTTCACTATAACTAGTAATTAGCCTACAGTGTACTTGATATCACACCCTATGCTTTATGTCTACCACTAGAAAATGAGTCCCGATATATACTTTTTTAAGATTTTATTTATTTATTTTACAGAAAGAGAGAGAGAGAGAACAAGCAGAGGGAACAGCAGAGGGAGAGGGAGAGGCAGACTCCCTACTGAGCAGGGAGCCTGATGTGGGGCTCCATCCCAGGACCCTGGGATTATGACCTGAGCTGAAGGCAGGTGCCTAACCAACTGAGCCACCCAGGGGCCCCGAGTCCTGATATGTTTTTAAAGATGAAATAAGACTTGCAAACTTCCACATAGTTTACTAAGAATGGAAAATTAGTTAGCAAGTCTTGTGTTGCCATGCTTTATTTCTGAGTTTAATTTTATATGTATTAAAGTTATATATGCATAGCCTAAAATTTCAAATAATTCAAAGCTTTGCTTAAAAAGAGAGAGAGAGAGACCCTGATCTTGGAACTGCTGCTCAGGGATAACCCCTATGAATATTTTAAACTATTTAATATATGTTAATAGTATCTTTCAATATATGCTTACTGGTACATCATGAGTTTCCAAGATCAGGAATTAACAATTTCCCTCTCACCATAAAAACTGAAAATTTAGTTTTTCTTCAACACTGCTGTACCCACCCACATCACAGACAGGTAGATACACATGCCTTCCTTCCTTCTATTTCTCCAATATAGTCATATCTTAACTTTTGATTAGCTCGTTTTCAGCATTGATAGTATTATTCATAGGTTCATCTCATCACTGATGAGCTACTTTATTAAATAATCCTTTCTCTTTCCCCTCACATTTTCACATCTGGCTGTGTCTCTCAGTGGTGGCTATCCAGACAGCTGTGGCAATATCTGTTAGTGCACATGTACAAGTTTGGTAATAATGTCATTGCTTCAACTGAGTTCATGCACGATCACGCATTACACCTGTTGAGAACGTGCAAAATGTCTTCAAAAAGATTATGATGTGAAGTGGCATTAAAACAAAAAGTTCTTGTGTACATAGAAAGGCAAAAACAAAACAAAGCAAAACAAGTCAGATCACTGGACTGTACATTTATTAGTAGTAAAACAAATATATGCTCTTGGAAGAATGACAACACTTCAATATTTTCTTGCAAAGCATGACCAAGGACTTTGTGAGATCTATGAAAAAAAAGATACCCATGAGTTGAAAGGGTTACATTAGTTCATGAGAATATGGAAAGGATTCCCTATTATAGCAATGAGACTGAAGACAGAAAAATATACCAAATCCCTCAGTCTAAAAGAAAGAAATTTCAGTGTAGCAAGAGATTGATTCATACATCACACAGAACTAAGATTAAGTCATTGTGCGCCATTTGACTACAGAGATTTTTCTCCTCGTGGTACATGAAATATTGGTACACTTAATACGTGATAGTCTGTTAGATTCAACAAAATGTGGAATGAAATATATTTCCTTTTTGAACATTTGGTTTTCCCAGAGTTATTTGATTTTTCCATCTGTGCTGTTTTTTAAGTGCTTATCACAAATTCATCCACAAATTTTTGTCCAAAAGTATAAATCTCTGAAATAAGGCAAGATCAGGAATATTCCCAGTTTCCACTGCTTAGTTCCATTCTGAACTGGGGGCTCCACAGATCTATTGCACAGCTGATGTCCCACAATCTTCCTTCACTAGCACCCTCAGAAATGTCTTCCTCCCCACCCCCATGTATGTATTCTAGATACCATCTCATTCCCCTTGATTTATTTCCTTGTTTTGGTATACCATATCCACTAATTAGTTCTAGAGAAAGGATTCATTGAATTCGTATTTCTTGAGAGCTTGCATGTCAGGAAATATCTTTACTCTGAATGATAGTTTGGTGGCATGTGGAATTCCAGATTGGAAATCATTTACCCTCAGAATTTTTACAACATTATTCCATTCTCTTCTAACTTCCAGTGTTGTTATTGCTAACTCCAATGCCACTCTGACATTCTATGAATGTGTCTTGGTCCCCACTCTCCTGTCTATCAAGTTCCTAACCTCCATTCTATCTACAAGTTCTCCTTTTTATATCCAGTGTACTAAAATTGTATGGGGATATTATATAATGTAGATTTGTTTCCATCCATTATGCTTGGCTCTTGGGGGGCTCATTTAATAAGTAACGGGAAATTTTCATGAAATGTTTACCTGGTAATTTCTCTCCCTTTCATTTTTTTCCTCTTTCTGGGATCCCTATTATTTAAACATGGGAATTCCTAGATTATCCAAATTGTTAAATCTTTTCTATGGCCTATTTTCTTTCTTTTTTTTTTTTTTTAAGATTTTATTTATTTGACACAGAGAGATCACAAGTTGACACAGAGGCAAGCAGAGAAAGTGGGGAAGCAGGCTCCCTGCTGAGCAGAGACCCTGATGCAGGACTCCATCCCAGGACCCTGAGATCATGACCTGAGCCCAAGGCAGAGGCTTAACCCACTTAGCCTATGGCTATGTCCTATTTTCATTAAATTATCCTACCTTATTGGAAGGTGGCTATGTCCTATTTTCATTAAATTATCCTACCTTATTGGAAGTTTCCACTATTTTCTCTTTGTCCTTTATTTTTAAACTTCTGCATTCTTATTTTTAATTTCAAGTGTTCTTTTGTAAGTCTCCAAATGTTCTTTTTTAGTAGCATAATGTTCTTGTTTCATAAATACAATGACTTCTCCTGCATTTCTGGGGCAAGTCTCAATCTCACAGTTTTCTTCTCTTCGTATGATCTCTCCTTCCTCTAAGTGTCCTTATTTATTTCATCTGTCTTTCCTATGAGAGATTTTCCTTAAATGTATGGTAATCTGCTCATGTTTTTAAATGGAGAACTAAAAAGCCAACTGGAAGTTGTAAGGAAGTGAGGCTTCATGAATGATGGATTTCACTCCAAGATGACTTTGCTTGGCCTTTTCGTCACTGGATCATCGGCTGTCAGTAGTATTAAGTCCATTCTCATGGTCTAGTAGTCACATTGTTCAGAGAAAAGGCTTTGAATCTCCTATCCAGCTTCTAGGACTTTGGAAGTCTGGTGAGGGAATAAAGTTGAGGTTTTCCCCTTTTATTATAATCACCTTCCTCATCCTGTTTTTAGGAGAGTACCCTACCCTCAGGTGTTCTGGTATGTTCTGGCCCAGAGATGTTCGGTTCACCTCTCCAGACACTAAATCTCTCTTTGTGTTGGTGTGGAGGAGACGAGAAGAGGGGCAACTGCCTGCCATCACAGCAGGAAAATACTGACCTCGGGCTTAACTGATTCTTTAATAGCCCTGCAAACAATTCTGTTTCAGCCCCATCTACACTTTCACTTTCAAAGACACCTTGTACTGCTAGTTGCTGAGTCTTTGTGGTTTCGAAGTCCAAATCGCATTGTTTTTGTGCTTTTTCTACCACAAATCTTCAGCCTTCATGGGCTGGTACTTGTCCACTGCCTTTCCAACCTCCAGCATTCTGTTGTTGGTGCCCACTCTCATGTTCTCCTTGTCTTCAACAATATATACCTTTAGAAACACCTTTACTTCCATCTTAGTATGACTTTAGGAAGGAGCTATGGCAATCACCTGTTTTCAGTTCATCCACTAGTTGAAATGCTTCCTCTCCCCATCCCTCCATTAAACATAAATGTCCTTCTTGAATCACCCATATCATAGAATTTGAAGGTAAGAAAAAAGTTTCTGTTACAGAAATGTGTTAAACAACCTTGGTGACCGAGAAGTGTTCAGATAAAAATGATATTTATGGGGTGTGAGGGTGGCTCAGTCGGGTAAGAGTCCGACTCTTGATTTTGACTCAGGCCATGATCTCAGGGTAGTGAGATGGAGCCCCGGGTTGGGCTCAGCACACAATCTGCCTGAGATTCTCTCTCTCCCTCTCCCTTTCCCTCTACCTTCACTTGTGTGCTCTTTCTCTCTCTAAAATAAATAAATAAAATATATTTTCTTAAATATTTATTTATTTCAGAGAAAGACAATGAGTGGGAGGGTTGGGGGAGAGAGAGAATTTCAAGCAGACCCCATGCTGAGTGTGGAACCCAATATGCTGCTCACCCCCACAACCTGAGAACTCAAACTGGGCCAAAGCCAAGAGTCAGACATCCAACGAACTGTGCCCCCTAGGCACCCCTAAATAAATAAAATCTTTATCATGTATAATTTTTAAAGATTTTTTTAAAAAATTTTTTGGAAGAGAGAGAAAGCATGCCCACGAGAGAGGGAGGGGCAGAGGGACAAGTGGACTCCCTACTGAGTGCAGAACCTGAAGCAGGGCTCGATCCCAGGACCCTGAGATCATGACCTGAGCCGAAGGCAGATGCTTAACACACTGAGCCACCCAGGTGGCCCAAATAAAATCTTTTAAAAAAAAATAACTTATTATATATATATTATTTTTATGTATATATATATATGCATGTATTATGTATATATACATATGTACATATACATATGATATAGAACAATATGTATATATATAGTATATTGTACATATTGTATATATATGGATTGTATTTTGTATATGTATGTATTATATATGTATGTATATGTATGTATTGTATATTGTATATATGTATATGTATACATATGTAACAATATGTATATATTGTTCTATATCTGCTCTGGTATCAGAATAACAAACATTCTGTATAGATGTCACAAGGCATTAACTCTTTCTATTGGCTAATAGCTGAAGAAAAAGTAAGTTTTTCCTCTTGTCCATGTCTCTTGAATTTTAGTTAAAAGTTTTTCTCAGCTAGTCAGAGACCGTTTTCTAACCCTACCAAAGAGAGAAAGGCCATGAGAGAGAAAAATAAAGCCAAGGTTAGGAAGCAGGACTCAACAATAAATCAAACTGGTGTGCGATTGAGTTTGGATCATCTGGATGATTCAGGCCCATGGATCCCGCCCACCACCACCCCCAACCCAAGGACCATCTATCCCACATCATGTTACCCTACCCCTGCTGTGTACCAGGCACGTGCTTCAAAGATCACTGACCCCACTGACGTCTCCAAAGATGTACGCAAGTCAAGAGAATCCCATGCCCTTTGTCACAGAGATCAAGTGACCGAGGCCTTGAGAATTTCAGCACACGGCATTCTCCTGGCCACGAGGACTGGCACCGAGCTCCTATCAGTGGCCTAATAAATGAAGGAGACATTCCTTCTCCTTGAGCATTTTCAAGAAAGCAAATAGTCCAGCTACGTTTGGCAGTCTCTCTAGGTCTGCAAAGAAAGTTGGCTTGGGATTGGAGACAACACACTGGATGCCAGAGCAGAGAGACAGACAAAAAAAACCATACAAGATACTTGATAAACAAACCCATGCCTGGCCACCCTGGTATTTTCCATTATATGAGTCAATAAACTCTCTTATTTTTAAAGTTGGGCTAAAGTGGGTTTTTCTTTACTGAGAAATCTTACCACATGTCTATATTATCTAGATTACCTGCCACCATAATATAGTTCGTTATAAGGAAAAAACAATCCCTTGATCTTGCCCATATTTACCCAATTTACTTTTTTGTTTTTTAGATTTTATTTATGTATTTGAGAGATTGAAAGCAAGAGAACACAGAGGGAGAGTGAGAAGGAGAAATAGACTCCCCACTGAGCAGTGAGCCCAATGGGGGGCTCAATCCCAGGACCCTGAGATCATGACCTGAGCAGAAGGCAGATGCTAAACCAACTGACCCACCCAGGAACCCCTACCTAATTAACTTTAAAAGAGGGTTAAAGTGGTTCTGACATTAAAATTTTAATCTTATTGATAAAATGCATTTATGAGATGGGCTTATTTGGAGTTGAGTGTACTTCTTGTCACCAATTGTCTTTATTACACAGAACAGCAAATATTTACGTATCTTCCCTTCAAGACAGCATTTCCTCTTTTCTTTCTTTTCTTGATTAGTAGCAATTCTGCTTGGGCATAACTTTTAAAATCCATCTACTATATCACCAAAATGAGAACTGTCAAATCATAAGCATTAGAAAAAGAGGAAAGAATAATAATATTTCAACAGAACATTTAATTTAAATTCAGAAACTAAATACAGATCAGGATTACTCCACCTACAGAATTACTTGAAAGCATTGCTGAACTTTATGGTTTTAAAGATGAATATATTATTGATTAAATAACACTGGGATAAAGCAGCTAAAATTGTAGCTGCCCTAGTGTCTGAATAATGCACACATTTGTAGAAAATCAAACCAGATAATTGAGGAAAATTAATGTACTTTGAAAATCTAATTATTTAATAGACTTTCTGCAGTAATTTAGATAATTGTCAATTTTCCCTTTTGTTTTGTAATTTTCTAAACAAAATGAGAAACATAACAAGTGTCATAAACACATAAAAGAATAATTCCAGGCCCCAAGTCCTTACCATTCTTCTCTATCCAAACACACTGGTTTGGTAATCCTATCTCGCTAGACTCATGGCTTAAATCCCATCTGTACAGCCAGTTATGATCCGTTTTCAGTCTCCTGGCCTCACTTATCTCCAGTCTCAACTTCCATATTCTACTATCTTTGTGACATCTCCGTTTAAACATCTAATAGTTCAAATTCAGCATCTCCAAAACTCACCTCTTAGGTCTTTCCCCTCTAAATCTGCTTTACCTAATCTTGTCTCAGTGGAAGACAATTTCATGTTTCCAGTTGCTTGGAACCAAACATCAAGTGATCCTTGACTCATCTCTGTCTCTCAAACACCACACCTAATTTATTGGTAGATCCTTCCTGGTGGCTCTACCATCAAAACATTCAGAATCTGATCACATCTCTCCACCACCAATTCCACTAGCCTACCAACTCACTGCCATCTTCTGTTTGGATTACCGGATTAGCCTCCCAACTGGGGACCCTCCTTCTATCTTTGTCTCCCTAAAAGACTGATTTTTTTAAATACGAAGTTAAATCATCCCACGGCTCCCTATTTTTACTTGGCATGAAAAACAGTGCCTTCATAAGAACTTGCATGAAGGCCCTCCATTTACTCTGATTTCCACCTTTTACTCTTTCCTTCTTGACCACTCAGCTTCGGCCACACTGGGCAAGCTCTCACCTTAAAGTCTTTCTTCATTGTGTTCTTCTACTTTCCTTCCAGACTGTCACAAGGTCATATTTGAATGAAACTCACCTTGGGGAGCCGATCTAAAATTACAGACCCTCTTCTCCACAATGCCCTACCAAATTTCCAGCCATGTTGCTCTATTTCTCTGCTTTCCCTTGGCAATGGTAGCTTTCTAACATTCCCTGCCCTCTACTGAGTTACGTTTCCTGCCTCCCTCTCTCTCACCAGAAGACAAAGCACCCCGTGTTCAGGGGTCTTGGTGTGTTCACTTGTGTATCTCAAACATCGTGACCGGTGCCAGGAATGTAGCAAACATTTCAATACACATTGTCTGAACAAATAAAAAGGAAAGGCAGACTTCTATATATGCCTTATCTGTTGACAACAAAAAGACGATAATTCTAAGACAGAATTCAGATGGTTTTTAATTTTATAAAGAGCTTTATAATTAGCTTTATTCATTTCCATTGGGTGGAAATGTGAGTATTCTTTGAAAATATGAATGAATGCATGTAATATATAACATGAATGGAAAAAATTAATAAATAAGCTTTAACATCTCATACAACCACACATAACACTACAGATAGCAAAGCTGGCCAATGGATTCCGGTCCCCGCACACCACTCTCGCTTGTCCTGACTCAGATAACATTGGCTACATCCTTCACTGGGTCTTATTTTGAGATAAAGTGCATTTCTCCTCTAATTTTCCATCTAAAAATTCCAAATCTAAAAAACAGCTTTAAAAACAGTATAATGAACAGCATATGCCCCTTTATTTTATTTTTATTTATTTTTTTAAAGATTTTATTTATTTATTTGACAGACAGAGATCACAAGTAGGCAGGAGAGGCAGGCAGAGAGAGAGAGGTGGAGGAAGCAGGCTCTCTTCTCTGCAGAGCAGAGAGCCCAATGCGGGACTCGATCCCAGGACCCTGAGATCATGACCTGAGCTGCAGGCAGAGGCTTTAACCCACTGAGCCACCCAGGCGCCCAGCATATGCCCCTTTAAATAGTGCTGCCAATGTTTAACATTTTGCCACATTTGCTTTCTCTTTCTTTCTTACATGTGTTTTCATGTTTTCCTTGAACTGTGCGATAGTAATTTGCTGATATCATGACATTTCACCCCTAAATACTTCATCAAGGATCACTTAAGAATAGGACATGCTTCTATACGACCCCAATAAAAGCATCATCCTAAAAAAATTTAACGATATAATACTATCACCCAGTATAGTCCATATTCAAATTTCCTCAATTTCCCCAATAATATTATTTAAAGTTTTGTTTTTTATGTGTGGGACATAACCACAGGCCATGCCTTATATTTACTTGTCATATCTCTAGGATTGTTCCTCTTCTTCCTTGTCCCCCCTTTGTCTCGCTCCTGTTCTTCTCCTTGTCCTCCTTTTCTGTCATGTCACTGACATTTTTTAAATGTTCAGGCCAATCATTCCCTTATCACTAGATTCAGGATAAAGATTTTCAGCAAAATTTCTGCCTTAAAATTGGACTTCTGCTGTGTGCTTTAGTAGAGTGAAGTGGTCACAAGCCTAGTTCATGCAGCCAGACAGACCTGGGTTCAAATCCAGCTCTCCCTCTCATGGACTGTGAGCAACATTTCACAGCTCTTTGCCTCTGCTTCCCTATTAGAAGGTAGAGATGATCATGCTTTCTATCTGTTACCTTGATTAAACAGGGTTGTATAGGGGAAGCACTTAGAACAGTACTTGGCGAGTGGCAAATGCTGTATGTTAGCTCTATTTATAGTTTTCGTTTAATTTTTTAAAAGATTTTATTTGTTTATTTATTTATTTTAAATTTTATTTATTTGTCAGAGAGAGAGCGAGCGAGAGCGAGCACAGGCAGACAGAGTGGAAGGCAGAGTCAGAGGGAGAAGCAGGCTCCCTGCGGAGCAAGGAGCCCGATGTGGGACCCGATCCCTGGACGCTGGGATCATGCCCTGAGCCGAAGGCAGCTGCTTAACCAACTGAGCCACCCAGGCGTCCCTTTATTTATTTATTTGACAGACAGAGATCACAAGTAGGCAGAGTAGCAGGCACAGAGAGAGAGAGGAGGAAGCAGGCTTCCCGCTGAGCAGAGAACCCAACGTGGGGCTCGATCCCAGGACCCTGAGATCATGACCTGAGCTGAAGGCAAAGGCTTTAACCCACTGAGCCACCCAGACGCCCCCATTTATAGCTTTAAAACAATGTTGGTTAATTTCTCTCTGGTGCTTGAATTGGGGTGTGGATGAGGAGAGAGAGGGTTGCAAGAAACATAGGAGGCAGCTTTTCTCTTCCCTGAGTGTACAGTAACTAGTGAAGACCTGCTTTGGAATTTTAATTAAACCCCATTATTGTTTTGGGAAGTCTGGCGTGTTTTCACCTTGCCGCCTTTTGACAGATGGCATTTATACTACATTCAAAAAGAGTAAGGTGGCCTCTCCATGCAGTCCCTACATAGGAAAGTTTCCGCGGTGAGCTGCCCTGATCCGACAGGCCTCTAGAGGGCAGCAGAGGCCCTGGCAGACCTGGGTTCTTCGCAAGTGAACCCCTGGTGAGTCACTTTCTGCAAACCACGCGCCTGTGCCAGGGGTAGGAGGTTCGCTTTACTCAACAGAACAAATAGGTGTGCTGTTATTTACTTGGGGAGAGGAAACAGGTAACCAAATGCTAAGCCCATTTACATTATCTTTTTGGTAAGCAAGTTCTTCTTCTATTTCTTCTTCTTTTTTTTTTAAGATTTTATTTATTTATTTGACACAGAGAGAGATGACAAGTAGGCAGAGAGGCAGGCAGGGGGCGGGGTGGGGGCGGGGAGCAGGCTCCCTGCTGAGCAGAGAGCCCGATGTGGGGCTCGATCTCAGGACTCTGGGATCATGACCTGAGCGGAAGGCAGAGGATTAACCCACTGAGCCACCCAGGCGCCCAAGCAAGTTCTTCTTAAGTGTAGCTGTTTCTGAAAACTAAATAGATCACGCTATTGTGCCTGCCGCATCCAGAACGTGGAAGCATGAAGCTCACCAGATCTGGTTCCGGCAATTAATTCTTAGCAAGCAGCTGAGTGTTGAGAGTGACTTTGTGATATAATTGCTGCCAGTGCCAATCCCCCATGCGCAGGCAATACCGTCTCCTCTGTGCAGAACGGAGCTTGGCTGCCTGGCTGCCACTCCTTTCCCGTTTCCTAACACGTCTAAGGGCTTTCTACTTGACATCAACTTCAAGACCTTATGATACACGTTTCTACCCGAACTCAAATGTTCTCCTATCGCTGAGCGATTACTGAGTGTGAAATAGGGGGTCTCCTTTAAAAAGTTGTGGAACATGCAGAAACAGATTCAACCACAGATAAATTATGAGCAACATCATTTGCATATTTTCAGCATTTCAGAGAATCTGTAGAAGGTGATGGGTAGGAGCGTGGAATGTGAGAGCAGATAACCTAGACTCGAATTCCAGCTCCACGACTAACTAGCCGGGTGATCCTGAACGAGGTATTTAACCTCCCTGTGCCTCAGTTTCCTCATCTATAAAAGGGAGCTACAAGTAGTACTTACCTCATAGGATCCTTAGGAGACTTTAAGGCATTGATAATGAAAAACTCTTCAAATAGTCCCTTGCATTTAAGAAGTACCACAGAACTTGTAATTTTTATTATCTAGGATCTCCAACCTTTGGCAAGCATTCCAGCCTCTCCCTCCCCCCCCCCCCCACCCTGCTCCCCCGCCCCCCGCCCTCGCACAACGGGGAGGCACAGCAGAGACTTGGGTTCAACGCTCGCGCAGAGCGTGGACTTCCATTGGTACCCGCAAAAAAGAATTTCCCCTTTACTCAAAATACATGGAAAGAAAGCTGAATCCTAAGCCTTCCCCTTAAAGTGCCCTTGTCTGCCTTCTGCTGTCTTCTTGGGACCAGCCAGGTTCTAACTGGTTTTCTGGATGGAGTTGGCTACTGCTTTCTTTCTCCCTCGGCCTCCAGCACCAGCACAGCCCTCCTCCGACTCTGGAGTTTACTGGATTGGTCCCTCACTACGATGCACAAGCTTTTCCTCTTTTTCCCAGGTGTAAAGAGATAGACAAGTATGACACATGCCACTCCCCCCCTTTTAAAACAAAATAAAGAGAATTCCTTTAAAGTTTAAAAAATATTGTCTTAGGGGCATCTGCATGGCTGGGCATCTGGGGCGGTGGGATGGAGCCCTGCCTTGGGCTCCATGGGGAGTCTGCTTGAGATTCTGCCACTCACCCCTCTCAAAATAAATAAATCTTTAAAAAGTTTTAAAAATGTTTCAGGAAAGTGTTCCACTAAAACTTAAAAAAAAAAAATTAGTGACTGGGAGAGGAAAATAAACTTTGTTTAAAAAATAAAAAATCTTAGGGGTGCCTGGGTGGTTCCATGGATTATGTCGGCTCAGGTCTTGGGATCCAGACCTTCCTGGGACCGCCCCGCTCAGCAGGAGGTCTGCTTGTCCCTCTCTGCCCCTTCCCCCCCACTTGCACTCTCTCTCTCTTTCATAAATCAATAAAGCCTTAAAAGAATAAAATAAAAAATAAAGTATTTTTTAAAACAAAAACAAAAGGTTAAGAGGATGGTAAGTATATAGAATATCAAGTCAGCAGTGTGAACTGACATTATCTTAACGTGAAACGGGATCCACCTGAATACACCCTGATGGAAGACTTGTGGAATCACCTTCTACAGTTCCCCCAGAACTGGGCAGACTCCGTTGGGGGAGGTGGTTTGGGCTCAGTGCATTCGTCGAGATAAACCAATTGTCTGATTTTTTTAGTCTGCTCTCTGAGCTTACCTTGGGCTTGGAGGCTTAAGGTATCCGAAACTTAGTTCAACAAATTATTAACGGATTCCTTCTCAGACAAAAACACTTCCAACTTTTTTAGAAGTTAAAGAAAACCAAAATAATTTATGCTACACAGTCCGTTGTGAAAACTCTGGAAAAGGTATCGATAATACAGTAGTGTGCTGTGAGGATACACTCTTTTCCATACAGCGCGCCAGATGTCCTACTTACAAGTTTTGAGATGTTGGGCAAGATTTACTGGAGATAATGGTCCCCACCTGTAGCAGACACTGGTCCGTGTTTGTCTCACCCCTTCAACAGGTGCTCGATGCTCTCCTTTCCCGGATTTCACCCACCACGCACCCACACACCCTCCTTGCCATGCCTGTGGATTGTTACCCAATGATTGGGTAGCTTGACGGAAGCCAACCTTCCCTTCCTAGCCCATAGAGTTTCCCCTGAGGGACCAAGTGAAACTTCCCCTGAGGGCTTTGGCCAGAGATGCCCCCCTGCTTGGCTCAACTCCCTTTTCTTGTCCTCCTGCCATCACTCCATACTGGTTTCTCCTAGGACTGCCTCAGGGATGACTCCCTTGCCTTTGAACCTCGTCTCAGGATCTGCTTCTGGAGAACTAGGACTTCCCATTTCATCCCCTACAGGTCTGAAAGGAGGATGAACTTAATATATCCGAAGCACCTACGACAGTGTCTGGCATATGAGTACTGGTTACTGTTACTATTGGAGGTTGCATCTCCAAGACCATGGATAACCAAGGGCTCTACACGGGGCCTTCGGACAAACATAAAGCCACAAACATACAAACACTTGAGAAATGTTGAGGGAGAACGAATAATCCACATAACTGCTTCCATTCGCATCATGGGTTGCACCCTTGGCCTTAATTACAAGGGAATAAATGCTTCTGGCTGAGTTGTAATGCAAAGAGGCTGCTACCGTGTGCTCCCATGAGACCCACCACAGGCATCCAATTTAGTTAATAAGTATGGATACTGGGAGACTTGAACGTTTGCTCTCCCATGTACTGTTTTTTTTTTTTTTAAATAAGTGAAAACTCTTTGGTTCGTCCTTTAACTGGGTTTCACGGAGTAGTTTCAAGGTTGCTTGTTTGAAGGTAAGCAGCAGGAGTCTTAAGAACTTAATTTTAAGAAATTCAAAGAGCAAAGAAGGCACTTTGTTCTTTGAGTTTCTTAAACCTATATTTCATATCCTTTCATAATAATTTGTCTTTTATGGATAAAATATACACAAATCGCTTAGGAAAAAAGGCATCTGAAATGACCTTGGGCGACCAAGTTCTTCTGTTTTTTAAATGGCATGCACAGAGTATATTATTAAGACTTCTGTATGGCCGCATTTCTAGCACAGCTCAGAGAGAGAATTTACCATTTCTTTATTATTCAGTTCAAATATAAGGGCAAAGAAACTTACTCATAGGATTTCTTTTTTTAAGGTTTTCATTTATCACCTCCTAGAAAAAAAAAATCCAATATAGGCAAAATCCCAACATGATAAAACCAGAACTAAAGTAATAGTGTCTGGGGGAAACCTCTAAGTGAATTATTATGATCCTGGGTCCAAAAAAAAAAATTATTCTTGTCTGGTTCTCTCATCTGACCCCACTACAGACTGGCTTTTGTCCACTTCACAGCACTTGAGTCATTAATGATCTCCTCCAGGACAAATTGAACGTTCTCTCTTCTACGCTCACTCACTTTAATCTATTTGTTGTCTTTGTTCGACTCAACCACTACCTTCCTCCTCCTCCATAAGCCTCTCTTCTAATTTTGTCTGATCCTTTAGTATTTCTTTCCTTTTCCATTTTGTTATATATTTTAAAAATAAAAAATGAAAACGACAATTAGAGATGAGGGAGAAAAGCACCCCAACCCAATCACTAGTACTTTGTAGGAGTCCCTCCCCCACCCCAGCTGTTTTTCTCTTTTTTTCTAACAGGTTTTTACACGTGATGAGCAGGATTTTGTTATCCTCCTTTTCCTACCAAATATTCTCATTGTTTTTTCATATGTCGCTATAAAATCTTTGAAACCTGCATCCTTGATTCCCTTTAATGATTTCTTCTCTCCCGCCGTCCTCAGTCTGTCCTCTTTCCCTACGGAAATTTCACCTTTCTCCGTCAACAAATCCACTACTGAGCCCAAATCGACTTTAATGTCCCATATTTTCCTTTTATGTTCAAGTATTCCTTTTGTTCTCTCTCTCTTTTTTTTTTTTCTCTCTCTTTCTTTTTTTTTTTTTAAGATTTTATTTATTTATTTATTTGAGAAAGAGAGAGGAGCTAGCTGAGGAGGAGGAGAGGGAGAGGGACAAGCAGACTCCAGGCTTGAGTGCAGAGCCCAGCATGGGGCTTGATCCCACGATCTCAGGATCATCACCTGAGCCAAAGCCAAGAGTCAGACGCCCCAACTGCCTGAGCTACCCAGGCACCCAAGTATTCCTTTTGTTCTACTGATATGAATACTGTTTTAAAAATAAAGTAAAACTGCCCCACCAAAATAGTCATATCAAAAATGAAACAAAGCAAAATACTCATATCAAAATACTATTGACCCCAGAAGTTAATCTGTCAATGTAGATCAAAGATGTATCCTTCTGAAATGCCTAAAACATATCGTTCCTCTAAATAATTCGTAAGATTTTTCAGGATTCCTAGAAAAGTAGCAACTAGGTACAGGCACTTAATTAGAAGTTTTCAACCAGATTGATACCAGATAGAATTTTCCAGATTCTGCTCCAGGTAATATTAGTGTAATACTAATAGATGTTCAGTTTTTTAAAGTGGGGAGAGGTGGTGACATGATCAAAAAAAATTTTTTTTAAGTTGGGAAATTTTTAATTTTAAAAATTTGAAAGATTCTGTCACTTTAAGAATTTTTAGAGCCTTTTTAAAAAATATGTGTTTTCCAGCACCTAACACAGTTGGTAGGTGTTTAATAAATATTTAATACATGAATGTGCATTGTGATTCTCCAGGAAATAACACAACATGTAACATTTCCCAAAAGAAAAGCAGTTTATTTATTAGAGATATTTAAACAGCTACTATTGAAAAGATTGTTTATTGCTACAATGTTTAGACTAGTTAATAACTCCAGACCATCCTAATACTCACCAGCTAAGGGTTGGTTGAACAGATTATGGTACAATAAAAGACCGTGTAGCTGTTAACAGACTCTGAGATGGGTCAGTTCTGTGTTGAACATCTGAAGGACTTGATCTTCTCCTGCAGGGCTTGGGAGGAGAAGAGAGAGCCTGGGGCCAGGCTGGGATCGACCCCGCCCCTTGCTGCCTTCACTTGTGAACAGGGTATGTTACTATTGCTGACTCTGTTTCCTCAGCTCTATAATAAAGCTTTTGAGTTAGATGATAGGCAGGATCCCTAGACAAAGTCTAATGACTTCATCTGAGGTGTCTCATTTTAGCTGTAATGAGTTTTTTGGATATTAAATGAAGTACAAGAGGTGTTATGTAATGAATTAGATTATTTTTCTATCTTATACATGGACTGTAAAGATTATAATAAATTAATAAGCAAATAAACACATTTTTAACTCAGTTCCATGCAATGTATCAAAAGTCTTCTAAATTTTTATGCACTTGATTCCTTAGGATATATTCTAATGGATCTATTCAATGAGATCTTTTCAATTAGGATATATTCAAGAATGTAAAAAAAGATTTGGCTTAGCAAAGATGCTTATTTCAACAATAGGGGGGGGGGGGGAGATGCACTTGATTCCTTAGGATATATTCTAATGGATCTATTCAATGAGATCTTTTCAAATAGGATATATTCAAGAATGTAAAAAAAGATTTGGCTTAGCAAAGATGCTTATTTCAACAATAGGGGGGGGGG